>NC_090655.1:195071252-195438752 GCF_040937935.1 Hyperolius riggenbachi | reverse complement strand
AAAAAACTGCAATGTCCGATGGTGAGCGAAGGATTGCAGATCGATTTCCGAGTTTCGCCTGCAGATTAAAGGGGAAGCCCCATTTGTAGGTTGCGCCTTCATCTTGGAGTATACGCAATAGTGGCTTCAGGGCCCACCGCTGGTCCAGGGTGAATGGGGCAAGGTCCTGGTATAGGGAAATCTGAGCCCCGTCGAAATCTATTGATCCATGTCGTCGCGCCGCCGCCATGATGGCTTCTTTGATAGGGAAATGGTGTACCCTGCAAATCACGTCTCGAGGTGGAGCAGCACCTTTTGGGGGCGGCTTGAGGGCCCGATGTACTCTGTCAAGGCGGATCGGAGGGGTATGAACTTGCCCCAGCAACTTGTCAAAGATGGCCTGCACTGTATCCTGTAAGTCTTCGCTGCGGGTAGCTTCCGGAAGGCCTTTCAGCCGAATATTGTTCCGGCGGCCTCTATTTTGCAAGTCCTCCATAGAGGAGCGGTATGTATTGTTGAGGGTAACCTGCCGCTTTGCAGCCTCTTTCAGATCCTCCACCTCCTTGCGCAGTTGCTGAACGTCGGATTCTATTTCCGTAACTCTGTCAGCTACGCCCGACACAACATCTCTGAGGGCCGCTACCTCCGTCCTCGTGGCAGACAGGATACGGTCGGTCTGCGAGTCCATATCTTGTTTCGTGGGGAGACTCCGTAGGAAAGTCCAGATGTCATCTAAACTTTTGGTAGGGATCCCGCTTGGGATTGATGGAGTTGCAGTAGCAGAGTCCGCCATGTCAGCTTGGTCGGCCATCTTGGTTGAAGTGCTGCGCAGCACCGGGCCAGAGAAATAGTTAGAAACAAGGTTTGCCGAGGTTCCAGCAGTTATATTTGGGGTCTGTTTAACCACTTGCCGACCGCCCACAGCCCATGGGCGGCGGCAAAGTGGACGCCTAAAGGACCGCAATACGCCTTCAGGCGGCGCGTCCTTTAGGCATGCCGGGGGAGCGATCGCGTCATTGATGACGCGCGCTTCCCCCGGCAACTGGCTCCGCCCACCCGCCGTAACATCCCGCCGGCCATACGGAAGCGCCGGCGGGATGTTAACCCCGCGATCGCCGCTACAAAGTGTATAATACACTTTGTAATGTATACAAAGTGTATTATACAGGCTGCCTCCTGCCCTGGTGGTCCCAGTGTCCGAGGGACCACCAGGGCAGGCTGCAGCCACCCTAGTCTGCACCCAAACACACTGATCTGCCCCCCCCCGCCCACTGATCGCCCACAGCACCCCTCAGACCCCCCCCCCTGCCCACCCCCCAGACCCCTGTTTGCACCCAATCACCCCCCTAATAACCCATCAATCACTCCCTGTCACTATCTGTCAACGCTTTTTTTTTTTTACCCCCCCCCCCCCCTGCCCCCTGCCCCCTCCTGATCACCCCCCCACCCCTCAGATTCTCCCCAGACCCCCCCCCCCTGTGTACTGTATGCATCTATCTTCCCTGATAACCTGTCAATCACCCGTCAATCACCCATCAGTCACCCATCAATCACCCATCAATCACCCCCTGTCACTGCCACCCAACAATCAGCCCCTAACCTGCCCCTTGCGGGCAATCTGATCACCCACCCACACCAATAGATCGCCCGCAGATCCGACGTCAGATCACCTCCCAAATCCATTGTTTACATCTATTCTCTCCTCTAAACACCCACTAATTACCCATCAATCACCCATCAATCACCCCCTATCACCACCTGTCACTTTTACCTATCAGATCAGACCCTAATCTGCCCCTTGCGGGCACCCAATCACCCGCCAACACGCTCAGATTGCCCTCTGACCCCCCCTTATCAATTCGCCAGTGCATTAATTACATCTGTTCTTCCCTGTAATAACCCACTGATCACCTGTCAATCACCTGCCAATCACCTGCCAATCACCTATCACCCATCAATCACCCCCTGTCACCCCCTGTCACTGCCACCCATCAATCAGCTCCTAACCTGCCCCTTGCGGGCAATCTGATCACCCACCCACACCATTAGATCGCCCGCAAACCCGCCGTCAGATTACCTCCCAAATGTATTGTTTACATCTGTTATCTTCTCTAAACACCCACTAATTACCCATCAATCACCCATCAATCACCCCCTATCACCACCTGTCACTGTTACCTATCAGATCAGACCCTAAGCTGCCCCTTGCGGGCACCCAATCACCCGCCCACACGCTCAGATTGCCCTCAGACCCCCCCCCCTTATCAATTCACCAGTGCATTCATTACATCTGTCCTTCCCTGTAATAACCCACTGATCACCTGTCAATCACCTGCCAATCACCTATCACCCATCAATCACCCCCTGTCACTGCCGCCCAACAATCAGCCCCTAACCTGCCCCTTGCGGGCAAACTGATCACCCACCCACACCAATAGATCGCCCGCAGATCCGACGTCCGATCACCTCCCAAGTGCAGTGTTCACATCTGTTCTCTACCCTAAACACCCACTAATTACCCATCAATCACCCCCTGTCACTGCTACCTATCAGATTAGACCCCTATCTGCCCCTAGGGCACTCAATCACCCGCCCACACCCTCAGAATGCCCTCAGACCCCAGCCCTGATCACCTCGCCAGTGCATTGCTTGCATCTATTCCCCCCTCTAATCACACCTTGAGACACCCATCAATCACCTCCTGTCACCCCCTAGCACACCTACCCATCAGATCAGGCCCTAATTTGCCCCGTGTGGGCTCCTGATCACTCGGCCAAACCCTCAGATCCCCCTCAGACCCCCTTCCGATCACCTCCCCAGTGCATTGATTGCATCTATTTTCCCCTCTAACCACCCCCTGAGACACCCATCAATCACCTCCTGTCACCCCCCTAGCACTCCTATCCATCAGATCAGGCCCAATACAACCTGTCATCTAAAAGGCCACCCTGCTTATGACCGGTTCCACAAAATTCGCCCCCTCATAGACCACCTGTCATCAAAATTTGCAGATGCTTATACCCCTGAACAGTCATTTTGAGACATTTGGTTTCCAGACTACTCACGGTTTTGGGCCCGTAAAATGCCAGGGCGGTATAGGAACCCCACAAGTGACCCCATTTTAGAAAAAAAGACACCCCAAGGTATTCTGTTAGGTGTATGACGAGTTCATAGAAGATTTTATTTTTTGTCAAAAGTTAGCGGAAATTGATTTTTATTGGTTTTTTTTCACAAAGTGTCATTTTTCACTAACTTGTGACATAAAATAAAATCTTCTATGAACTCGCCATACACCTAACGGAATACCTTGGGGTGTCTTCTTTCTAAAATGGGGTCACTTGTGGGGTTCCTATACTGCCCTGGCATTTTAGGGGCCCTAAACCGCGAGGAGTAGTCTAGAAAACAAATGCCTCAAAATGACCCGTGAATAGGACGTTGGGCCCCTTAGCGCACCTAGGCTGCAAAAAAGTGTCACACATGTGGTACCGCCGTACTCAGGAAAAGTAGTATAATGTGTTTTGGGGTGTATTTTTACACATACCCATGCTGGGTGGGAGAAATTTCTATGTAAATGGTCAATTGTGTGTAAAACAAATCAAACAATTGTCATTTACAGAGATATTTCTCCCACTTAGCATGGGTATGTGTAAAAATACACCCCAAAACACATTATACTACTTCTCCTGAGTACGGCGGTACCACATGTGTGGCACTTTTTTACACCCTAAGTACGCTAAGGGGCCCAAAGTCCAATGAGTACCTTTAGGATTTCACAGGTCATTTTGCGACATTTGGTTTCAAGACTACTCCTCACGGTTTAGGGCCCCTAAAATGCCAGGGCAGTATAGTAACCTCACAAATGACCCCATTCTAGAAAGAAGACACCCAAAGGTATTCCGTTAGGAGTATGGTGAGTTCATAGAAGATTTTATTTTTTGTCAAAAGTTAGCGGAAAATTGATTTTTATTGTTTTTTTCACAAAGTGTCATTTTCCACTAACTTGTGACAAAAAATAAAATCCTCTATGAACTCACCATACTCCTAACGGAATACCTTGGGGTGTCTTCTTTCTAAAATGGGGTCATTTGTGGGGTTCCTATACTGAACTGGCATTTTAGGGGCCCTAAACCGTGAGGAGTAGTCTGGAAATCAAATTTCGCAAAATGACCTGTGAAATCCTAAAGGTACTCATTGGACTTTGGGCCCTTTAGCGCAGTTAGGGTGCAAAAAAGTGCCACACATGTGGTATTGCCATACTCGGGAGAAGTAGTACAATGTGTTTTGGGGTGTATTTTTACACATACCCATGCTGGGTGGGAGAAATACCTCTGTAAATGACAATCTTTTGATTTTTTTTACACACAATTGTCCATTTACAGAGTTATTTCTCCCACCCAGCATGGGTATGTGTAAAAATACACCCCAAAACACATTGTACTACTTCTCCCGAGTACGGCGATACCACATGTGTGGCACTTTTTTGCACCCTAACTGCGCTAAAGGGCCCAAAGTCCAATGAGTACCTTTAGGATTTCACAGGTCATTTTGCGGAATTTGATTTCCAGACTACTCCTCACGGTTTAGGGCCCCTAAAATGCCAGGGCAGTATAGGAACCCCACAAATGACCCCATTTTAGAAAGAAGACACCTCAAGGTATTCCGTTAGGAGTATGGTGAGTTCATAGAAGATTTTATTTTTTGTCACAAGTTAGTGGAAAATGACACTTTGTGAAAAAACAATAAAAATCAATTTTCCGCTAACTTTTGACAAAAAATAAAATCTTCTATGAACTCACCATACTCCTAACGGAATACCTTGGGGTGTCTTCTTTCTAAAATGGGGTCATTTGTGGGGTTCCTATACTGCCCTGGCATTTTAGGGGCCCTAAACCGTGAGGAGTAGTCTGGAAATCAAATTCCGCAAAATGACTTGTGAAATCCTAAAGGTACTCATTGGACTTTGGGCCCTTTAGCGCAGTTAGGGTGCAAAAAAGTGCCACACATGTGGTATCGCCGTACTCGGGAGAAGTAGTACAATGTGTTTTGGGGTGTATTTTTACACATACCCATGCTGGGTGGGAGAAATAACTCTGTAAATGGACAATTGTGTGTAAAACAAATGAAAAAATTGTCATTTACAGAGATATTTCTCCCACCCAGCATGGGTATGTGTAAAAATACACCCCAAAACACATTCTACTACTTCTCTTGAGTACGGCAATACCACATGTGTGGCACTTTTTTGCAGCCTAACTGCGCTAAGGGGCCCAAAGTCCAATGAGCACCTTTAGGCTTTACAGGGGTGCTTACAAATTAGCACCCCCCAAAATGCGAGGACAGTAAACACACCCCACAAATGACCCCATTTTGGAAAGTAGACACTTCAAGGTATTCAGAGAGGGGCATGGTGAGTCCGTGGCAGATTTCATTTTTTTT
The DNA here is from genome assembly GCF_040937935.1 of Hyperolius riggenbachi. Taxonomy (NCBI): domain Eukaryota; kingdom Metazoa; phylum Chordata; class Amphibia; order Anura; family Hyperoliidae; genus Hyperolius; species Hyperolius riggenbachi. The sequence goes on along the minus strand of NC_090655.1, from coordinate 195,433,337 downwards.
TGTCGCAAGTTAGAAGAAATGGATTCTTTTTTTTTTCTTTTTTTTTGTCACAAAGTGTCATTTTCCGCTTACTTGTGACAAAAAATAATATCTTCTATGAACTCACTATGCCTCTCAGTGAATACTTTGGGATGTCTTCTTTCCAAAATGGGGTCATTTGGGGGGTATTTATACTATCCTGGAATTCTAGCCCCTCATGAAACATGACAGGGGGTCAGAAAAGTCATAGATGCTTGAAAATGGCAAAATTCACTTTTTGCACCATAGTTTGTAAACGCTATAACTTTTACCCAAACCAATAAATATACACTGAATGGTTTTTTTTTTTATCAAAAACATGTTTGTCCACATCTGCATGTATACAGAAATTTTACTTTATTTGAAAATTGTCAGCACAGAAAGTTAAAAAAATCATTTTTTTGCCAAAATTCATGTCTTTTTTGATGAATATAATAAAAAGTAAAAATCGCAGGAGCAATCAAATAGCACCAAAAGAAAGCTTTATTAGTGACAAGAAAAGGAGCCAACATTCATTTAGGTGGTAGGTTGTATGAGCGAGCAATAAACCGTGAAAGCTGCAGTGGTCTGAATGGAAAAAAAGTGGCCGGTCCTTAAGGGGTAGAAAGACTGTGGTCCTCAAGTGGTTAATGCTCTTCCGATTCCCCTTCGTTTTGTTGGTCTCAGGGTGCAGATTAGGGTCGTTCCGTTTGCTCATAATTAGGTTATAGCTAATGTGCTGCCCGGAGCTCGAGGAGAACACGTCCTCACAGGTCCATGTCAGACTCCGCCCCCTGATTTTCGAAATTTTAAACACAGGTGTTTATCTTATTTTGAACTACGGCCAGTATCGTCAGGTACAGAACGCCAGAGAATTACCTTAATTAAGACGTTATTATCTGGTAATTCACAGTCCTGGGCCTATAGTCTCCCTCAGGAGAATGAGGCTCTGGCCTCAGTTGACGCTTTTTTTAAGTCAATGGCAGTTATATACGATGATCCCGATTTAGCCATAACATCAGAGAGGAAATTGAAGACACTCAGGCAGGGGCATAATCCTGTTGAAACTTATGCAGCTGAGTTTAGGAGATGGGCAGTCTCAGCCAGATGGGGGCAATACGCACTCTTAGATTGTTTTTTGTCGGGGTTATCTGATGCAGTTGCCGACTTGATGTTGGGGTACCCCGAACCTAAATCATTGGACAAAGCCATCTCACTGGCTGTCAAAATTGATCGGCGGGTTCGCTATCAGAAGCAAAATCGAAGTAAAGTTCTAGGGAGATATGCTTCTGGTACCTTTTCTGCTTCAGTGTCTTCCTCTCCACCTCGTGATGAGCCAATGCAAATTGGGCAAACCAAGCTCACAGAGGTCAAGAAAAACAGGAGACACAATGAAAAGTTATGTCTTTATTGTGCTGAGAAAGGGCATATAGTGGCTGCTTGTCCCAAGAAGGCGGAAAACTCCATTGCCTGGGAGTAGCTGGAGGTACTAACCACAAGAAGATTTATGCGTGCTCAACACCAAGCTTAACCCTTACAAGTCTGGCTGTGCAAATCTGGCTAAATTGGCTTATCATGAGGCATTGCTCATGCAAAATTGCATTTGCTTTCGCATGCCAAACTTTGCAGGGTCAAAAACTGGTTGCCCTGCGGGAATTAGTTCATGCTACATAGCACTATCCAGGAGCGCCATGGGGAGGCATCCCAATGCCCCCATACAACAGGGGGGGGGGGGGGTTGCGGGGCCCCAGGCTCTCTCACTGCCTAGGGACCACAGCGACACCCCGGAGGGGGAGGCTGGGTGGCGCAGACGACCCCCCCAAGCGTGGCCAGCGCCAGGGAGGGCCATCCGCACCCACCTCCCAAAATTAAAACCAGGCACTTACCTTAACGTCCATTGCGTTCTGCTACTGCGCATTAACTTGGGGGCACTGCATGGGAAAGGAGTGCCGCATGGATCACCCCGAGCTATAGGGCTCAGGGCTGGCTCACACACATCACTCCAGAAGGGGGGGGGGAGGACAGGCACAGACAGCCCACTCCAGGGTTCACACCACCTAGAGCAAGCCATCCACCACCTGCCTCCAAAGGACAGAAAATGCTAACCACAAGAAGATTTATGCGTGCTCAACACCAAGCTTAACCCTTACAAGTCTGGCTGTGCAAATCTGGCTAAATTGGCTTATCATGAGGCATTGCTCATGCAAAATTGCATTTGCTTTCGCATGCCAAACTTTGCAGGGTCAAAAACTAATACCGCGAAGCGGTTGCCCTGCGGGAATTAGTTCATGCTACATAGCACTATCCAGGAGCGCCACGGGGAGGCTTCCCAATGCCCCCATACAACCGGGGGGGCTGCGGGGCCCCAGGCTCTCTCACTGCCTAGGGACCACAGCGACACCCCGGAGGGGGAGGCTGGGTGGCGCAGACGACCCCCCCAAGCGTGGCCAGCACCGGGGAGGGCCATCCGCACCCACCTCCCAAAATTAAAAACAGGTACTTACCTTAACGTCCATTGCGTTCTGCTACTGCGCATTAACTTGGGGGCACTGCATGGGAAAGGAGTGACGCATGGGTCACCCCGAGCTATAGGGCTCAGGGCTGGCTCACACACATCACTCCAGAAGGGGGGGGGAGGACAGGCACAGACAGCCCACTCCAGGGCTCACACCACCTAGAGCAAGCAAGCCAGTAGCTGGAGGTACTACCCTAGGCGATCCAGTCTTACCTCTAAGCAATAAACGTTTATTACTCCCGTGCTCTATCACCTGGAGGGAGCAGGTTCACTCCACTCAGGCGTTTATAGACTCGGGTTCGGCTGTGAATGTCATGGCTTATGATTTTGCTGTCAAATTTGGTTTTCCTTTAACTCCTGTGGGACGTCAGGTACAGATTACCGCAGTGGATGACTCCCCATTACCAATTAAACAGTCCATCACCCAGACTCCTGTGTTGTTGTGTCAGTTAGGAGTCTTGCATAAGGAACAAATACAGTTTCTAGTACTCAAAATGTCCACCTCCACCGTCATTCTGGGTATGCCCTGGCTTAAAAAACATTCTCCTCAGATTGACTGGAGTTCCAGACAGTTGTTAAGCTGGTCTCCTTATTGTCATCATCATTGTCTGGAGAATGTTACCTTAGCCGCTACTGAAATTCAAGTGGAGGGGACTTCTGAGTTGTCCTCTGAAACCCCTGAGATGGATTCCTGGGTGGATTGGGTACCTAAGTTAAGCCCATTTCAACAGGACGTCCCTGAAGGGAAACCTGATGGGGTTCTATTTGTTCCATTGCAGTTCAGATTTAAAATTTTTCACGCATTCCATACCCATAAAAATGCTGGTCATCCAAGGATTGCTCGCACACAGGAGTTGCTGGGCCGTTGTGTCTGGTGGCCTTCGCTAGTGTCAGATTGTAAGGAATTTGTCAATAATTGATCCGTTTGTGCTAGGAGTAAGTCATTTAGACGGGCTCCTGTGGGTACCTTACAGTCAATTCCAGTGCCTGAGCAGCCCTGGATCTATGTGTCCATGGACTTTGTAGGCGAACTGCCTAGATCAGAAGGTAAAACAGTCATATGGGTGGTAGTCGATAGGTTCAGTAAGATGGCCCACTTTATTCCCTTGGACGGACTCCCCACTGCACAAGAGTTGGCAGGGCTCTTCATCCGTCACATTTTCAGACTGCATGAAATTCCGGAAAATGTGGTGTCAGATAGGGGAGTCCAGTTTGTATCCAGGTTTTGGAAGGCCTTCTGTCGTCATATGGGAATGAACCTATCGTTTTCCTCCAGCTACCACCCACAGACCGAAAGGGTCAACCAATCTTTAGAGCAGTTCCTTAGATGTTACGTGGCTGATGCTCAGATGAATTGGGTCAAATTCTTGCCTTTTGCAGAATTTGCCATAATAATTTGAAATGTGCCTCCTCGGGATTCTCCCCTTTTCAAGTAGTAACGGGGAGATCACTGAAGTTCTCTCCGCTGCCGGTGTTGTTATCACCTTTCTCGGCCTTGGAGGAATGGCAAGGGACATTAAAAGAGATCTGGGGAAAAGTCAAAGTGAATTTGAAAAAGGCTTTTTCTACTCGACACTTGGCCCTAAAGCAACCCTCTGCTAAATTGGGTCCCAAATTCATAGGGCCATACCCGGTGACCAAAAGGGTCAACAATGTTACCTATGTTGTCTCGCTCCCACCCAGCTTCAGGGGTGGTAGAACGTGTCATGTATCTCTCTTGAAACCTGCTGTGCATGTGGATTCCCCCTCCCCCCCGTGGTGATTGATGGAGTAGCAGAGTACGAGATAGAGCAGATCTTGGATTCTCGGGTGGTGCGTACCTCCATACAGTACCTAGTCCACTGGAGAGGGTATGGTGCAGAGGAGAGATCTTGGATACCACATTCTCGCATGCATGCAGAAGAACTCAGGGAGGAGTCTAATAGATTGCACCCTGATAGACCAGGTGGTTCATGTCCGGAGTCCACGTCTAGAGGGAGGGGGGGGGGGGGGGTACTGTAACATCTGAAACTATGGCGGCTGCAGATACGCAGGCTATACCCGCAGCCGCCTTTGTTCCCTGTTCACAGGCCTTATCCGTCCCGGCGGCGTCCAGCACGCCGGGAACGGCATTGTCTCTTGCTCATAGGGTCTCTGTATCGCACAGGCGCGCACGGAGACAGGACCTTTATGCTGGAAGGAGGCGCATCAGGTACATGCCGGTCAGCTGACGTCAGGAGTGACTCGCGCCGCTCGGACTGGCTGATTGCTAGGGGGCGTGGCGCTGGGCTCTCCTCTGCTTCTTAAGCCTTCACAGATCATTGGCAACTTGTCTGCTGTTGCGAATACACTCGTGTTAGCGCTCAGACCTAGTGAGGTTCCAGTTGATAGATTTATATGCAGTGTTTGCGATATACATCTATCTATAGTTAGTTATTATTACATTGTACTCTGATAACCTGTGTATGATTCTGGCTACTCTCTGACCTTGCTATTGCTAAAACGATTCTGTACCTCTGCCTTTCTGACTTAAGTTGCTGAACCGCTGCCTGATATTAACTACTCTCTCGCCTGCCAATTTTGTACTATCTCTACCTGCCTGTTATCAAACCTTGCCTGTCTGACTACTCTACTCACCAGTGGGCCCTTGCCACTGGTGAGGTGCTCTAGCTATTAGAACCTACCAGTCCCTCTGGTGAGGTTCAGACTTACTTGCATAGCTCCAGTGACTGATAGTACCTTGCCAGCTCCTCTGGCAAGGTCTAGTTAAACTATTCAGTCATTTGTGCTGTTAGTACCTTGCCAGATCCTCTGGCAAGGTCTAGTTAAACTATTTAGTCATTTGTGCCGTTAGTACCTTACCAGCTCCTCTGGCAAGGTCTAGTTAAACTATTCACTCATTTGTGCTGTTAGTACCTTACCAGCTCCTCTGGTAAGGTTTAGCCAATAATTCTTTCATTATTAGTACTTTGCCAGTTCCTCTGGTAAAGGTATTGTTATTTGTGTTGGTAGACCCTCCAGCTCCTCTGGAGAAGTCTATACTGTTGCACCAAACACCACACCTTACTCTCAGCTAGCTATACTAGTATTATTGGTGATACTGCAGATCACCACATAATCAGGTATAGCATCTGTATTATTGGTGATTCTGCAGATCACAAATAATCAGACGTCTGAGTTGCAGCACCCAATCGTTACAATATCACATCTACAAGATTCCCAATATCCACACTAGCATTTACCACCTCATAAAAGCTGAGCATATTAGTCAAACAAGATCTGTCCTTAGTAAGTCCATGCTGATGCTAAGAAATAAGATTGTTCTCTGCTATGAAGTATTTTATAGCATCGCTTGGCAAGACCTCAAATAGTTTGCACACAACTGATGCTAAGCTTACAGGTCTATAATTTTCCAGATCTGATTTTTTTTGCACTTCTTAAATATGGGAAAATGTGGGCTGTATGCAAGTCTATTGGGACTATCTCACTTGAAAGAGAGTCACAAAAGATAAGATAAAGGGGTATCTATAGCTGAATTTAATTCCCTTAGCACCCAAGGATGCATGCCATCCGGGCCAGATGCTTATCAGTTTTGATTTTATTTTGCCTTGCCTTCACTCTTATTTAATATTAAAATTGGAAGATTGGGACCCTTCCGCATCTGTAATTTGCAACAATGGAGATTCCTTTGTCATTTGCTAATTTTTTGTCTGCCGATATCTGATTCATTGTTCGTTCTGCACAATTTCTTTATACCGTGGGTTGTTAAAGGAAAATAAACTTACTCATGAGACATTCTTCAATAAGTGCCAAAAACGTAGAAATCTTTATTACTTGTACAAGGACTTTTCTCAGCCAGCAATATGGAGTCTGCATCTACACAGGCCCTGCACAGCAGTAGAAAAGTAGCTCCTCCTGTGTGCAGGGAACTTTTAAACTCTAATCAATATGATAAAATATTCCTCCTTTTGGGCAGTTCTTTCTGTTAAAAGTCCAATCAGCATGTTCAGTTCTCCTTTTGGGTGGGGTCGCTTGACTTTCCCTCTCTGTCCTTCATTAAAAGTAAAAGTCAACTGAAAGAGGAAGTCTTCTGAAATCAGTTCCTTGTTTCCTTCAAAGTCACCCCCACCTCCAGAAAGCTGGCTCAGACTGGTTCTCAAAGAGTCGTCTCTCTCGTGGCTAGTACACCATGACACAGAGGGGGGGTTGAGGGGTGTTCTGGAATTTCACTGTGAAGGATATAGGAAGGAGACTGTACACAGTAAAAGGCTCAAAAAACATATATAACATATATTCAGTGATATCGTGATAACTCCTTGGTTAATAATAATCCTATTACTTAAAGTGTCACTCTAACATACTGATCTGATTCTGTGCATGTGGTCCTTATAGCCACATGAAGATATAAAGGATATGAAGGATATACATAAAGATTAACAGATTAATTATAAATTTCCATAATTCTTTCCACATTTCCCTCCTGTTTATAATTAATACTGTGGGTCGTGGCTTGATTATATATGTGTATAAAAAAATATTTACATTCACATTTCTGTGCTTATGCTTACTTAAGCCTCAGGTATCTGCAAATGTGTCTCCACTACAGGAATTAGAGGTTCAAGCAAACACAGCCTTCTATTCCCCTTTGCTGCAAATGGGTATGCACTACAGCAAGTCAGGGCATAGAAGTCAAATGATCAAAAAACAAAAATCAGGCTCTGGCCGTGAGCTGGCTCACACGTCGGCCTGGCCATCCCCCTCCAGCATGCCATCATAATCTCCTCCCAGATCACCGTATGCTTCTTCATCATGCTGTGTTAAGGCTGCATACATAGTAGTACTCATATGCTTATCTATTAACCTTGCAAAAAATGTTCTCAGCAGGCTAGCAGGAACAGAACCATGAGAACAGTTAGGAATGCGATACCAAAACTCTGAAAAAATGAAATCCAGCTTCCAAACCAGTTCTGTAACCAGTCTGTTATTGGGTTTGAAACACCTGAGTTTCGTTTCAGCTCTTCAGATAGGTCTTTTAACTGCTGAAGAGCCACTGTCACTTTTCCATCAGGGGACGTATTATCTGGAATGTAGGTACAACATTGTTCCCCAAAAAATTCACATACACCCCCTTTCTCTGCCAACAGCATATCTAAGGCAATTCTATTCTGCAATGCTGTTAATGATGTTGCTTTCAGTTGTTCTGCCAAACCTTCGATAGCATCTCTAGTATAATTAACAAATCTTTGCTGATTGTAGTAAATGTAATTAATCTAATCCACATTTTTGTTAACTGTTGGCCATAGGAAAATTGACTCAAACCCTGCAGCAATTTGGTTCCTAGCCTTGAACTCATCTGGCACCCCTTTGGGGACCCCTATCGCATCAATATATACATATGGGTCCAAACTCCCTTTTGGTGCCTCCCTTTTACTCCGGTGTAGCTTTTTATCCACCAAAATTTTAAAGGAATCATAGGGCAATATAGTTACATGTTCTATCATCCAGACAGGGGCACACAACCCTTTCCATTCTGGTGGCAATGATGATTCTGCTTTGTTAGGTTCACAAGTCCACCAAGTATCTTCTAACTGCCATTTTGTTCCTAGGCTCAACCCTTTATCATTGGTTATCTCCACTATTTCTCCACAATACTTAATCATTGGATGGTTACTGGGGGGCAGATCTATTATAACACGTAAAATTGCTGGCTGTAGCAAATGCACGCCGTGGCGTGCCTGGTACCTTCATACAGACTCTCTCTGTGGTACAGTTCCGTGGTTGATTCGCACTTATCATACTTTGTATCATACATTCTAACTCAGACCCATTCGCCACTACTGATACCAGAACAATCTGCGGTCTAGCCGCTGCACACACAATACAGTCAGACACATTCATTCGGTTTGCAGTAAAAATTGCTAAAATAATCCAAAAATTAAAAATTCCACCGGTCACTAGAACTTTATTACTAGTCACGTTCATCTTGTTAATACTGTTCAATGAGGTCATGTCAGTAGTCTCTTTGTCTATCCTGTCATTGCTGTTCAATGGAGGTCGTTCAGTCATTGTCATTGTCATTCCAGGGCTCTTCTTCTTCTTCTTTTTTTCTCTTTAAAATGCTATGGCTTTAACCCAACTTCCCCTATGTAGCCTTTTTAGGTATCTGTTCCCCCTTTTTTTATCTCCTTTTCACCATGGTTCAAGATAAAGAACTACACCTGTGCCTTAGGAAGAATCTTCTAATATCTTCCCACAGCCTTTGAGATCGTGGTCGCACTGAGGCTCAAGCAAATGTTCCCATTGCCTCAGGATCTCAAATTTCCGCCCCTCTTTACCCCGTGGTGCTAACTATCAAGAACAGATTGGATCTGGCTACTATTTTAAAAGGAAATGACCGCTAAGCGTTCTTCTTGAGCAAGATGCAAACAACATTTCTCTTGTTTCAAAATCACCGAAGCTTCATGTGAGTGTTCGTAGCAAGCTGTGGCTCTGGATCTTTTAATTAATCTGGACTCGGAAGGCCCATGTGCGCCCTCTTGCAATGGCTCAAATGTTCCCATGTGGTTTTATTCTAATTTAGCCACTATCCCTCCTGTTGACACATGTAAGACTCATGTGTCATCACCACAAATTAATCGGACAGAATCAGGCAAAGGAAGGTTAGTAGGTCAGTAGTGTACAGAGCAACCTGTAGGTAAAGTCTTAGACTGCAAGTCAGCAGAGGGAGCTGTAGTTGTAGATGTCAGGACTGCCAAGTCGTTGCCACGGGAGATGAGGGGATTGGGATGTTGCACATAGGTGAATGGCTAGTATTGTGGGAGCCCGGAGAACATCCATGGTCTGTGGGACGGGTGGGCTCCTCAGTTGCTGACACCTAACCCTGCGGACGCCACCAAGCCGCAAACGTATGCATGATGGGAAAGCATACAGACTGTTAGTGAAAACAGTGGGGGACGGAATCCCATATAACAGGGTGGCGTAGGGTAAGTGATAAAACACACAGCTTGAGCAAAGACGCAGAAAGAAGCTTATCTATTCTACGATGTTCTTCAGCTCACTACTGTAAGACCAGCTTAGCTGTTGGTGTATTCCCTCCTGTTGACACAGAACTGATCCACAAAGATTTGTTAATTGCTCTGCGGAAAAGTCACCGCGCAAATGCAGAGGGGAAAAACATCCTCTGGTCAGTAAACAACAAGGAAAACAAAAGTACAGGGGGGGCAGGGTGGTGCAGCTTTTTGGACAATAAAGACGTAGATGCCCAAGCAAACTGGTTGTGCAGCATAGGCGGGGGGGGGGGGGGGTTGGATGGATGGATGGAGCTGGTGGGATTGGGCTAGTGGGAGTGGGGTGGGGCTGGTGGGGGTGGCTGGTGGCGGGCTCTTGGCAGAGAACTACAATCATGCATCCCTCTCTGCAGTCCGCCATTAGACAAGGCATTGTAGTCAAAATATTTGTATCAAAGTCATTTTACTGAACTTCTTCTAACATACCCACAATTTATAAAAGTTTAATCAGATGTCAATCAAAACAGCCAATCAATAGATGACAATGACCCACATACTACAGCAATACAGCAATCAATTGTTCCCAGAAACAAAAACAAAAATCATCATATTTACTCTTATAATTGAAAGTAATATTTGCGGGGTTTCCCTTTTTTTTTTTTTTTTTAGTATCCCGCATTCTGGGTTTCACAAAATATATATATATCCTTTCTTTCAAACAAACCTTTCATCTTGCTACATGCATTCTTTCAAATCACTCAGTTCCGCTTCAACACACACACACACACACTTAAAATTCACCATCTAGCTGGGATTAGTAGTCCATGAGGTCTCTTGCCCCCTCCTCAGAAATGTGGGCGTAACCCATACCTTCTCACAGATCCCAGGCAGAAACTCCACTCAAATTTCACAGAATTTAACATTACAAACACATTCCAAATGATCAACATTGACAGACAATTGCAGGCAGTAAAAATACTTTTAAATCTTCAATTTTCAGACAGAACATCAGACAAACAGAATATAAAACTTCTACAGACATTTGTATACTTGTAGAAAATACACAAACAACAAACAAACAAACAGACAAACAGCAGCTCATAACTTGTAAATCTCCTATAGCCCCCCTCCTTCCCTTCTGCTTGATACTCATACCTCCCAGGGAGCTCTGGTGATTTAGATTTCAGAGCTTAGAATTCCCAGCTTCACATTTTACACAATCCTTTTAATACCATAACATAACACTCCATCTTGATCAATCAATTCACTTACTCATTTGCCTTCAACTAGGGCACAAATTAGTACCCTTAACCGCACTTTGTCCTTGTGGATCTCGGGCCCTCTGGGGGCACTGTCGGACCAGGTGACCTTTCAAACCACATCCAAAACATCCTCCGCGTTCTCTGCGACCTTCGTAATCCTTATATCTGCGCCATCGTGGCCGAGGTGGATACCCACCGTCATTCACATAACAACCATTCTCATCATCACTGCAATCAAAAACATATGCGGCAGCTTTCTTCCCTTTCTTTCCCTTCTCTTTGATAACACGTTCAGCATGTCGGGCATATTCTAGGAAATCACTCGGTTCGCAGATTCTATGATCCACAACATATTGTGTGACACACTTGCATATCCCTTCAGTCAAAACCTCACGTATAGCAATCTTAAACCGTTCATAAGGGGAATCTTTTGTTTCAACAGCAGGGGGAGCTATACCTCTATATTTACTGAAAACCTTCATCACTGTATCTAGTAGCTCATCTATATCTAATCCATTTGTATCATGTTCCACCTCATGTGTCTGGGAGGCTCCATCTACCGTTCGTGGGAGGGGCTTAGTTTGATTTTGGGGAGGGTTCTGAGGAACCTGACATACAGTACATGGTACCTCCTCCAAATCTTTGTTCTCCGTACTTGGCCCCTCCTCATATATGCCTCTAGTAGCCATCTTTGAACTTCTGGTAAACAATATTATTTTTCTAAAATCACATTACCCTGAACATCACATTTAATTTGAAACAAATTTCTTTACAGCTGTCAAGATACAGATACCCTAAAAACCTATATTTATTCCCCCACAGGCTGCGACATTTTACCCAATTTTTTATTTTTACTTTTTCCTGCGTATAACACATTCGGCATTAGTGGCCACAACCTTGCTTGTACAGTACCTTGCCCCATTGATCTATATACAGCACTATGATGTAACAATTCCTGCTGTTTCAATCCCGTTCACTCACTTATTGTTGGATTTACAATGTCCCGCGGTCCCCTCCCGGAATATACTGCCTTCTATGCACAAAGATGTAACAATTCCTGCAATTACAGCGCAAAGATCTTACAATTCCTGCTGAGGCAGAGTGCCTGCACTAAGATGGAAACTTTCCTGCCAAGGCACCTCGAGGGCTGCAGCTGAGACCGGACAACACTCAACGTGACGAACCTCTGTGTGGGCTAATACTGACTGACAGAAACAACCTGTGATCTAGATCCACTCCGATATTACTGCCTGTTACGCGGCGGTGTTCTATTCCAAGAACTTACAATTCCGCTGAGGCACACGGTAGCTTAGGAAACTGACCACAGATTGTGTCATACAAAACAATCAAAACTTATACTCTAATTTTGCGCAGCCCTGTGTATGAGAAGTTACAGAAATAAAAGGTAGTACTTACAATTAAGAAGCTTTCAGGGCACCCGAGAACTTTGTTTTAGAAACCTAAGCAGGCGATTTCACCGACCTTGGCTGAAGAAGTCTCACAGTTCGAAATAAACCGTATGTCACAAGGACATGAGGCCTAGTTGCGTCTGGCCACCTTTTGGAAGGGAACACGTGCCCCGGTGGGCTTTCACCGGCTTGCTATCAGATTCGCCAGTCGCAAACGCGCTCCTAGGCCTCAACTCTCTGTGACTATAGGTTCCCGGTTCCGAAGGACCAGATGTTAACCATTTACCGCCATCCTAACGTATTAAAACGTCATGCTTACCGCTATTAACAGCAACATGACGTTTTAATACGTCGCGCATTCCCGCCGCTGCTACCGCCGTGTGTCCGCCGCTACCGCCGCCATTACCGTCGGGATCCCGTGCTGGGTGATTGGGGAAGAGGACCGAACAGTCCTCTACCCAATCGCAGTGCCTGGAGTGAATGGACGTGACCGCGAACAGCGGCTACGTCCATTCACATAAACAGGAAATGTAACAGTTTATTAAAGTGTAAAAAAAAAAAAAAAAAAAAAATGAACACGGCCTATGAGTGTTCACTAGCGCCATCTTGTGGCCAAAAAGTATATTACACCTACAAAATACATACATTTTCAAGTATATACACATCATTAATAAAATTACACTTCCAACCCTCCCCCCCAAAAAAAACACTTGTAAAAAAAAAATCAGCTTAAAAAAAATAAATAAATAGTTGCCTTAGGGACTCAGCTTTTTTTATTCTATATTTTATGGGGGAAAATTAATTTTAATTTATTACATAGGGGCTTGTAATTATGGCCAGAACAAACAGAAAAATAACCACTTATATTTCAAAATAATATACTGTCGCCATACATTGTGGTAGGGACATAATCTAAACGGTTTAATTATCGGGACCACTGGGAAAATAAAACGTGTTTGTTTTATCCACAGGAGAATGTTTAATTTTAAAACTATAAAGGCTGAACACTGAGAAATAATGATTTTTTTTCTTTTTTTTCTGTTTTTCTCATTAAAATGCATTTAGAATAAAAAAATTCTTAGCAAAATGTACTATCCACAGAAAGCCTAATTGGTGGCGAAAAAAACGAGGTATAGATCATTTTCTTGTGATAAGTAGTAATAAAGTTATTAGGGAATAAAAGGGAGGAGCGCTGACAACTGAAAATTGCTCTGGTCCGTTAGGATAAAAACCCTTGGGGGTGAACTGGTTAAAGGAAAATAAACTTACTCATGAGACATTCTTCAATAAGTGCCAAAAACGTAGAAATCTTTATTACTTGTACAAGGACTTTTCTCAGCCAGCAATATGGAGTCTGTATCTACACAGGCCCTGCACAGCAGTAGAAAAGTAGCTCCTCCTGTGTGCAGGGAACTTTTAAACTCTAATCAATATGATAAAATATTCCTCCTTTTGGGCAGTTCTTTCTGTTAAAAGTCCAATCAGCATGTTCAGTTCTCCTTTTGGGTGGGGTCGCTTGACTTTCCCTCTCTGTCCTTCATTAAAAGTAAAAGTCAACTGAAAGAGGAAGTCTTCTGAAATCAGTTCCTTGTTTCCTTCAAAGTCACCCCCACCTCCAGAAAGCTGGCTCAGACTGGTTCTCAAAGAGTCGTCTCTCTCGTGGCTAGTACACCATGACACAGAGGGGGGGTTGAGGGGTGTTCTGGAATTTCACTGTGACGGATATAGGAAGGAGACTGTACACAGTAAAAGGCTCAAAAAACATATATAACATATATTCAGTGATATCGTGATAACTCCTTGGTTAATAATAATCCTATTACTTAAAGTGTCACTCTAACATACTGATCTGATTCTGTGCATGTGGTCCTTATAGCCACATGAAGATATAAAGGATATGAAGGATATACATAAAGATTAACAGATTGATTATAAATTTCCATAATTCTTTCCACAGGGTACAAGGCTTTAAAAGGGAAAATATCCTTCTTTTCTTGTAAGCTTACAGATCTGCATTTTCCCGGTTCTGAAATGTTTGCCTCCTCAACAGCTTTACCCCAGTCATAGAGTACTGACCTGCTTGAAAGAGACTCGTACAAAACAAGATAAAGTGGCCTATCAGTAACTGTACTCAACTCCCTTAATTCTCGGGGGTGATTGCATTCTGGGCCAAGTTCCTAATCTTGATTTTATCCAAGCCTGCCACACCTTTCTGTGTTAAGGAGGACATCGATAATCTAGCTGCTCCTGTAGAGCCCAGGTGTCGAGAGGTTTAGGCAGAAAAACAAAAATGGGAGAGGAGGAGCGCTCCGTAGTATAACCCAACATTTTATTAAAACAGAAAGATCTAGTAAGTGGATTTTTTATTGCACATTCTGTTTTAATAAAACATTGCTACACTACGGAGCGCTCCTCCTCTCCCATTTCAACTTCCATCCCCCTTAGCTGTTCACACGCCCCCAACCTCCTGTAGAGCTACTATAACCTCACACGGTCCAGCTTTGCAGCACCACAACACATCTACAATCTTCTCTTCCAGGGTGGCCCAGCAGGATGACTGGAGAAGGAGGAAATGAGCAACCATGTATTCTTATGCTCACGGATCTCTGTGATCTACACCCATCTGTAAATGTGTGCTCTCTGAGCAATCCCTGGTTCAATATTGTGCTGGAGGCTGTCGCACATGAAGGAATTTATCTTCTTCACTGAAGGGAGGTACCAAAGGTGTTATCAGACAACCTGTCTCTTTGAAACGTACTGCTTATCAGTACGCTCTGTCACACAGGAGCTATATCAGCCCCCAGTGAGGAGGGCAAAGAAAATACTGCACCTATGTATATATTGACATTGGCATTCATCCACACACAATTGGTAACCACTTGGGATGATCAATAATATGCACATTTCAGAGTGTATGCAAACATATGCAGCTTGCAAATGGACCAATCAATTTAAACCTGGGTGGAACTTGATTGGTCCATTTTCAAGCTGCATATATTTGCATAAACTTGATCATCCTTAGTAACCACAGACATATATGCAGATTTTAACCTCCATGGCTGTGAGAATCTGCTCAGCTGCCTGTGCAGACAGGCAGCTTTTTGACCACTGTTCAGGTCTGCATTCTGCAGGTCTCTTTAAGAGAGACTTTTTGTCAGTATTGCAGCTTGCTGCTGAGGAATTTGCATACATTCGTTATGCAAATCCCCTACCTGCCTCCTGTGATGACTGGCAGTATAAAGGTTGGGATTACCCACAGTCCTTTGCTGGTCATTCCTTCAGGGTTTGTAGTAAACACTCCTAGAGAGTGTCAGCCATGCTACTTCTTGTTGAAGTTATCTTAGAGTATTCCTGGAAAACTGCACTAGGCAGGTTTCCTTAGTGCAGTTAGGATTGCTTATCTGTTTGTTTGTTCTGTTGCGATTGTCCTGTCCCAGCGGTGGTCGATAGGAAGTCGTCCTGTGTGTCTGGGTGCTAACCGGAACAGCGGTTGTTACTGGTAGCCCCTTCTGATCTGTCTCACTGGGATTGCACTAGCATCTTGCGCTAGCGCTGTGGATCCTTCTGTTCTGTCTCCTTGGATCGCGCTAGCCACTTTCCGCTAGTGCTGTGGATCCTTCTGATCTGTCTTCCCTGGATCGCACTCGCCTTGCGCTAGTGCTGTGGATCCTTCTGTTCTGTCTACCTGGATCGCACTCGCCTTGAGCTGGTGCTGTGGATCCTTCTGTTCTGTCTCCTTGGATCGCGCTAGCCACTTTCCGCTAGTGCTGTGGATCCTTCTGATCTGTCTTCCCTGGATCGCACTCGCCTTGCGCTAGTGCTGTGGATCCTTCTGTTCTGTCTACCTGGATCGCACTCGCCTTGAGCTGGTGCTGTGGATCCTTCTGATCTGTCTTCCTGGATCGCACTAACCGCTAGCGGTAGCGGCTGTGGATCTTTCTGATCTGTGTTTCTGCTTGGATCACACTTGCTCTGACGGAAGAGCGGTGGATCCTTTCTGCCTAGTTCCTGTTTCACGTTTGTCTGTCTTGTCTGATACGAACGCTTGCTGTAGGCTCAGTGAGGTAACCGTTAAGCAAGCGCTTGCGTTATCTGTTTCGTGTTTGTCTGCCCTTGGTTAGTTAGGCGTGCTTGTCTCTGTTGTGCGTAACACGCGGAGACCGCGCACGAACGCGTGCACTGTTGCGAATGAGTGCGGTGTTCGCGTTCAGCTAGCGTTTGTTATTTTCCTTGTCTTCCTCTTTGTATGATTTGCTGTGCCTTTGCTACCCTGGTGCTCTGTCCTGCTCAGTCTTGTGTCGCTATTGGCAATCGCCATTCTTGCGATTGCGTTTCCTACTTCGTTTCCGCCGTTGTGTGTTCGCCGTTGCTGGGTGGCGACTAGTTTGGTGGGCACACATTGGTTCTGTCCCTTTGCTCTGTTCCCTGTGGGCTATCCAGCCCTGCCTGATTGTACCTTGTCCTGGATCTGTACAATTCCCATTTGGCATCTGTGGCTGTGCAGCGGCTGTGTTCGCCTGCACTCCACAGCGCCATCTGCCGGTGGGAATTGCCCTCTGCGGGTGCATAGCACCTAGCCTGGGTGTCCTCAATTATACGCTTGTGGAGGAAATCCACCGCGTCAGCGCACGTCACGGAGACGATTCCACATTCGTTACAGAATGACCAGCCAAACCAAAATTCCCAGGGCAGAGGGAACCTTTGATTTGCTTCAGATGTCATTGCCTGAGACAAAAGCGCATGTGGATCCTATTATAGGTAGGATTGCACGCTATATTAAAGCAGTTAAAAAATCTGTACTCGTTCCTGATCCCCACCCATATGGAGATTATCTAGGTACCGGGTTGTTTGAACCACCATTCGCCTCATGGGAAATCGGGGCCTTGGTGGAAGAATTTGATTTTGATTGGAAAACCTTTTGCGATTTTTATATCGCAAAAAGCGCGGATGTCCTGAACGATTGTCTTGACTCTATGTACCTTTTGATTGATTCTGATGAATGTGACGAGTGTGTTGTGGATCTGGTGATGTTTGTATGGCAGAACATTTTGGATGAATTACACACACACCAATCAATTGATCCCAATAAAGAGGTAAAAGTTTCCCGTTCTGTTCCTGCTCCAGTTCCATCTGTAGACTGTGCGCACTATGATTGTTCATCCTTTGTTAAGTGTGCATGGGAGCCCCCGTTTGAGAAATGGGAGATCGAGCTCCTGGTCTATGAATTGGAAGGTGACTGAAGATCGTTTTGCAATAATTACCTTTCTAAAAATGAAGCAGTTTTGTATGCGTGCATTGAGTCTGCGTGCACTTTAATCAAGACTGGTGAATGTATCTCTGACTTTGTGACTCCGCTGTTTGACGTGTGGAGAATGATTTTGGATGAACTACATGCGCTTCAATCTGCTAATTGTTGTAAAAACACATTGTCAACGGACGATTGTTCCAATCCTCTGGATTTAAAGAAAGTGAGTTTTGAATGCATTTCCTTTCCCAAAGCAACTGAGTGTTTGAAGCCTGAGTGCAAGTCGATCAGAGCAGTTGCTTGTGTGGAAGTTGAACCAGTGCGGTCTGATGTCGCCACCGCACATATGGCTGCAAAAGGTCTGTGTGGTCCTTTGTCTAAGAAAGACAGATCTTTTCCCTCAGGTTCTCTGAGATCGTCCATGTATGAACCTGCTATGGGGAAAAATCCTAAGTTATGCAACTTTAAGAAAATTATTGATGTGTCTAATAAAGTTTCTTCTGTTGTTGTCGCCACTTCTTTTGCAAATGAATCTATGTCTTATTCTGTTCACACCTGTGAAGGCCTGTTGCCTAATGACAGTTGCCCCAGTGTTTCTGTCCTAGATGCCTTGCAGTCTGCTCCGCAGATCGCGGAGGTTTGCGCTATGGAAGCATCAGTTTCGCAACCTAAAGCGATCTTGGATCCGCAAATTTTGCGTTCTGTCTCCTCGGAATCGACATCGTTAGCCGAGTCTAAGAGTGAGACAGCACTTTGGTTTTACGAATCTGACTCTGAAGCATCTTTGCTGGGTCCAGAGAAGGTTTCTCTGAGCCTGCCCTGTACCATGAATAACAATATGATGTCCAATCACACTGACATTTGGGAACCCCTTTCTTGCTTTGAAGAAAGTTCTGACTCTCCACCCTGTACTCTGGATGAGTCAATATTGCCTTGTACAATATCTCCTGCCGTGTCCCTAGAGGCTCGTCTAGTTATTGCTGCTATTTTCACCTGTTTTTCTGCACTTTTGGAATTGCAAGCTAGTTTGACTGCTACGCAGAATTCTGGGTACAGTGAGAATGAAGTTAGGGAGTCAGTGTGTGTTCCAGTAAATATTCCTGTACATCCCGCTTTATGATGAAGTTCAGTCTCAGTTTATGGTGGAACCTTCCCTGGGACATCTGCCCGGTCCACAAAATAAAGTTCCAGTTTTGCCCTGTACCTTGGATAGTTCAGAATCTGTTAGGAATATGGTCATGCCACTTCCTGCCTGCTGGTGGCAGCATCGTGTTGAACTCTGAACTTCCTTTATTCCACCAGCAGATGGCTCTAGAGACTTTGCAGGACCTGAACTTTCCTTGTTCCACCACTGGGTGGCTCTATGCTGGCTGGAGACAGCTCTGCCACTGCAAGGGTTGCTCTCTATGGACTTTGCTTGTCAATCATGCTGCAGGTGTGTCCTCCTTATTTAAGAGCCCTGCAAGGAGCAACCTTTGCCAGAACTTTGTGCTCGCTAGCTGGAGTATCTGGACAACCCTGGTTCTCTGGTATACTGTATCCCTGTATCTGTTATCCTGTTTCTGAACCTAGATTCTGTCTGACCTCATTTACTGCCTGCTCCTTGTGTAACGTGATTGCTCGATTGTTGCCGACCTATGCTTTGTCCTGACTGTGATTTTGTGCCTGCCTTCTTGTACTGCGATTGGTGTATATATTGTATATCTTTGTCCGGTGTATCTGTGTGTGTATATATATATCCTGTATATATTTAGGTAGATAGATAGATAGATAGGGTTTGGGGTTTTTGCATCTTGCCTTGATTGTATGGTGTGTATGTATGTGGTGGTTGCGTTCTTGTATATAATTGCCACCATATTCTCTGACTGCTGTACATAGTGTTATGTGTGCTGCTGCATTGATATTGCATAATACTGTATGCACGATTGTAAATAAACCTTCCTGCATAGTTTACTCCTGTCTCAGTGTCTGTGTTGCTGCAAACTGCAATCAATCCCAGTTTCTCCGTTCAGGCTCATAACAGAATCCTTCTTAGAAAACCTGGACAATGATTTTCCTGAGGTCTTGTTTGATGTTCTGGAGGTCTCCGAGTTCCTCCCAAAGGGAGCAGAACTTGTAGGAGATGTCTCCTGCCCCCCAGGTCCTTCTGAGGTGTTGCCCACTTCAGTAGGCATTGCTGTTGTGCTGACTGCCTTTGCAGCTCTGGTGGAGCTTCACTCATATGTAGTCAATGATGATATTACAGTCACAGAAAATTCTGAATTTAAGTCAGAGTCTTCTTTTGAAAGACCAGTACCTGTGACCTCCACTCATGATGATTCTCTGCCCGGTACTGGTTTTGGTCTTGTCGTGCCGGACTCTGAGGTTGGCAGTTCCCCGACATGTCCTGAGGTTTCTCCTGTGCTGGTGTACCCCAGTGTGCTCTGTGACCCAGAAAGCCCAAGTGTGCCTCGGTTACCAGCGTACTCAGATGCTTCCTCGGTGGAGACATGTTCTGATTTAGCCTGCCTGCTTGCATGCCCAGAAGTGGTCCCTGAAAGTCCTGATCTTGATGGGTGTCCTGCTAATTCTGAATCTGGAACTGTCATAGGTTCCATGGGGGTGCTTGGTAGCTCTCCATGTGAGCCTGGTGAGCGTTCTGGCTTCTAGGAACCTCTGCGGAGCTTCAAGGCGTTCTGGGAGATTCCGAGAGAAGTTTTGCTTGGTACCCTGAATACGATCAACAGCGGCTTTTGTTTTGAAAGAGACACTTTGAACAGGTTTTGTGGCAGATTTGGTATTTTCGGACGCTCCTTGGAAGGTGGTGGGTATTGTCTGGAGGGTGTCGATGGCCTCTTCTCTGGGATCCACAGTCCTGATGGGTGTTACGCTGAGACTTGTAGTGCTGATGGGCATGTTTCGGTGGCTTCTGTTTCCGATGAGGTCGGTTTCGGGTGGACTGACTCTAGAATTGGACCTTGTCGGGCTTGCCCGACCTTCATGAGTCTTCTGTTAGAGTTGTTTGGAGATATCAGTTTTGAGGGTCGTCTGGAATTCGACCCTAGAAGGGGGGGGGTACTGTGAGAATCTGCTCAGCTGCCTGTGCAGACAGGCAGCTTTTTGACCACTGTTCAGGTCTGCATTCTGCAGGTCTCTTTAAGAGAGACTTTTTGTCAGTATTGCAGCTTGCTGCTGAGGAATTTGCATACATTCGTTATGCAAATCCCCTACCTGCCTCCTGTGATGACTGGCAGTATAAAGGTTGGGATTACCCACAGTCCTTTGCTGGTCATTCCTTCAGGGTTTGTAGTAAACACTCCTAGAGAGTGTCAGCCATGCTACTTCTTGTTGAAGTTATCTTAGAGTATTCCTGGAAAACTGCACTAGGCAGGTTTCCTTAGTGCAGTTAGGATTGCTTATCTGTTTGTTTGTTCTGTTGCGATTGTCCTGTCCCAGCGGTGGTCGATAGGAAGTCGTCCTGTGTGTCTGGGTGCTAACCGGAACAGTGGTTGTTACTGGTAGCCCCTTCTGATCTGTCTCACTGGGATCGCACTAGCATCTTGCGCTAGCGCTGTGGATCCTTCTGTTCTGTCTCCTTGGATCGCGCTAGCCACTTTCCGCTAGTGCTGTGGATCCTTCTGATCTGTCTTCCCTGGATCGCACTCGCCTTGTGCTAGTGCTGTGGATCCTTCTGTTCTGTCTACCTGGATCGCACTCGCCTTGAGCTGGTGCTGTGGATCCTTCTGTTCTGTCTCCTTGGATCGCGCTAGCCACTTTCCGCTAGTGCTGTGGATCCTTCTGATCTGTCTTCCCTGGATCGCACTCGCCTTGCGCTAGTGCTGTGGATCCTTCTGTTCTGTCTACCTGGATCGCACTCGCCTTGAGCTGGTGCTGTGGATCCTTCTGATCTGTCTTCCTGGATCGGACTAACCGCTAGCGGTAGCGGCTGTGGATCTTTCTGATCTGTGTTTCTGCTTGGATCACACTTGCTCTGACGGAAGAGCGGTGGATCCTTTCTGCCTAGTTCCTGTTTCACGTTTGTCTGTCTTGTCTGATACGAACACTT
Organism: Hyperolius riggenbachi; assembly: GCF_040937935.1. Lineage (NCBI taxonomy): Eukaryota > Metazoa > Chordata > Amphibia > Anura > Hyperoliidae > Hyperolius > Hyperolius riggenbachi. The sequence goes on along the minus strand of NC_090655.1, from coordinate 195,411,878 downwards.
GCTGTAGGCTCAGTGAGGTAACCGTTAAGCAAGCGCTCGCGTTATCTGTTTCGTGTTTGTCTGTCCTTGGTTAGTTAGGCGTGCTTGTCTCTGTTGTGCGTAACACGCGGAGACCGCGCACGAACGCGTGCATTGTTGCGAATGAGTGCGGTGTTCGAGTTCAGCTAGCGTTTGTTATTTTCCTTGTCTTTCTCTTTGTATGATTTGCTGTGCCTTTGCTACCCTGGTGCTCTGTCCTGCTCAGTCTTGTGTCGCTATTGGCAATCGCCATTCTTGCGATTGCGTTTCCTACTTCGTTTCTGCCGTTGTGTGTTCGCCGTTGCTGGGTGACGACTAGTTTGGTGGGCACACATTGGTTCTGTCCCTTGTACCTTGTCCTGGATCTGTACAATTCCCAGTTGGCATCTGTGGCTGTGCAGCGGCTGTGTTCGCCTGCACTCCACAGCGCCCTCTGCCGGTGGGAATTGCCCTTTGCGGGTGCATAGCACCTAGCCTGGGTGTCCTCAATTATACGCTTGTGGAGGAAATCTGCCGCGTCAGCGCACGTCTGGTGCGCTGACCACGGAGACGATTCCACATTCGTTACACTGGCGTTATGATTATTTCTGGATTATAGTGTCTGAAAGCGGTGCAATTTTTTCACAAGTTTTTAGACCCTAAAAATCATACCGCTAGATAGATCAGCGGCAGCCCTGCACATTACACACTTCCCATGGATCCAGCTCGGGGTTATCTCTGAGCTGCGGATTTTCCGGCCCGAGCCTGACTCGGGATTACAGCTAAGGAAAAAACTTTTACAGCTATAATTTTAGAATAATGTTTTGAACAGGACCTTCATAAAGACTTCAGCATAAGTTACATACTGTATTTATGTTTTTTTTTTTGCAGTTAAAAACTTGCCTAAACATACCTACACTTACTGTACAAAATACATATACAGCTCATAAAAAAAATAAGAGACAAAGGCAAAAATAATCACTTTTTTTATATAGGTGTGTTTATTGAACTAAACAACTTTGCTATAGTATTCAGGAACTGTTGACAACATTTCTCTTACCGTAATTCCCAAATAAAAATATTATTCTTAAAACAAATCCGTAGTGAAAATAAACTTATGAGATAATGAATTGTAAATATAGTAGAGATAATAAATAGAACATAAGTAGCAAAGAAAAGAGAGTCATTTTTATTTTCAGTTATATAGCTTTATTTAGAACATTGCATCAGACTTTTCATAGTTTCAGTTTAGAATTCTACACTCTTTATTTTAAACTGTAAAACAAAGCAGAGCTAATGACCCTTTGAACTTTCCTGCAGTAAATCCTCAACACAAGTTGTCTTTCATTGTTTCTTGGCTGTTTAAACTCTTCTGAAAACAGGACCGAGTTTGACCAAATAAAAGGTACCCATACATCTAGTGCTGCGATACCCAATGCCATTCCTCAAGAGCCAAGATCCTCACACATTTTTGGCATAGCTCAAAAGGTGTGGATCATCAAGTATAACACATCTGCTATTTCTCTGCCCATCCTAAACACTGGCATGAATATGGCCCTTGAGGACTGTTAGCGGCCGACCGACCAATAGACATCTCTCGCAGATCGGAGAGAGATCTGTTGGCCACCATAAACAGCAGGCCCAATTCACAAACTATTTCAGCATGAAATCTTTCCGCAATCAGCCTTGTGACGCTGCCCCTGCCCACTTTCCCCCTAATATACATGTACCCCCCCTCAGCATTAATACTTTACCTGCCGCCGTACACCACTGTATCTGGACTCCACTTCCGCATTCGCACCGTACGTTGTTGCCAGCGTACTGCACAAGGGGATGACATCACACACGCTCCCGCATGCAATGGGCCGGCAACTACGTGGGGCATGAATCCGGAAGAGGAGTGCAGGCACAGCAGTTGCGGTGGACATCGGCAGGTAAAATATGAATGCAGGAGTATTAGGTGGAGGGAGAGACGTGTACATTAGGAGGGACAGTGGATGGGGGTTTCGTTCGCGCTCGACTTTGTGATTATTGCACGTTGTTGATGCCCCGCACCCAATTGAGCATGTCGGCCCAGTATGTCCGATCGATACAAGACCACTTTTAGCCCGAAATAGGTCGCATCGTCAATTGGAAGCTTTTAGTCCACTAACTCAGAGCGCTTTTGCATAGATAAGTCACCTGATGTCACCTATTGCTGGGCCGGCCTGTACAGACGCATCAGCTGCGCAGCTGACAATGCGTTTTGTTGCTATGTGGAGGGATGAAGGAAGCGGCACATGTGCAACACTATTCCGTGGGCAGGGAAACGGCCTCTTCAAAGTAGTTTGTCGCAGCACAGCCAAGTTGATCTGCCGAGCGGCCAGGTTGGGGGCCTCTGTATGCACGCCTATTGGCTGATGCAGTCATTATCGGACAACTTTTGTCAGGCATGTGTATGAGGCTTAACTCCTCCTGTACTGGAAAACAAGAGACTTTTCTTTGCTAAAAATGTTTCATTTATTTTCTGTATTTATTTATCTTTATTGTCACTACAGATTTGCTTTAACCTCCCTGGCGGTATGATTATTTCTGGGTTTTAGGGTCTTTGTAAAATGATTTAGACCCCAAAATCAGGAAAAAAATAATGCCGCCAGAGTCTCTGCAGCAGTCCCTGCTTTCGCTCACCTCCCTGGGCTCCAGTGCTGCAATATTACCTCCTTCCTCCGGGTGGCGCTGTAACTCTGTATTGAGATTGATCTCACCAGAGTGATTCAGAGCCTCGGAGGACAGGAAGGATAACAGCTACTGATGTTTGGATCCCCTGGGAGTTGAGTAAAAGCTCCCTCTGCGATCTATACTCAGCATTGCGCTCCAGGTGGCTAGCCTGAGCTACACTCAGGATTACCGCCAGGGAGATTAATGCATATTGGAAGTGAAAAGAATATAAAGGCTGAAATATTTATTTCCAAATAATGCAAATTGCCTGGCTGTCCTGCTGATCATCTGCCTCAAAAGGCTCATACACATGTCCAACAAAACCACCTGATCGTCATCTGATTTTGTTCTGTTTGAGGAGAATTACGCGAGCGACTAATAAAAGGCGGTTTGTCTGATCCAGCCAGTGGATCAACTTTCACGAGTTCGGCTAATATCGTGCAGTCAGCACATGTGTACAAAGTCATTTAAATGACTTGCTGGTTTTAAATGGGGCCATATTGTGGAGTCCATCATTTTGCTTGTGTGTACAGTATGCAAATGAGTTGGACATTCAGTTGGTTGGTGCACCAAAAATACAAGTTGTGTAAACAGCTTGTTGTCGTGTCAGTCATGTCATGGTGTTGGTTGTGCACTGTGTTGGATGTGTGTAGGAGCCTTATTTCCTAAACCATTGACCTTGAACAAGCATGCAGATCTGGTGATCTTGACTTCAAGTGAACCCGAGCCAAAGCTTGTGTCAAAAAGGAAATACTTACCTAAGAAGAGAAACGGGTCCTCCTCGTTCCTGCTCTTACTTACTAGGGCTCTCCAGAAGATCCGGGTCATGGTCCTCTAAGCGTTAGTGCAGCCGTGCATGAGCAGCTCCGGCTTACTACGCAGTACGGTCATGCTCGTGCTTGAAGAGGCGCGCTGCCCAGATCAGATTTCTGACGAGCACTTGTTTGAAATCTTTAGAGGTCCCGAGAATGGCAACAAGGGGACCAGAGGATGCCATGGAAAACCTCTACAGGTTCTATAGGCTTCCCTCTTCTTAAAGGGGCACTATGGCGAAAAATTGTAACATTTAAAATATGTGCAAGCATAAATTACTTTTCTCCTATGTTGCTGTCACTTACACTAGGTAGTAGAAATCTGACCGAAGTGACAGCAGTGTCCTGCTAAAATTATCAATCCTCTGAGCTGGGGAACGTAGGTCTCAATTCACTAAGGGTAGTCCAGTACAAAATATTAGGTCGAAACTACCACATTTAGTACTTTACACTTTTTTTTCCCCTTATTCACTAAGATTTTCTCACATGCAGTGGTACCTCAGTACTACCAAAAATGTAGCGTTGATTCACTAAGCCCTGCTCACTAATGTAGACGTTGCACCAGTTGTGGAGTAGGGCACTGCCTTTGGCATGGGAGACCAGGGCTCGAATCCTAGCTAGGGTCAGTACCTATTCAGTAAGGAGTTCAAGGCAAAACTCCCTAACCTGCAGGGTGGCTTCTTGAGCGCGCCCTTAGTAGCTGCAGCTCTTGAGCAATTTGAGTCCGACAGGAGACAAGCACTATACAAATGTTTGGAGTATTGGAGTACTAGTATTATTCTCCTACAAGTCCTTATCTGCAATGATCTGCTGATGGCCAGAGACACAGGTGAGTGTTCTATCCTGATACTGTTTGATCTTTCTGCTGCTTTTGATACAGTTGATCATAAAATCTTGCTTAACAAGAGTACTGTGGCATTAATGGTTCCTATTGTGCAGCACTCATGCACACACAACACAAGTCTCCATTTACACATAGCTATTCGGTTCTGGTATCCTTAAACGCATGCCTGAACTTAAAGGGATATTAACCACTTGCCGACTGCCTACTGCATATTGGCGGCGGCAAAGTGGCAGCCCCAGGACCACATAAGGCAGAATGGCGTCGGGTCCTGGGGCACTGTTTTGCCGGGGATCGCGCGCTGGGATGCGCGCGCATCCGCCCACCCACGACGTCAACTCGCCAGCCAATCGGAAGAGCCGGCGGGTTGTTAACCCGAAGATCCGCGCATAGGTAGCGTCAGGGGAGGACTGGGACCTTTTGGCCTGGGGGGACAACACAAACTAGAGGCCCATTTCACGGCATCCCCAGCCCAAAGCCATATCTGTGTGGAAATCTTCAAATTGTGATAACAGCCCCAGACACGCACGCACGCACGCACACACACACACACACACACAGTACCTGATGCCTAACCCCATTTCTCCGCACAATCTACCTGTCTGATGCCTAACCTTAAAGGAGTTATCAGGCTTTTTTTTTTAATGAAAATAAGTGCTACTTACCCAGGGCTCGTCCAGCCCCAAGCTCCCAGCATGTCCCTCGCCACAGCTCTGCAGTCAGCTGTTCGCTGCCGCTGCCTCCCAGCCCCCGGCGATGACGTCAGGCCGACTGCGCCTGTGTGAGTGGCGCCGTCAATCACCGCCACATGGACCAGAGCGTACTGTGCAGACGCAGAACTACTGTGCCTGCGCAGTACACTCCGGTCCATGTGGTGGTGATTGACAGTGCTGCTCGCACAGGCGCAGTACAGGCCGACATCCAGGTCGGACTGGTGCCATCGCCGGGGACTGGGAGGCAACGGCAGCGAATGGCTGACTGCAGAGCTGCGGCGAGGGACATGCTGGGAGCGTGGGGCTGGAGGAAGCCCTGGTTAAGTAGCACTTATTTCATTAAAAATGCCTGATAACTCCCTTAAACAACCCCCCCCCCACACACACACACACACACACACACACACACACAAACCTACCTACCTGGTGATGCCTAACCCCACTCCTGCCCACCCACCATACAAACTACTTGTCTGACACCTACCCCCCCCCCCCCACCCCCTCCAACTACCTGTTTGACAGTGTCTAACTGCCTGCCTCCCCCCTCCCCTGCCGCCAATCACACCACAAGAAGAAAAAACGTTCCCCCTCAGGCCAGGGTCAGAATGGGGATGATTATCACACACAAAAAAACTCAGAGGGCACTGGCCTGGGCAGAGAATTGAATTTAACAGCAGTAGCAGGCAGGCAGGCAGCAAAGTGTGAGTAACTCAGTGACAAGAAGGGAGAAGTACAGAAACAAAAATTTATAAAAACCACCTTCTCCTCTGGCGACCTGGACCCGACCTCCTCTATCCTCCTGTCTCCTCAGTCCTACACCTCCTCCTCCTCCACAGCAGCAAGCAGCTATAGGTGGCATCTCCGACTCCCAGCCCCCCGAGTGTCCGACTCCTCCAGCCAGGACAGCCAGCCACTCGTAGCCGCAGCTCCAGGCCCCCAGCCCCCCCCAGCACAGAAAGCTGAAGAGTGAGACAGCTCACTCCGATGACACCTCAGGCACAGCAGCACAGGGGAGGACTGTGTCCGACTCCTCCAGCCAGGCCAGCCAGCCACTCGTAGCCGCAGCTCCAGGCCCCCAGCCCCCCCAGCACAGAAAGCTGAAGAGTGAGACAGCTCACTCCGATGACACCTCAGGCACAGCAGCACAGGGGAGGACTGTGTCCGACTCCTCCAGCCAGCCACTCGTAGCCACAGTTCCAGGCCCCCAGCCCCCCCAGCACAGAAAGCTGAAGAGTGAGACAGCTCACTCCGATGACACCGCAGGCACAGCAGCACGTTGCGGGCGGCAATGGCTCCAGGCGGGGGGCGGAGTCAAGCAGGGTCAACCCACCAGGCCGGAGAGGACCTAAGCTATTTGTGTCCTTGTGCTGCTCACATCCACCGCAGGCGCAGCCACGCACAAGGGCACACCACGGCCGGCCGCCTCAGCCCCTTCTCTGATTGGATACTTCAACTTGCCGGGAAATATCGCGCGAGGTTTCTATACCCACTGCGAACCTGTCACCTGTGGTATGTCTGCGGCCGCTGCATATAGCAGTGACTGGCCCTAATTACTTAAGATTCGGGCGGCCCGGGGGGCAATTGCCCCCCGTCCCCCTGGGCCAGTCCTCCCCTGGGTAGCGTATAATACGCTTTGTAATGTTTACAAAGTGTATTATACAGGCTGCCTCCTGCCCTGGTGGTCCCAGTGTCCGAGGGACCAACAGGGCAGACTGCAGCCACCCTAGTCTGCACCGAAACACACTGATCTGCCCCCCCCTGCCCCCTGATCGCCCACAGCACCCCTCAGACCCCCCCCCCTCAGACCACTGTTTGCACCCAATCACCCCCCTAATCACCCATTAATCACTCCCTGTCACTACCATTTTTTTTAGTCCCTAAATTGCCCCCTGATCACCCCCCACCCCTCAGATTTTCCCCAGACCCCCCCCCCCTGTGTACTGTATGCATCTATCCTCCCTGATCACCCATCAATCACCCCCTGTCACTGCCACCCATCAATCAGCCTCTAACCTGCCCCTTGCGGGCAATCTGATCACCCACCCACACCATTAGATCGCCTGCAGACCCGACGTCAGATCACCTCCCAAGTGCACTGTTTACATCTGTTCTCTCCTCTAAACACCCACTAATTACCCATAAATCGCCCCCTGTCACTGCTACCCATCAGATTAGACCCCTATCTGCCCCTAGGGCACCCAATCACCCGCCCACACCCTCAGAACACCCTCAGACCCCAGCCCTGATCACCTCACCAGTGCATTGCTTGCACCTATTCCCCCCACTAATCACACCTTGAGACACCCATCAATCACCTCCTGTCACCCCCTAACACACCTACCCATCAAATCAGGCCCTAATTTGCCCCGTGTGGGCTCCTGATCACTCGGCCAAACCCTCAGATCCCCCTCAGACCCCCTTCCGATCACCTCCCCAGTGCATTGATTGCATCTATTTTCCCCTCTAACCACCCCCTGAGACACCCATCAATCACCTCCTGTCACCCCCCTAGCACTCCTATCCATCAGATCAGGCCCAATACAACCGGTCATGTAAGAGGCCACCCTGCTTATGACCGGTTCCACAAAATTCGCCCCCTCATAGACCACCTGCCATCAAAATTTGCAGATGCTTATACCCCTGAACAGTCATTTTGAGACATTTGGTTTCCAGACTACTCACGGTTTTGGGCCCGTAAAATGCCAGGGCAGTGTAGGAACTCCACAAGTGACCCCTTTTTAGAAAAAAGACACCCCAAGGTATTCTGTTAGGTGTATGAAGCGTTCATAGAAGATTTTATTTTTTGTCAAAAGTTAGCGGAAATTGATTTTTATTGTTTTTTTTCCACAAAGTGTCATTTTTCACTAACTTGTGACAAAAAATAAGATCTTCTATGAACTCACCATACACCTAACGGAATACCTTGGGTGTCTTCTTTCTAAAATGGGGTAACTTGTGGTGTTCCTATACTGCCCTGGCATTTTAGGGGCCCTAAACTGTGAGGAGTAGTCTAGAAAACAAATGCCTCAAAATGACCTGTGAATAGGACGTTGGGCCCCTTAGCGCACCTAGGCTGCAAAAAAGTGTCACACATGTCATATCGCCGTACTCAGGAGAAGTAGTGTAATGTGTTTTGGGGTGTATTTTTACACATACCCATGCTGGGTGGGAGAAATCTCTCTGTAAATGGACAATTGTGTGTAAAAAAAATCTAATATATGTCATTTACAGAGATATTTCTCCCACCCAGCATGGGTATATGTAAAAATGCACCACAAAACACATTATACTACTTCTCCTGCGTACGGCGATACCACATGTGTGGCACTTTTTTGCACCCTAACTGCGCTAAGGGGCCCAAAGTCCAATGAGTACCTTTAGGATTTCACAGGTCATTTTGCGACATTTGGGTTCAAGACTACTCCTCACGGTTTAGGGCCCCTAAAATGCCAGGGCAGTATAGGAACCCCACAAGTGACCCCATTTTAGAAAGTTGACACCCCAAGGTATTCTGTTAGGTGTATGACGAGTTCATAGAAGATTTTATTTTTTGTCACAAGTTAGCGGAAATTGATTTGTATTGTTTTTTTTTTTCACAAAGTGTCAATTTCCGCTAACTTGTGACAAAAAAAAATCTTCTATGAACTCACCATACTCCTAACAGAATACCTTGGGGTGTCTTCTTTCTAAAATGGGGTCGCTTGTGGGGTTCCTATACTGCCCTGGCATTTTAGGGGCCCTAAACCGTGAGGAGTAGTCTTGAAACCAAATGTCGCAAAATGACCTGTGAAATCCTAAAGGTACTCATTGGACTTTGGGCCCCTTAGCGCAGTTAGGGTGCAAAAAAGTGCCACACATGTGGTATCGCCGTACTCAGGAGAAGTAGTATAATGTGTTTTGGGGTGTATTTTTACACATACTCATGCTGAGTGGGAGAAATATCTCTGTAAATGGACAATTGTGTGTAAAAAAAAATCAAAAAATTGTCATTTACAGAGATATTTCTCCCACCCAGCATGTGTATGTGTAAAAATACACCCCAAAACACATTATACTACTTCTCCTGAGTACGGCAATACCACGTGTGGCACTTTTTTGCAGCCTAACTGCGCTAAGGGGCCCTAAGTCCGATGAGCACCTTTAGGATTTTACAGGGGTGCTTACAATTTAGCACCCCCCAAAATGCCAGGACAGTAAACACACCCCACAAATGACCCCATTTTGGAAAGTAGACACTTCAAGGTATTCAGAGAGGAGCATAGTGAGTCCGTGGCAGATTTCATTTTTTTTTTGTCGCAAGTTAGAAGAAATGGAAACTTTTTTTTGCTTTTTTTTGTCACAAAGTGTCATTTTCCGCTAACTTGTGACAAAAAATAAAATCTTCTATGAACTCACCATGCCTCTCAGTGAAAACTTTGGGATGTCTTCTTTCCAAAATGGGGTCATTTGGGGGGTAGTTATACTATCCTGGAATTTTAGCACCTCATGAAACATGACAGGTGCTCAGAAAAGTCGGAGATGCTTCAAAATGGGAAAATTCACTTTTTGCACCATAGTTTGTAAACGCTATAACTTTTACCCAAACCAATAAATATACACTGAATGTTTTTTTTTTTTTTTATCAAAGACATGTAGCAGAATAACTTTCGTGCTCAAATGTATAGGAAATTTTACTTTATTTGAAAAATGTCAGCACAGAAAGTAAAAAAAAGTAATTTTTTTGACAAAATTCATGTCTTTTTTGATGAATATAATAAAAAGTAAAAATCGCAGCAGCAATCAAAAGAAAGCTGTATTAGTGACAAGAAAAGTAGGTAAAATTCATTTAGATGGTAGGTTGTATGACCGAGCAATAAACCGTTAAAGCTGCAGTGGTCTGAATGGGAAAAAAGGCTCTGGTCCTTAAAGGGGAACTGAAGAGAGAGGTATATGGAGGCTGTCATGTTTATTTCCTTTTAGACAATACCAGTTGCCTGGCAGCCCTGCTGATCCTCTGCCTCTAATACTATTAGCCATAGCCCCTGAACAAGCATGCAGCAGATCAGGTGTTTCAGTGGTTCAGACTTATAAGTCTGATCTGACAAGACTAGCTGCATGCTTGTTTCTGGTTTTAATCAGATACTACTGCAGAGAAATAGACCAGCAGGGCTGCCAGGCAACTGGTATTGATTAAAAGGAAATAAACATGACAGCCTCCATATACCTCTCTCTTCAGTTCCCCTTTAAGGGGTTTTATGACTGCAGTCCTTAAAGGACTTACGAGGCCAACTGTGTAAAAAAAGGTAATTACTTGCCTCTCCGTTTCAGGCACGGCGGACGCCGTCCGCGCCCTCCGTGCCGCTCCGCCGGCCCGGGGGCATAATGAGCGGGGGGACCCGGCGGAGCGGCACGGAAGGCGCGGACGGTGTCCTCCGTGCCTGAAACGGGGAGGCAAGTAATTAACTTTTTTTACATAGTTGGCCTCGTAAGTCCTTTAAGTGGTTAAGGCTGACATTTATTTCCTTTTAAACAATGCAAGTTGCCTGGCTGTCTCTGCTGATTATCTACCTCTAATACTTTAAGCTATGGACACTGAACAAGCTTGCAGATCAGATGTTTCAGACGGTATTAGCCGCATGCTTGTTTCAGGCGTATGATTCAGAAATTATTACAGCGCAAGAGATCAGCAGGATTGTCATGCAACTGGTATAGTTTAACCATTTCCGAACCAGCAGTCTCTGCCCCCTTGAGGATCAGAGACTATTGGTACAGCGAAGCGGTGGAAAACTGCGCTTACCGACGAATCTTTATGCAGTCCCGCCGGTCACACCGCTCGCTCATTGCCGCAGGCAGCTTTCTCTGTCGTCCCTATAATGGCAGAGCGCTGTGTGCAGGTCAGGAGCAGTTTTCATTGGCTCCTGACCCTGTCAATCAATGTAAGCCAATAGGATTGGCTTACCCAGTAATGACAGGGCCAGGAGCCAATGAAAACGGCTCCTGACCATCAAACAGAGCTCTGCGGTCATATAGACAGCAGAGCGAGTAATCTGCTGCGCGATCAGCGAAACTGCGCACCGACGGGATTTTGAAATTTACGTCCTATCAGATCCCCACTGCCACAAGCAGGACGTAGATTTCAACTGCGTAGGTCCTGGAATGGTTAAAAGGATGCTCTCCCATTTTCATCCAAAAACATCACTAGGAAATTTGGGCGCAAGGTGAAGCCGGCACCCAAAATTACCCTCTTAGCGCTGCCATAGCTAAAAGTTGTAATTTACATTACAGCCTATGGCGACACCCTTTTTGCCTGCCTCTGCCCTCCTCTGGAACACCCTCCCTCAACACATCTGACACTATGGCAGCACCCGTTTTGCCTGCCTCTCCCCTCCTCTGTAACACCCAATCTCAACACATCCGCCACTCAACCACATTACCCTTTAAGCGCAACCTGGAAACTCATCTCTTCAGGCAAGCATACGCTCTTCTCTTTCAACTGACCACCATTTTACCATCTCATACACCTATTGTACACCTTCACCTATTGTACTATTCCTAAACCCTTTAGACTGTAAGGCCAATCGGCCAGGGTTCTCTTCCCCTTTTTGTCTCACAATTCCACCATTATGTAAAAATCTATAATAGATTTGTCCACTGCATCAGCTGTAATCTACAATTTTCTTCTACAGTTAACTGTATTATTTATATTGTATGGTTATACACTCATCTAAAGGATTATTAGGAACACCATACTAATACAGTGTTTGACCCCCTTTCGCCTTCAGAACTGCCTTAATTCTATGTGGCATTGATTCAACAAGGTGCTGAAAGCATTCTTTAGAAATGTTGGCCCATATTGATAGGATAGCATCTTGCAATTGATGGAGATTTGTGGGATGCACATCCAGGGCACGAAGCTCCCGTTCCATCACATTCCAAAGATGCTCTATTGGGTTGAGATCTGGTGACTGTGGGGGCCATTTTAGTACAGTGAACTCATTGGACTCAATTCACAAAACTTCTCATAAATTACGTATTTTTCTCCTGATTAATAAAAATATATTTTCTGTACATTTACAGGCAGAATAATCACTCAACGTAAGTTGTTCATATTTAACTTCATTTCAATATTACTTTTCATAACCTTAATTCTATTGGTTTTTTTTCTCCTTGGGAGCTTAAAACTGTAACATAGATAAGGTGAAAACAGCTTTGTGAATCATGCCCATTGTCATGTTCAAGAAACCAATTTGAAATGATTCGAGCTTTGTGACATGGTGCATTATCCTCCTGGAAGTACCATCAGAGGATGGGTACATGGTGGTCATGAAGGGATGGACATGGTCAGAACAGTGCTCAGGTAGCCTGTGGCATTTAAACAATGCTTAATTGGCACTAAGGGGCCTAAAGTGTGCCAAGAAACATACCCCAAACCGTTACACCACCAACACCACCAACACCAGCCTGCACAGTGGTAACCAGGCATGGAATTGCACTTGCCCATTATACCCACTTAAAACTAAAATAACTACACACCATTGCTGGATTAAGGCCGCGGCCATTTTTATTGGGGTTTCAAATGTATAACTTTGTTATCTTTATTAAATAATAACAATAACAATCTTTATTCAGAAATACAAAAACAAACTGAAGTTTTTTATAATAACTGCCAGTAATCTTTACTGGTCACTCCAAACGGACCACCCATATCTGGGTGCCATTTCCATGAACTTCACCTAACTGATTAGGCAAATGACCCCAATAAACAAATTACCAGCGACAGGGAGGGGGGGGGGCGGGACAGCTCCTCTTCAGGCGGGGATTTTGAATGACGCCATGCACCCGCTTCCTCCTTTTATAATCCGCACTTGACGCGAATTGGCTGCCTTCCTCTGCCAGCCGGCTCGTGCGCCCAATCAGTGCTAACAGCTGTGAAGCTTTCCCCAGATACTGGGGGAAAGCGTGCATCTGCGGGGAGAGAAGAGAGAAAACACCTGCAAGGTAATTAAACCCCCCCTTAGGCAGGGCACGGCAATTCCATGCAGTGCTTTGCTCATTCTCCGCTCTGTACATGGAATTGCACTTGCCCATTATACCCACTTAAAACTAAAATAACTACACACCATTGCTGGATTAAGGCCGCGGCCATTTTTATTGGGGTTTCAAATGTATAACTTTGTTATCTTTATTAAATAATAACAATCAACATTTTCTTTATTTAGAAATACAAAAACAAACTGAAGTTTTTTATAATAACTGCCAGTAATCTTTACTGGTCACTCCAAACGGACCACCCATACCTGGGTGCCATTTCCACATGCCGGCCTAGGACCTAGGCTGGCCCCCCCCACCACCACCGCTGCCTTTTCAATGGCTGAGTGTAGATTAGAATTCAAAATATCCAATCCAATGCTTGACAAATGAACCTTATCATTCCTAAACAGGCCAGGTTCCTTTCCCTCCAATTCAATATGACGGAATGAAAAACCACCAATCATAGGAAGGAATTTCGCTAGAGACCGATTTATTCTTTTCCTGATTTTGTTCATGAATTTGAGATCCGAATAGAGAGACCAAGATAGCCTCGGAATTATTTCTGAAAAAATTATTTTTGCATTTGGCAAAAATCTCGCCAAATCGAATAAATCCGATCTCATGCGATGCAAAAGATCTATAGTGTTGAATTTTGCAATATCATTTCCCCCTAAATGAATTAGAAGGATATCTGGAACCGACCAACCATGTAATTTATTATAAATAGCAGAACTGAGGTTCTCCCACTGAAGACCTCGGATACCCAGCCAAAAGACTTGAGCTTCATCCTTGCTCAGCAGTAAGTTCTCGGAATAAGGCCTGTTCTTGGCTCTCCTCTGGGCCCAGTAAGTAAAAGAATGGCAGACAATCCCAAATTATTGTTTTACCTGAAAAACATTAAATAGACAAATGAGGTCTAACATATAATCGGAATCTGCTAAGGCCGTCCCATCCCTATGCACCAAAAAGGACTTAGCCTGGCATCTAATGCTTGAAAATAAACCCACCAACCTTACTGGACAACAAAACTCCCCTTCCAACTCAGCAATTGCTAACCAAACTTCCTTTGCCCGCCTGATCGGTTTTTGAGCGCTGAATAAAAAGCTCAATTCTATTACTAATAATGCACACATGCTCTGCTTCAAGAGGGGAAAGCGATGATTTATTGGGAGCAACCACCTCCAATATTCTCAGCGCTCCAAAAAATGCTAAACTAAAAGCAGCTCTAAACAAGGCTGACTCATAACTATCAACACATAACAAGCTCAGAACCTCTACTATTTTCTTTAATAGATCAAACGACACTGGCCTTCTATCATCAAAATGCCTAGATCCTTTGGCAAAGCCTTTTAACAACTGCCTAACCAACGGGTAGGAATTATGACCAGGCACCTGAGACAATCGTCTAAAAAATGAGATCCCGGCCAAAAACTTTGCAACCTTATTTACCGAGAACCCCTGTTGCACACAATTAGAAATAAAAACCAAAAACACTTCACTTGAGTCACACAAGGGATGTACATTATACTCATCTGAAAATTTGCACCAAGCCGACCAGGCTTTGTTATACTCAATCCAGGTCCGGGGGGCAACCGACCTTTCCACTAAGCCTGAAATCAGGACCAAATGATCCTCCATAAGTGTTCTGGGCAGCTCTGTCCTTCCTCTTCTGCGACTGTCAGAACCCGGAATGTATCCCATTGCTGCCGAGATAAAGAATCAGCTATTAAGTTTATTCTCCCAGGTAGATATTTCGCTTTTATCCACACATTCAATTGTAAACAAAGGAGAACCAAATGCCTAAGCAGCTTGACAACCATACTAGATTTTGCTGACAAGCAATTAATCGCAAACATGACTCCCCTATTGTCCGTCTGCAATAGGATCCGCTTATTCTGAAAACTCTTTCCCCATAACGTTAAAGCCACAATGACTGGGAAAAGCTCTAATAATAGTATATTTTTTGTAACGCCGCCCTCAATCCAGGATTGAGGCCAACTCTCTGCGGACCACTGGCCTTGCCAAAAGGCCCCGTACCCGACGGAACATGCTGCATCCGTGAAAAACTCCATCTTGTCATCCAGCACAAATTCACTTTGCCACAAAGACCTACCATTAAAACCTAGCAAGAAGCTATGCCAAACCAACACATCCTCTTTAACTTCCCTATCTAATGTAATATGCCAACCCGGGGGCTTTAACCCTGCTATAACTGCTGCCAACCTTCTCAAAAAGACCCTGCCCATAGGCATCACTCTAGAAGCAAATGCCAAATGACCCAAAACAGACTGAATCTCTTTCACTGTCGATCTCCTTTTCACTAACAAGCCATTCAATAATGCTTTTAAAATCTCAATCTTTTTACTTGGCAATCTAAACTCCATTCTCACCGTGTCTACCGTAATTCCTAAGAATTCCAAAGTGGTACACGGACCCACAGTCTTTTTGTGCGCTAGAGGCACACCAAACTCCTCCATGGTCTCACAGAAAACTTGCAACAGTGCCTGGCAAGTCTGGGAATCCCTTGGTTCAATGAATAAAAAGTCGTCCAGGTAGTGCACTAAAGCACCCCCAGACGCCCTCTGACTCACTGACCATTCTAAGAATTTGGAAAAAGATTCAAAATAAAAACACGACAATGCACAACCCATTGGGAGACATTTGTCAAAGAAAAATTGGTTGTCAAAACAAAAACCCAAAGATTTAAACGCATCTGGGCAGATAGGCAGCAAACGGAATGCAGACTGAATGTCCGCCTTAGCTAAGAGAGTGTTACTCCCAAATTTCTAATTTCATCCAGTGTCTTGTCAAACGTCAGATACGACACCGATGCTAAAGACTTATCTATGCTGTCGTTTAAAGAACTATTATGTGGGAAGGACAAGTGGTGTATCAACCTAAACTCCTTCTCTGACTTTTTCGGTACTACTCCTAATGGTGAAATTCTGAAATCAACGAATGGAGGTGCCAAAAAGGGGCCCTCCACCCGACCTAAGCGTAGCTCTTTAGCAATTTTGTCAAAAGCAACCTGTGGATGCAGATTAACTGACTTTAAATTCGGGACAGTAACGCATCCCTGACCATGAAATATCGGCAGCTTAAAGCCTTTTTCAAAACCTTCAGTGATTAGCTGGCTGCTCGGCTTGTCTGGATATATTCTTAACCACGGAGCCATTTTTTGAAGCCTCACTGGTGTCCAGGCTTTTATGAAAAAGCTCCTTCATGCTATTTTGTGCCTGTAACCCGACCCTCTTAAAACAGCGGGACATCGGGTGCATGCCACCACAGAAGTTGCATTCATGTCTGTATCTGCAATTTTGAAGGAACTTGCATGTGCCCTCATTGTAGGCGAAACACAAGCCCTTCTTAAACGCCGAACCAGACTGTACTGCTGTCTGAGATTGCTTCTGTTTCTGCTGCGGGAGCATCAGACTCAGCCACAAGCCTAAATCTTTCGTTCCCCATGAAAGGGAAGACTGTACGGACATTCTCTGACGATATGCTACGTCATATTGGAACCAAGCCAAGCCCCCAAATTGTCTATAAGCCTCGCTAATCACATCCAGATACTGAAATAAGCTGGTACACAACTCCGGCTTTCTTTCGCCCAACACACTTGCATATATGCAAAACGCCTGCTGCCAGTTATTAAAATTACGCAAGACAGGACGGCGCCTGTCTTCCTCACCGTCCTTTTTATCTTTAACCTCCCTGGCGGTTTGTTAAAATCCGCCAGGGGGCAGCAAATACCTTTTTTTAAAAAAATTTTTTTTTTTCATGTAGCGAGACAATGTCTCGCTACATGATAGCCGCTGCTGAGCGGCATCCCCCCAGCCCCTCCGATCGCCGCCGGCGAACGGGGATCAAGAGATCCCGTTCAAAGAACGTGATCTCTTGGAGGGCTTCCCCCGCCGCCATGGCGACGGGGCGGGATGACGTCACCGACGTCATCGACGTCGTGACGTCAAAGGGGAATCCGATCCACCCCACAGCGCTGCCTGGCACTGATTGGCCAGGCAGCGCACGGGGTCTGGGGGGGCGGCTGCGGCGACGGGTATAGCGGCGGATCGGCGGGCAGCGGCGGCGATCGGAGGTTACACGCAGCTAGCAAAGTGCTAGCTGCGTGTAACAAAAAAAAAATTATGCAAATCGGCCCAGCGGGGCCTGAGCGGTGCCTCCCGGCGGCATAGCCCGAGCTCAGCTCGGGCTTACCGCCAGGGAGGTTAACAGTGAATTCTTTGTAGAACTGCAGCAGAGATAACAGATCAAAATACTCCCCACTCCAAATTTTTTCTTTCACTGAAGTACTTAAAGGACTTCCGAGGCCAATACTAAGAAAATTCCACTGTACCTTTTTTCTAGCCGAATCCACGGAGGACGCCCTGCGCGTCCTCCGCTCCGTTCTGCCGTCAGTGTTGGCCTATTCGTTCCCCCAGGGCAAGCCCCGACCCCACCGAACGGGTCGCATTGATGCCACCCCTAAGATGGCCGCCGCCTTGATCCGCGGCTGCGCAGTACGCTTTGCCGCGATTGCGACTGCGCAGCCTTTAGCCCGCCTCTCGCCGCGTATGGGTCCCGGCATCCTCCTGAAGCGTGCGGCGGGAGGCGGGCTAAAGGCTGCGCAGTCGCAATCGCGGCAAAGCGTACTGCGCAGCCGCGGATCAAGGCGGCGGCCATCTTAGGGGTGGCATCGATGCGACCCGTTCAGTGGGGTCGGGGCTTGCCCTGGGGGAACGAATAGGCCGACACTGACGGCAGAACGGAGCGGAGGACGCGCAGGGGCGTCCTCCGTGGATTCGGCTAGAAAAAAGGTACAGTGTAATTTTCTTCGTTTTGGCCTCGGAAGTCCTTTAAGTGAAAGCCAAGTGGAGATAAAACACACGGTAAAGCCTCCTTATAATGAGACTCTACAATACCCGGTTTTAAAACAGGTGCTACCATAGGCTGCTTACTTTGAGCAACATAATCAATATTAGCCCAGGCTGCAGCTGGAGCAGTTTGTACTGAAACACTAGCATTAACAGCCTGCACGCTAGCAGCCTCATTCACCACATTATCATTATTCACTGACACCTTCTGCTGCAGCTGCACAGATTTAACCAGGGAATCAATAACAGCAGACATTTCATTTAAACGAGAATTAATAGAATTCAAACTGCATTGCGCAGTCAACTCACCCGGGAGAACCGGTGCTCTAGAGTCCTCAGCCTCTTCACCAAGTGTGCCCCGACTAGGACCCGCTTGTGGCTCCAATGCGGCCGACGCTGCCTGTCCTCCTGATTGCGCAGGCTGAAAGCGTCCCTTTTTTACCATGGGCCGGCAACTGGCCGCCCTATTTTGCCTCACTGGAGGGGAAGAGCGCCTCTTAGACTTCTTAGGCCTCTTTCCGGGCCCGCCCCCGACTGGAGCAGCCACCCCCTCCACCTCGGAAAACTCTGCCAGAAGGAGTCCCTCATGCTAGTCTTTCCGAGAGACATGGCCTCCCAGCTCCTCCTCCAGCTGACCCGCCTCCTCGTCACGCGGCCCCGCCGCCATACGCAGTGCGTAGCGTCCGCCTCCTCTCGTCTCCGCCATGTTGCTTGACTCCCGGGAGGGACCCGCCACAGCCGCCTCTTCTTCCTCTACTCCGCACCTCATGAGGGCTGCTAGCCACTCCGCACCGTCCTCCGCCCCGGCTCTCCTCATTACGGCAGCTACAATATCATCCATCTTCTGACAGCTCCTCTTCAGACGGGGATTTTGAATGACGCCATCCACCCGCTTCCTCCTTTTATAATCCGCACTCGACGCGGATTGGCTGCCTTCCTCTGCCAGCCGGCTCGTGCGCCCAATCAGCGCTAACAGCTGTGAAGCTTTCCCCAGATACTGGGGGAAAGCGTGCATCTGCGGGGAGAGAAGAGAGAAAACACCTGCAAGGTAATTAAATCCAGTGGCGGACACAGGCAGCAGTGGGCCCCTGTGCAAAATATGAATTGTGGGCCCCCCTGACCTGCGGCGCGCAAAGCGCGCCGCGGCAAAAAATGGGTGCGACTATAAAAAATGGGCGTGGATAGAACCTGCGGCGCGTAGCGCCGCGGCAAAAAATGGGCGTGGCAATGACCGGATAAGGGCGGAGCTAACTGTAATTTAAAGTGATCCCGGGGTGAGAGTGATATGGAGGCTGCCATATTTATTTCCTTTTAAACAATACTAGTTGCCTGGCGGCCCTGCTGATCTATTTGGCTGCAGTAATAAACTGAATTACACCAGCAACAAGCATGCAGCTTAATCTTCTCAGTTCTGACAATATTGTCAGAAACCCCTGACCTGCTGCATGCTTGTTCAGGGTCTATGGTTGAAAGAATAAGAGGCAGAGGACCAGAACGGCAACCAGGCAACTGGTATTGCTTAAAAGGAGAGAAATATGGCAGCCTCAATATTATTCTCACCTCAGGTTCCCTTGAAAAGTGCAACGCAAAGACCAAGTTTTGGTGACCCTTTCCCCAGAAAATTCACATAATTGTGCAGGTTTTCTCAAGAAAATACACATAATGTGAGCAGATTTGCCCAGAAAATACATTCAATCATGTCGGCAGATTTGCCCAGAAAATACGTGCAATGATGTCGGCAGATATGCCCAGAAAATACGTGCAATGATGTCGGCAGATATGCCCAGAAAATACGTGCAATGATGTCGGCAGATATGCCCAGAAAATACGTGCAATGATGTCGGCAGATATGCCCAGAAAATACGTGCAATGATGTCGGCAGATATGCCCAGAAAATACGTGCAATCATGTCGGCAGATATGCCCAGAAAATACGTGCAATGATGTCGGCAGATATGCCCAGAAAATACGTGCAATCATGTCGGCAGATATGCCCAGAAAATACGTGCAATCATGTCGGCAGATATGCCCAGAAAATACCTGCAATCATGTCGGCAGATATGCCCAGAAAATACCTGCAATCATGTCGGCAGATATGCCCAGAAAATACGTGCAATCATGTCGGCAGATTTGCCCAGAAAACACATGCAATCATGTAGCAAATTTGCCCAGAACATACATGCAATCATGTGGCAGACCTGCCCAGAACATACACGCAATCATGTGGCAGACCTGCCCAGAACATACACGCAATCATGTGGCAGACCTGCCCAGAACATACACCTGCTAAAATAAATAATAAAAAAAAAACATTTACTCACCTGCAGCAGCAGACCTCCTGTCCCAGCCTCCATCCGGCGCGCAGCTCCCATGGGTGGTTGGGTGGATAGGTAGCCTGGTGGGTAGGTAGGCAGCCGGGTGGGTAGGTAGGTAGCCCTTAGCCGGGTGGGTAAGTAGCCTGGTGGGTGGCTGGGTAGCCGGGTGGGTAGCCTGGTGGGTGGCTGGGTAGGCGGGTGGGTAGGTAGCCTGGTGGGTGGGTAGGTGGGTGGTTAGGTAGCTGGGTGGGTGGGTAGGTAGCCTGGTGGGTAGGTAGGTAGCCGGGTGGGTGTGTAGGTAGCCGGGTGGGTGGTTAGGTATCCGGGTGGGTAGGTAGCCGGGTGGGTGGGTAGGTAGCCGGGTGGTTAGGCAGCCGGGTGGGTAGGTAGGTATCCGGGTGGGTAGGTAGCCGGGTGGGTGGTTAGGTAGCCGGGTGGGTAGGTAGCCGGGTGGGTAGGTAGCCAGGTAGATAGCCGGCAGGGTGGTTAGGTAGCCGGGTGGGTAGCTAGGTAGCCGGGTGGGTAGGTAGCCGGGTGGGTAGGTAGCCAGGTAGATAGCCGGCAGGGTGGTTAGGTAGCCGGGTGGGTAGCTAGGTAGCCGGGTGGGTGGGTAGGTAGCCTGGTTAGGTAGCCGGGTAGGTAGCCGAGTGGATGGTTAGGTAGCGGGGTAGGTAGCCGGGTGGGTGGGTAAGGTAGCCGGGTGGGTGTGTAGGTAGCCAGGTGGGTGGGTAGGTAGCCAGGTAGGTAGGTAGCCGGCAGGGTGGTTAGGTAGCCGGGTGGGTAGCTAGGTAGCCGGGTGGGTAGGTAGCCGGGTGGGTAGGTAGCCAGGTAGATAGCCGGCAGGGTGGTTAGGTAGCCGGGTGGGTAGCTAGGTAGCCGGGTGGGTAGGTAGCCAGGTGGGTAGGTAGCCAGGTAGATAGCCGGCAGGGTGGTTAGGTAGCCGGGTGGGTAGGTAGCCAGGTAGGTAGCCGGCAGGGTGGTTAGGTAGCCGGGTGGGTGGGTAGGTAGCCGGGTGGGTAGGTAGCCAGGTAGATAGCCGGCAGGGTGGTTAGGTAGCCGGGTGGGTAGGTAGCCAGGTAGATAGCCGGCAGGGTGGTTAGGTAGCCGGGTGGGTAGCTAGGTAGCCGGGTGGGTGGGTAGGTAGCCTGGTTAGGTAGCCGGGTAGGTAGCCGGGTGGATGGTTAGGTAGCGGGGTAGGTAGCCGGGTGGGTGGGTAAGGTAGCCGGGTGGGTAGCTATCCGGGTGGGGGGCCCGACTCCTATCCTCCCTCACTCACCTCGGGGCCCCCCTCCCGGTATGCGCGGCGGCCGGCGGGAGTGCAGAAAATACAGGAAGTCTCCGGCCGGGGCTGCAGCAGACGCTAGAGGCAGCTGCTGCTTAGTTTCCGATATGTCTCCAAGTTGGAGACCAAGCGGCAGCTGCCGCCCCGGCCGGAGACTTCTTGTATTTTCCGGTCTCCCGCCGCATGAGGGGGGGGGGGGGGGCGAGGTGAGGGGGGAGGACAGGAGTTGGGCCCCCCAGGTTAAAAAAATAATACATAAAAAAAAAAAAATTTAAATAAAAAAAAACCTGCAATACTTAATGGGCCCCTGAAGCAGCGGAACTTCAGGGGCCCTCGTGCGGCGGCACGGCCTGCACGGCCGTATGTCCGCCACTGATTAAATCCCCCCTTAGGCAGGGCACGGCAATTCCATGCTTTGCTCATTCTCCGCTCTGTACATGATGGATCCATGTTCTCATTCTGTTTACGCCAAATTCTGACTCTATCGAGACTTATCAGACCAGGCAACATTTTTCCAGTCTTCAACTGTCCCATTTTGGTGAGCTCATGCAAACTGTAGCCTCTTTTTCCTATTTGTAGTGGAGATGAGTGGAACCCGGTGGGGTCTTCTGCTGTTGTAGGCCTTCCACCTCAAGGTTGTGCGTGTTGTGGCTTCACAAATGCTTTTCTGCATACCTCTGTTGTAACAAGTGGTTATTTTAGTCAACATTGCTCTTCTATCAGCTTGAATCAGTCGGCCCATTCTCCTCTGACCTCTATCATCCACAAGGCATTTTCGCCCACAGGACTGCCACATACTGGATGTTTTTCCCTTTTCACACCATTCTTTGTAAACCCTAGAAATGGTTGTGCGTGAAAATCCCAGTAACTGAGCAGATTGTGAAATATTTAGACTGGCCCATCTGGCACCAACAACCATTCCACGCTCAAAATTGCTTAAATCACCTTTCTTTCCCATTCTGACATTCAGTTTGGAGTTCAGGAGATTGTCTTGACCAGGACCACACCCCTAAATGCCACACCCCTAAATTGATTTGTCCACTGCATCAGATTTATCTTACAAATCTCTTTAACATCAATGCCCTAACTAAAACGCAGCATCCCCGCGGCTGAAGACTAACTAAATTACCCCAAACTCCCCAGCAAAAATCCACAACTTTCTTGGACGTGGATTTTGCTGCCCAGGGAGGCAGAGCTTTGAGCTGCAGCTCTGCCTCCATGTGCGTCAATCCGTGCGCATCTCCGCCTCTCCCCTGCCCCTCTCAGTGAAAGAAGAATGAGAGGGGCAGGGAGAGGCTGCGATCCGCGCTGATGGACGCATGTAGAGGCAGAGCTACAGCAGAGCTACAGCCCAAAGCTCTGCCTCTTCACGGAGGGATTTATAGTTAGTGTGCAGCCGCAGGGATGAAGCGTTTTAGTTAGGGCATTGATATTAAAGAGGATTTTAAAATAAAAACCTGAATTTTAAGAGACTTCAGTCTCTCTTTAAAGGGACTCCGAGCTCTGAAAAAAAAGGAATGTTGTACTCACCAGGGGCTTTTTCCAACCCAGTGCTGGTCGGGAGGTCCCACGCCGGCATCCTGGCTCCTCTCCTTCTCCCCGCTCCGGAATGGCTGGCAGGCCGCAGCCCGGGCGACACTCTCCCGAGTGTCGGGCTGCTTCTTCCGCATATGACGCGGATTACGTCACACGCCGGCCGCCTCGCGTCATCACGGCGGCCGGCGTGAAAGTACTGCGCATGCGCGCTTTGTTCGCGCATGCGCAGTACTTTCACGCCGGCCGCCGTGATGACGCGAGGCGGCCGGCGTGTGACGTAATCCGCGTCATATGCGGAAGAAGCAGCCCGACACTCGGGAGAGTGTCGCCCAGGCTGCAGCCTGCCAGCCATTCCGGAGCGGGGAGAAGGAGAGGAGCCAGGATGCCGGCGTGGGACCTCCCGACCAGCACTGGGCTGGAAAAAGCCCCTGGTGAGTACAACATTCCTTTTTTTTCAGAGCTCGGAGTCCCTTTAAGACATACTTCTAGCCCTTTTTTCCATTACACATTGCAAGAGGAGAGTTGATTACAGCAGTGTTTTTTTAATACATTTCCTCATTAATTAACCTCTTCTGGACGCCCATAGTTGAAACTTATGCCCTGTTTGTGGCCGTTTATTCTTGCTCGAATGTAGATTTCAACTTATGTGTTTGTGCGCTCCCACCATTTGTGCAGATATTGCAACGCTCCGGCCCGCTTGCTTTGCTGTCATGCTGACAGCAGAGGTCTGTATCTCAGTCAGGAGCCAATATCAATCACAGCTCATTTTTTTTTAATTTTTTATTCTTTAGAAAAAAATAAGTCTCTGGTTCTAAAGAGATGCCGTGTCCACAAGTGGTTAAGATTTCATTCAGACCTCATAAAGCAGAATGAGGTGTGCTTGTGTAGGAACTGAACATACACTGGCATAGAGTGGTTGTCATTCTCAGAGAGATGCTTATTTTAAAATAAAAACATTTAGTCTTCCCCACCACACATACATCATCTGACAAAAGTGTGTACAACTCTTACATTTTTTGTGAATATGTATACCCTTTCATGGGACAACATTGAAGATTGATGGCTCAGACCAGTAATTGTGGTACAGAGGAAGAATTCTGCAAGTCCACAAATGCCAAGCTAAACAGGTGGCTTTTCAGTCTGGTTTTGAATAACTCCAGTCATTACATCATACAATAATCTGGCAGCAGCATTCTGTACTACAGTAATTGCAAATGGTACAGATTCTTGTTTGGAAGACCTGTATAGAGGGCATTGCAGTAGTCCAGCCGTAATGTGATGAAGATGCTAACTAGGGTTGGAAGATCATCTGGGGGATGAGAGGTTTAATTTTTGCAATTTTCCTCAGATGAAAGTAGGGGTTTTGACTACAGCCGAGATGTGGTTTCTGAAGCTCAATTCCCCATCGATTAGCACACCAAGGCTACACACTAGGTCAGAGCTATTTATTTCTGAATTCCCAATCCTGTTTGGTGTCGAGTTAGAATAGAGCTGTTTTGATGCCACACTCTGGCCTTGGACAACAAGGACCTCAGTTTTGTCAGCATTAAGTTTCAACCAGTTGTCATTCATCTACCCCTGTAGCTCAAGAATTTATTTTTGGAGTAGGGTCTAATCCACCAGATTTGAAGGACAAGTATAGCTGCATGTCATCGGTATAGTAGTGGTACATCAGGTCATGTTGTTGGATAATTGTACAAGTGTTATAGAAAAAATAGATTGATCTCCCTAGTGGCACTACACTTGAAAATCAACTAGACTGCGTGCAACATGCACTGTGTATAGTTGTATCAGTCAGTTGTGGGCCTTAAACTCAGACATTCAATCTGCAATTTTCACCAAAAACAAGTTTAGACCAGGCCTCACCTGCCAGTATCAAAAAAGCTTTATTGTGAACAAACAACCATATTGTGTAAGAAATCACTATGAATAAAAAACATTAAAACACTAATGGAGCTTCAGAGGAAATACAGCATGCCCCCATTCTCATACTCACTCCATACATACATGCATGCCATTCAACAGGATCACTTTGCACGTGCTTGTGGTAACCTATCAGAGCTCTGATTATAAGTGCAGCTGCCAGTTGGCCACTATTGGAATCTTCAGACTTGATTACTCAGCAACAACAATAGGTATTGGATTGTATCCTCAGTCCTAGGCCATTTGCATATTGTTTATGCTTCAATTGCTGACAAGAAAACCAGTCCAGCCTTGGTTGTGAACCAATTCAACTTTCACACATACCATATAGCATGTCATGGCAGATTTAATTGAGTCCTTGACATTGGTTTGATTAGTAGTAGCTTAAGCATAGCATAGCATAGCATAGCATTAGGCAGGCAAAGCAAAGCATAGAGTCCGCAGCAGTCACAAACCTTAACAGGAGAGTCGCCATGTCCCTGTGTTCATAACTCCCCTG
This sequence comes from Hyperolius riggenbachi, assembly GCF_040937935.1. Taxonomy (NCBI): domain Eukaryota; kingdom Metazoa; phylum Chordata; class Amphibia; order Anura; family Hyperoliidae; genus Hyperolius; species Hyperolius riggenbachi. The sequence goes on along the minus strand of NC_090655.1, from coordinate 195,386,386 downwards.
TAGGTGTGCGGTAACTCTACTTGAAGGCTACTCACAAACATTGCAGTCCTCGTTGGCAGCGGCTGCAGTCGCCGATCTACCCGCATAAACGCCAGTGCAACAGCGGGGATCAGGCTTGGAGTGGTGTATGGTTGTAGCGATGGGCGAGGCCAGCCTCGTGTAGCTCCTCCCACCGGTGAGAGGAGCTACACAAGGCCGGCCTCGCCACAACCATACACCGCTCCAAGCCTGATCCCCGCTGTTGCACTGGCGTTTATGAGGGTAGCTGCAGCCTGAAAGGATCCTCCAGTGCCCTTTGAAAAAGGTATTCCGAAACAGCGCTGTCAGGGACTCTGGAACTATCTGCCTAAGGTTAATTTGGTCTTCACAAGCTGTATTTTTGGCTATGTTTAGTTGCTCATTTTGCACAAAACACTCGTGCTCTGGCAGAGTGTATGGACTTTTTCTGATCCAGCCAAATTTTTCTATGTGAACCTGTTAATGTTATTCACTGATTTTGTATTGTCCAATGTACATTTTTAGGCAATGATGTATGTTGACTGCCATCATGAGTTCTAGCTTTGTATTTTCTTGATGCCATTTGTGATATCTATTTTTTCACAGTATATATAATTGCTCATTTAAAAAGCTTGGTGTGCGGGTATTTTATTGAATTAGAGGTTTTGTAGGACTGAGGCCCGGTTTACTAGCCCAGCACCCACGTTGCTCAGTCTATGTTTGTTCCTTACTTTTTGTGCAGACAATGCACTAGGTGTGCATACCTTTCTAACTTATTGCCCCATGAAAAGGTAAAATATCATACAAAAAAAACCTGAGAGGTGTACTCTTTGGGAAACACTGTATATACCGCATGTTCACAAATACACTGTATATATTTCTTTTAATTAAAGGGGATCTGAACTTTTGCACAGAACAGAAGGAAAACAGAAAAATGCACCCTGTATGTATTTAGAGTTTAGCCTAATTCCCCTCATCTGTGTCTAATCGCAGGTGGTAATTTGATCTTAACCCTGTGTCAGGTAACTGCCACAGCAGATAAGCTAATGAAAGCACAGGATGTTAAAGGACAACTGAAGTGAGAGGTATATTTAATTTCCTTTTAAGCAATACCAGTTGCCTAGCTATCCTGCTGATCCTCTGCCTCTAATACTTTCAGCCATAGACCCTGAACAAGCATGCAGCAGATCAGGTGTCTCTGACATTATTGTCAGATCTGACACGATTAGCTGCAGGCTTGTTTCTGGTGTTATTCAGACACTACTGCGGCCAAATAGATCAGCTGGGCTGCCAGGCAACTGGTATGTATTGTTTAAAAGGAAATAAATATGGCAACCTCCATATTCTTCTCACTTCAGTTGTCCTTTAACAATATGTCTGCTTCCATGAAAGCAGGAAGTAGAAACACTGTAGATTTATTGTAGGATAAGCTGTAACAAATTTTTTTTCTTTAAAGGTTATTATGCTCTTGCTTATCTTTTAGAGCAAAGAGGAAGTTCTGAGTTCAAGTCCGCTATAAGCTCAGTCTAACATTTCATAGATACAGTGATGTGAAAAACTATTTGCCCCCTTCCTTATTTCTCAGGGCTCGTTTCCACTATCGCGAATCCGCATGCGTCCAACGCATGTGGATGGGCCTGTTTCCACTGTAGCGTTGTTGAGGTGCGTTTTTTTCAGCGGTAAAAAAACGCACAAAAGAGCCAACGAATTCGCCTGCGAGTGGAATGTATGCGAATCGCCGCTAATGTATTTAATAGGAAATTCGCATGCGGCTATGGTATGCGAATTTTCATGCGAATTCACATAGGTACCAATGTAACTTCAAACAGGCAGTGACATGGTTAAATTCGCATATACCCTCACCTATGTGAATTCGCATGCGAATTTGCGGCAAAAAACGCGCAAAAATTCGCATCCGCATGATATTTCATGCAATTTCAACAGCGGTGGAATCCAGGCGATTCTGCACCGCAATAGTGGAAACGAGCCCTCATTCTTTTGCATGTTTTGTCACACTTAAATGTTTCTGCTCATCAAAAACCGTTAACTATTAGTCAAAGATAACATAATTGAACACAAAATGCAGTTTTAAATGATGTTTTTTTATTATTTAGTGAGAAAAAAAACTCCAAATCTACATGGCCCTGAGTGAAAAAGTGATTGCCCCCCCTTGTTAAAAGATAACTTAACTGTGGTTTATCACACCTGAGTTCAATTTCTGTAGTCACCCCCAGGCCTGATTACTGCCACACCTGTTTCAATCAAGAAATCACTTAAATAGGAGCTGACACAGAGAAGTAGACCAAAAGCACCTCAAAAGCTAGACATCATGCCAAGATCCAAAGAAATTCAGGAACAAATGAGAACAAAAGTAATTGAGATCTATCAGTCTGGTAAAGGTTATAAAGCCATTTCTAAAGCTTCGGGACTCCAGCGAACCACAGTGAGAGCCATTATCCACAAATGGCAAAAACATGGAACAGTGATGAACCTTCCCAGGAGTGGCTGGCCGACCAAAATGACCCCAAGAGCGCAGAGAAAACTCATCCGAGAGGCCACAAAAGACCCCAGGACAACATCTAAAGAACTGCAGGCCTCACTTGCCTCAATTAAGGTCAGTGTTCACGACTCCACCATAAGAAAGAGACTGGGCAAAAACGGCCTGCATGGCAGATATCCAAGGCACAAACCACTTTTAAGCAAAAAGGACATTAAAGGGGAACTTCAGCCTAAACAAACATACTGCCATCAAGTTACATTAGTTATGTTAATTAGAATAGATAGGTAATATAATCTCTTACCCACCCTGTTTTAAAAGAACAGGCAAATGTTTGTGATTCATGGGCGCTGCCATCTTTGTCATGGGGGCAGCCATCTTTTTGGTTGAAAGGAGGTGACAAGGAGCAGGAGACACAGTTCCAACTGTCCTGTGTCCTGATTACCCCTCTCAGCTGCGCATGCTAGGCTTCAAATGTCAAATTCAAAATGTAAAAAAAAAAATTGCACCAAAACAGCAGAACGAGAACAACAACATCAGAAATCCCATCATGCTTTGCACAACATCAGGGGAAAAAAGCCCGGGCAGTTTTCTTCTGTGCAGCTAAAAATGAGGCTTGTATAAGAGAAACAAAGGTCTGATGCTGTGAAACTGTTAAAGAAACACCAAGGCTTTTCAGTGCTGCTGAGTCGATTTTTAGTCCGGAGGTTCACTTTAAGGCGCGTCTCAATTTTGCTAAAAAACATCTCAATGATTGCCAAGACTTTTGGGAAAATACCTTGTGGACCGACAAGACAAAAGTTGAACTTTTTGGAAGGTGCGTGTCCTGTTACATCTGGCGTAGAAGTAACACAGCATTTCAGCAAAAGAACATCATACCAACAGTAAAATATGGTGGTGGTAGTGTGATGGTCTGGGGTTGTTTTGCTGCTTCTGGACCTGGAAGGCTTGCTGTGATAGATGGAACCATGAATTCTACTGTCCACCAAAAAATCCTGAAGGAGAATGTCCGGCCATCTGTTCGTCAACTCAAGCTGAAGCGATCTTGGGTGCTGCAGCAGGACAATGACCCAAAACACACCAGCAAATCCACCTCTGAATGGCTGAAGAAAAACTAAATGAAGACTTTGGAGTGGCCTAGTCAAAGTCCTGACCTGAATACTATTGAGATGTTGTGGCATGACCTTAAAAAGGTGGATCATGCTAGAAAACCTTCAAATAGAGCTGAATTACAACAATTCTGCAAAGATGAGTGGGCCAAAATTCCTCCAGAGCGCTGTAAAAGACTCATTGCAAGTTATCGCAAACGCTTGATTGCAGTTATTGCTAATAAGGGTGGCCCAACCAGTTATTAGGTTCAGGGGGCAATTTCATTTTTACACAGGGCCATGTAGGTTTTGAGGTTTTTTTCTTACTAAATAATAAAAACAATAATTTAAAACTGCATTTTGTGTTCAATTAGGTTATCTTTGACTAATAGTTAACGGTTTTTGATGAGCAGAAACATTTAAAGGAGTTATCCGGGCATTGTAAAGAAAATAAAGGCTACTTACCGGGGGCTTCCTCCAGTCCCAAGCTCCCAGGACCTCCCTCGCCGCACCTCTGCGCGCAGCCGTTCGCCGGAGCTCCGTCCCGGTCGATGACGTCAGAACTGCGCCTGCGTGAGCGGTGCTGTCAATCATTGCCACGTGGGCCGGAGCGGACTGCGCAGGTGCAGTAGTTCTGCGACTGCGCAGTCCGCTCCGGCCCACGTGGCGATGATTGACAGCGCCATTCGCGCAGGCGCAGTACAGAGCGACCTGGAGGTCGCTCTGACGTCATCGCCCGGGACCGGGACGGAGCTCCGGCGAATGGTTGCGCGCAGAGGTGCGGCGAGGGAGGTCCTGGGAGCTTGGGGCTGGAGGAAGCCCCTGGTAAGTAGCCTTTATTTTCTTTATAATGCCCGGATAACTCCTTTAAGTGTTACAAGCATGCAAAAGAATAAGAAATCAGGAAGCGGGCAAATAGTTGTTCACATCACTCTATATATTGGAAGATAAGATTTAATGATTTCATAAGCAATTGCCTTTTTAAACATTTAAGTGTTGTTTTTTTTATGAAAATATTAATTTCATAATTGATCATGTAACATACAAAATTTATGATACTATATTTTATTCTACAGGAACTCCGCTTTCAGGAAATATATGGTTTAGAGAACCTTTAATAAACTTTCAAGTCTGGTACATGTGGTTTCTTAAAGTGGCCATACACTCGTTAGATTAGCAGCAGATAGATCATCAGATAGATTTTCTGATCTATCTGATGTGTTTAGGAACATTTTTTACTAGGAACAGATTTCAGAATGAAATCTATTGAAAATCGATCTGATGGCATTTTTTTGCCAACAGATTTCCATTAGGTCCAATGAAAATTGATAAGCAATCTCAACAGATCAACCTAGATATTCCAGCATGTCAGATTAATTGAAATCGATCGAAATCGGCCGCAAACCGATCAATCGATTTCGAACGGCCGCTAATTGGCTGAGTGTATGGATCCCTTTAGCGTAAACCAAAAAAGTTTTGAATCAGGATGTTACCATTTATTGGCCAACTTAGAAGAAAAGGAGTAAGCTTTCGGCTATAAAGCCTTCCTCAGACTTGATTCCTGTATAATGACATCATTTAGAACACAAAGCTGATATACCCTGGACATTAAGGCTGCTTACACACTAAGACGTTACAGGCGCACAGCCCACGTTGCGTTACATGTAACGCTGCACGTTCTCCGGAAAGTGCAGCATGCTACGGCGTTACAGCGGCTATAGCCGCGTTAGACTGTTTGCACATGCGCAGTGGGGGGCGGAGAGGAGGCGGGGAGAGCCAGCTACAGTAGCCGCGCACATGGCTACTTAATATTCACTGCAAGGACGGACGCTGATTGGCCGGCAGGACCACGTGATGCGGAGTGTCTCGCTCCGCATCACGTGGTCCCGCTGGCCAATCAGCGCCACTCTGGGAGACATTATAGGAATCGAGCCGCCTAACGCGGCTCACTCTACCGTCCTCACTTGCAGCACCATACGTTGTGTTAGGTGCACGTTATGCGACCTTAACGTAGCACCTAACGCAACGTCTTGGTGTGCAAGTAGCCTAAAAGGAGATACATTGTCCTGCAACCATAAATAAATGTCACTGGATGCCTTAATTACATCAGAAGGGTCTCCCATTTGTTTGCTTACCCCTTAGCGGTACTGTCTGGCATACCGCTCTGTGGCCCTAGGAGTCCCCCATAAATAAATAAATGTGCCAAATGGCTGTAAATCCTCTAGCTAGCACTAGGCTAGCTAGTAAGAGTGTCCGGCGCCCCTGGATCCTCCCGTTTATACATTACCCTGCCTGGATCCAGCGATTGCGCAGCCTCCCGGCACAGCTCCGGTCTCTCTATGGGATCGGGTTTGCGCATGACGTCATGACATCATCTGCGATCCTCCCCATAGTGAAGACCTGAGTTGTCCGGGGAGGCTGCGCCGATCGCTGGATAAAGGCTGGGTAATGTATAAACGGGGGAGTGGCGGGGATTGGGGGGTGCCAGAGACTTCTTCTAGCTAGCCTAGTGCTAGCTAGAGGGTTTATAGCCATTTAGCACTTTTATTTAAAAATCGTGCAAAAAGTAACAAAACCTCCTGAGCAGCATAACGCTCAGGAGGGTAAAGGAAAGGTCCGAGGGGAAAAACAAAAAATCTACTTACCTGGGGCTTGATTCAGCCGATATGTCCCTCGCCGCAGCTCCACTCCAAGCCGGTGTCCAGGGGTCCCCCTCCATTGCAGATACTGACCTTGCCATGTCATCATCTACTGCGCCTGCATGCTACTTGTGATCTCGTGGCCTGGAGCTACTGCGCCTGCACAGAACGCACCCAGCCATGGAAGCGCAGCCACGAGCGGCAACCCTTGCGCAGGCGTAGTAGATGCCGACATGGCGAGGTCAGCATCTGCAACGGAGGGGACCCCAGAGCTGCAGCAAGTGACAGATCAGCTGCCAGGGGCTGAAGGAAGCCCCAGGTAAGCAGATCTTTTCCTCAGATGTTTCCTTTAAACATCACATACCACAGACTGTGGTATGTGTGATGAGAACCATAAAACCAGAGTTTCAAAGTAACTTGTTCAGGGTACATATAAAGTTTGTTATAGGCTAAAAAGTATTGTGGAATTTAAAACCCATCTTACCAGCACTGATGGCTAACACGGTACAATACTCCACTGCTGTTAACCTGAAGTTAACAAAAAAAAAAAAAGTTAAGATACATACCCTCAAGTAGAGGCTTTCCCGGTCTTCCAAAGCCTCTTTTCCTGCGTTGGGACCACTTTTGCAATCGTTGACATTAAAATTGAAGAGTCCTTGTGGCTGCCCTCCCTTCCATGTACGAATGTGACCGTACTGAGCAGGCGCACAATAGGCCCACGCCTTTGCATTATCACGGAGCTACTTGTACACAGCTTATTCTCTATGCACGAGCAGTTCCATGTTAATGCACAGGGGCGGCCACCCGAGTGCCTGTGCTGTGTCTCGTATGCCTAGGGAGGCCTCGTTCACATCTGCTGCGCTGAAAAACGTGTGAAAGCGCGTGGTAAAAAACACATGCGCTTGTCTGCGCTTTATTGCGCGTTTCTGTGCGTTGCGCTTCTTTAAAGCACGTTTTGCTTATTGTAACAGTAGCAGTTGTCAACAAACCTTTGTTTTTCTATGTAAATGCATTTCTTTCTCCAATTAGGGGTAAAAAACGCATACGCTTCTATGCACTTGTACGCGCTTCTATGCGCTAAAAAAAGCGCATCCATTCACTTGCATTGATGTGCGCTTTACAGCTCAGCGCACAGAAATGCATGCAACCTTACGTTTTTGTAACACTGGTCAGCGCAGCGCATAGATGTGAACCAGATAAATTTAGTTACATGGGAAAATCAATACCTTGCTGAACGCACAGGGCAGTGCGCTGTGGAAAGCGCACAGAAACGTCCCTGATGTGAACGGGGCCGGAAACATGGCCTCGAAGAGAAAGAGGGTCGCGGCTAGCAGCAAAGGGGTCATAGATATTGGGGAAGCCTCTGGAGCATCCTGAGGCATCCCACCACTGACATAGGTATGAAACTTTTTTTTAAGCTTCAGGTTTACTTTAAAACTGGCTTTGGAGTCAGAGATGGCAGAAAGATGATAAAACTGTGATGCAAAAAGTAAAAACACAGAAATATTTGTCCCCAACATTGATTTTTATTATGAGTCAGTGATCATATAAATGGTCCTGCTGCTCAGCACGCCAGCAGTTTCCTCAGCTGTTAACAGCATTGGTAGCACACACTTAGCTCTGTAAAACTCATCTGCGCTGCTAATAAACAGAAGAGAAATCAAAAAGCAGTGATAAGGTGTGTCTAGACTGAAAATGTCTGAATATATGAATATGAATACTGGGTGTCTGCAGCAGGCCACCCACAGGACACGTCAATACATTTCCTACTGATATTAGGAGGTGCAGCATAGGAGGACTCACTGGTGCATTCAGTCTCATGATTCAATTTCTTCACTTCCTACCCAGCCCAACATTTTACCTTTCCCCAACCCTTCATGAAAACAGTTCACATCCATTGCCATACACTAGATGGCTCCCATCTCATTACTTCTTCAGCTTCCTAAGAAAAAAAAATGATATATAAATATATGTATGCTAAAACATTACAACCACCTCCCAAAAATTTGTGCCACCAAATAACTTCCGATGCAGTAAATCTCCTGAGTTATATGAGTTATCTCACACAAAAACATTGGCAGCAGATCCTGCAAGTTGTAAAATGGGTCCCCCGTGGATTAACTGATTTCTCTAGCACATTCCACAGATAAAACTCCTCCATGAATATATCCTGGAACAAATTGTGATTCAAATGATCTCATTCCCCTGCTCCATCATAGCTGTTGTGTCCAGTTAGGACACCCACATGCCTAAGCTTTCGATAGTGGATTATGCTGGGAATACACAATGAGGTTTTTGGGCAGATTTACTTTCCAATCGATTTTCCGATTGTTTTCCTGATCAATTTCCATTCACTTCTATGCGAAAATCAATCAGAAAAACGATCGAAATCAGATTGTACTAGTCGGAAAAGATCAAGCCATCTGCTGCAAAAACTAATTATGTATTCCCAGCATAAGAGTCAGCATGGGCACCCTGTATGTGTTATGGTTAAATAGAACCAGAAGTGGATCATCAGGGGCAGATGGGACACAGAGCCATGTTCTCCACCTAATGACATGGCTCTGGGTCCCCCAACCGCCGCTCTCTGCCCCGCTATAGTGACAAGATTTGAGAGGTAAACAGAGGGGAGAGGAATTCCCTGTTTAAAACGCCCGCCAGGGGCGTACCTACAGGGTTTCCTGAGCTCCCTCCCCCTGGCCACGCTTCCTGCTGCTCCCCCGCCTCCCTGCACGCTATGAGAGACAACAGTCTCTCAGTGCAGCGTCATGACCCAGGGGTCACGCAAGTGAAAGTGGGCCATTGCGGCCCGCAGGAGCGGCGGTTTTTGCAGCTAACTGATCCGCTCAGCACTGCGGAACAGGTAGCCTATTTTTTTTTTTACCCCACCTCGGGCTTTCTTAGAGCAGTAAAAAGCTTTTCAGAACTTTGTGTTTAAGTATCTCTTGTGTGGTTTTGGGCCAGATGGCATAGACTTCATTTCCTATGTGCATCAATGAGCATTTGGTGACCATAACCTTGCCACCACTTCACCAGTTTTCGTTTGACCAGGGGCTAACCAATTTATACAGGGGAACATTCCACAAGACCTAGCAATATGAAGATGCTCTGACTCCACCCTTTGCATAGCAATCACTAATTGGCTCTAGTCAAATTGCAGACATACCTACACCTGCCCATTACTCTCTCTTTAAACACATCACATTCAAGAACTGACTACTCACTTGCAATTTAGGAGACCCCACCACTTCTCAGGTGCCATTGTAACAAGATAGATTAGTCATGCCACCTGTTGATGGTTTAAATATTTGGGCTGATCAGGGTGTGTTTTCATGCATCTTTGTGTGTGCAAGAAAAAAAATATATACATCTAATATATAGATCTAGAGATGGTTAAAGAGATGCTGATAATTCTAGTTTGCATTTAAATTTAGTTCAAATTGTATGCAGCTTGGAATTGAGCTAATCAAAACGGGCAGGTAGTGCAAGTGATTGTCCCAATTCCAAGCTGCATAAGTATGCATTAAAGAGACCCTGAGCAGAGGTAAAAAAAAAAAAAAATGAAATATGTGCTTAAATGGGGCTTCCAACAGCCCCCTGTAGTGTGCAAGTTCCCTCTGTATCCTCAGGGTCTCCTCCGAGGTCCCGCTGACAGCTCTGTAAACCTGGCAACTTTGGCTGAAGTCGCGCATGTGTGGCCCCATCCAGGTGCCTATCGCCACAAGGGCTCTCCGCGTGCGCGGTTCAGTTTCGTGTAACGCGCATGTGCAGGACCTTTACATTGACGGGCGTGATGATGCGCCGGGTGCCTGGACAGCACATGCGTGACTTTGGCTGAAGTTGCGCACCTACCGGAGCTGCCAGCGGGACCCAGAGGGACCTCCTGGGCTACGGGGGCTGGAGAAAGCACATCATTTTAACATCTCACACATCTCCAACCATTGCTCCTTTTCAGATAGTTTGGTGATCAGAAATTACCCAACCAAGCACTCAGGATTTTTATGAGCTGTTGCATTGTCCTATCATTTGAACCTACTTTTATTAAAGAAGTCACATAAGACATATAAAAGAGTTTCAAAATATAGGTGGATATTCTGTCACCAGAATTCGTCGGCATACAATAGTCGGTTATCTTTATACATAGGACTGTGAAACAAAGGAGCAGGTACCAAAAAGGGATCTCTCTCCATTTTTTTTTAAACTTGGAGTAGAAATACAAGCAGTAGAACCTAATGGTTGCCAATATCTGCAAAAATGTTTTGCTCCACCATTCTCTCAGACACAATGGTTCGGATTCAAAATTATTTTGAATAAAGCCTTCCTGTCTTCTCTTTATAATCTTTATAACACCTAGTAAGTAAAAAAAAGATACTACAAAGCTAAAGAAAAACAAACTTTAGCTAATTAAGGACAGCTTATTGTGAATATTTTTTCCTTAATGGATGCTAAAAAAAATAGACATAAAGGCCCTGATTCAATTAACTTTTCTCCAGAGATTTCTCCAAAGAGATTTTTTTTTTCCTTTTAGCTACAAAATAAATTTTCAGTAACTATCAAATGAAAAAGTATTAACAATAGGCAACAAAAACTCAAACTTCCATGTTCATAAAGGCGTATGATGGTAACAAGTACATTTGCCTTAGCACTGCGCAATCTTTTGTACTTTTTGCAATAAATATATGGCAAAACACCATTCTGGCCAAGTCCCATAGCTCCATTTACTGTTGAGATGACTGTATTCCTCCAATAATCACCCACATGTGAAGCAGTCATGAAAGAACTGGGAGGGAGAAGAAGCCAGATTCTCCTCGTCAACACAGACTATCAACCCCTTCCTCTATTGAGAGTAACTCTTTGTGGCCAGCATTGCAGCTACAGTCCAATCTCAGCCATAAGAATGCTGCTTAGCTGAAGAGTTGACCACAGGAATTAACCACCCTGGCGTTCTATTGAGATCGCCAGGGAGGCTGCGGGAGGGTTTTTTTTAAATTAAAAAAAAAACTATTTCATGCAGCCAACTGAAAGTTGGCTGCATGAAAGCCCACTAGAGGGCGCTCCTGGAGCATAATTCCGATCGCCTCCGGCGATCAGAATTAACAAGGAAGGCTGCAATGAGCAGCCTTCCTTGTTTGGCTTTCCTCGTCGCCATGGCGACGAGCGGAGTGACGTCATGGACGTCAGCCGCCTCCGATCCAGCCCTTAGCGCTGGCCGGAACTATTTGTTCCGGCTGCGCAGGGCTCGGGCGGCTGGGGGGACCCTCTTTCGCCGCTGCGCGCGGCGGATCGCCGCAGAGCGGCGGCGATCGGGCAGCACACGCGGCTGACAAAGTGCCGGCTGCGTGTGCTGCTTTTTATTTGATTCAAATTGGCCCAGCAGGGCTTGAGCGGCACCCTCTGGCGGTAATGGACGAGCTGAGCTCGTCCATACCGCTAAGGTGGTTAATCTTTATGCAGCAGCTTTCTAACACCAACTCGGTTTCCATCTGCATACTTGAAAGGAAATTCTGGGTTACATAATTGACTTGCCAAATTGGCCTCAATTCTGGTAGGGTTATCAAACAAATTACTTCATGCAAGGTAATTTACCTCATGAGGTAATGACATTTAGCAATTCCGGTAGGTTTTAGTCATGTTTTACCTCATGGGGTAAATTATGAGGTAATTTGCATTTATTTTACCTAAAATGGCTATTCTCATGGAAAGTATTGAGCATGTTAGCACATAATTTAACTATCAGTTTAAGACCTGCTTGTACCTGGAGGTAAAATCAATTTGTATGCATTGTGCAGTTTTTAGTGGAGTTCCTATTGCAGATTTAGTGTCGTTCCTATTCGGGCTGTGTAATAGAAAAGAATAGTAGAAATAAAACTCAAAATATTTACTGGATTTTCATGTTATAAAGGGATGCCTATACATATACTTTTCATAGGTTGCTACATAATCAAATACACCTTCCCCCCCCCCCCCCCCCCAAAAAAAAAAAAAACATTCCAAAGACTATCCTAACTTATGGAAGACAATTAAAGACTACTACTATTTATTTACTCTATGCTTAACGCTGAAATACCTCATGTTTTACCTCACTTTATGCAGATACCTCATGTTTTACCCCATGTTCGGAAATAGAGAAAAATCTTTCAGAATTGCTTAAAAAAAAAAAAAACCTCATGGAGGTATTTTACCTACAAAAAAATATTTACCTTGCATAGCTACCAGAATTGAGGCCAATGTCTCTGAAATAGCTGCATTGAACAAAAAGTCTGTAGAATCCCTTTATAGTAAATTCCAAGGGACCAGGAAAAGTAGTATACTATACTATACTATACAGTATATTTGAAAATGTCCTACTCAAGGACATAAAGTATACTATAATACTGTATCTTAATTCAGTCAATAACTGGGAGTTTCTTTTCAATGTTTCAGAAAGCGAGCAGTGTCTAAGCTAGATCAAACTGCACAGTGCTCAATATGCAGGGATTTGCATGTAATAATCATACAACAGATTGCACAGGAACCATAGATTTCACCAGTTAATGCAGGTACAGTTTTTATTGCATACCCGTCCACATTTCTGTGCAGCCTGGATGATACTGTAGTGTTGCAGACATGCACAAACAAGCCACAGATAATAGGCAATGCCCTCAGTAATGAGGCAGAAGCTTACATAGGAAGCATAAGTCTCACCAGCTGGTGCTTTTGAGGTAATGCACACAGGCCCAGAGTAGTATGTAGATAGCGAGCAGGCTACAAGTGGCTGCCAGCTCGGCCATGGCTCATGGGTCTCCAACTATGATGCATACCCCCGCCCAATTTCCACTATAGCCAGATACTGAATACTGCAGGGGCCAAAACAAAGGTTTACTATAACAGAAGTTCTAGGTTATCCGAGTTTACTATACCAGGCTTTACTCCCATATACATATAATGGTGCCTCGTGCCATACCCAGAGTTTTACTAGATCGGAGTTTACTATAAAGAGATTATACGGTAGTGTTAATAATAGTCCCCTATTTAGCTAAACTAGCAATTAAATATCTGGGAGGGTGAACTATAGCTGTACTTTCTTTTTGCTTTTTGGGAGCTGATAAAGGATTTTATTGATAAGGTGTGAGACAACTCATGACAAATGATAACAATCATGGACAAGGAGAGAAAACTTGTGAGAAAATTTTGAAGAATAAAGACCAATATTCTCCTCAAAACATTCAAGGCAACTCGCTACTCCTTAGCATAACATTGGTCTTTAATCACAAAGCAAACAGAGAAAGGGCCCTGGCCCATTTTTTCACATATGAATGTGCATTGATCTACAGCAGTTACAAATACTATGTCAAACTACACACTGAATTAATACACTTACACGAACACCTGTCATGTGACTAAATCCATTCAAAGGATTTATTTTAAAGTGCATCTGTTTTTTTTCGTGGTACAAGAAACGCTGTAAAACCTATAAGGGAGGGTAGACACCTGCAATAGCTCCTAATGCTGAAGGTTTTAGTGCCTTAAAGAAGTGTAAAGCTGGGTACATGCATAAAAGATTTTATGTTGAAAATGTGTCCGCTCAGGAATTCCTGTGCATACTTGCGATGAACGGTCCTGTGGGTAGGGGAGAGAGAACCAGCATGTCTCCTGGTTTGGGGAATCCAATAGTTGTCAACAGAGTCTGATGTGACCAATGGCAGAAGACACAGCTGCAGAGGATTGGAGATGCCAGTACCAAAATGAGATCACAACCATTTTGGGTGGGAAATCTTTAATATGCATATGATGCATTCAGTGTTCAAAGTGCACAGTGAAGAGGCTGCAGCACTAACCAAAGGGATTCTAAAATACCTGCTAATTTTGGCTGCAATTATGTTACTATAACGCAAGTAACATTAAACAGAGTGGGGCTTTCATGCTGTTAATGTTATCCACATGACACTGCCACGCTAGTAGTCTACTGAAGTGTAGAACATAAAGTAGCTCTTTAGTTTTATCTCAACTAAACGAAACTTGTACTGAGAGAAATACAAGTACACAGCACCTTTTATTAAATCTTACTTCCCTGGCTGATCTTTTTGCGTCAGTAGTTTCTCAGTTAAATCCAGAGCAATTATGACATCAAAATGAGGTTGCAACACCTGATCTCCATACTTCATCTGAGCCAGTCTCCAGTTACAGGCAGAGGATCAGCATGGGACAAGGAAACAAGCATTTTAAAAGGTCAGCAACGGCAGCCACTACTCAGTGCAGATTTCATTTAACGCCCACATACATCCAATTATTGAGAAGACAAATTCTTAAAGCAATCATGGTGATTAGTGTAAATTGTGCTTTCCCAACTGAAAAACAATTGTGCAACTCTAAAAACAACAACTGGGAGGGAGAAGACACTCCAAATAATAGGTGGTGGTGGATGAATGGTAAATCTATATTATGTGACTGAAAAGAGCAAAACATATAAATAATAAAAAAAAGGCTTACCTCAAAGAAAGGGGCAAAGCCAATTTCAAACAAAAGGTTTATTATTCATCAGACACTATCAATGATAACGCGTTTTGCGGAACACAGACCGCTTCCTCAGATCAAATACAAAGCAGTGTCTTTATAATATTCTCTGGGGTGCCTTCTCCCTCCCAGTTGTTATGTCACAGCCCCCCCAGCTGCTTTGGGGGGTTAGTCTAGTGTTCAATTTCTGAACTATTGCTTTTTTCTGGAGCACGACCCACATATCTGATGACTAAAGAACCCGGGTGAGGACAGGATTTTCTCACCTGCCTTCATACTGTGGTTGCTAGTCGTGCAACCCACACGTGAGTATTCTTTTGCTCTTTAAGACTACGTGATCAGCACTTGACATACTACACCATAAGGGGCTCCTGGTGTCAGTTTTTTCCTGTCTCCCTAGGAAGTCTGTTGAATCCCTTAGAATAACACACACCCTCAACTCTGCAAATATATCCATACAGGCTTATTAGGATCTCACCTACCTCTAGATCCCATTATCAAATAGAGGTAATCTACCTGCTCAACGCCTACCCTACTTCCTGGGATTACAAATTCCACCTCTTCATGCAGGCAGTTTCTGCCATAATGTTGGGACTTTGGTGTGTAGTCTGTGGTATGTAATGTTGTTCTTGCTTTGTGTGTCACATGTTCACACTTGACTGTCCCATCCACCAGATGAAACCAGAGAGAAGATGTAAAGCTGTAGTTCACTGGGACATACATTTATCCATGAAAAGGGTATTCTGCCCTCTTCATATTCATTTATCAACCAGATTGCAAATAGAACTTGTCTTGTTCAGTTTTGGGTGTAGCCGAGCTTAAAGGGAATCTGAAACCAAAAATAAGGTGCCCAGTTACTTACCTGGGGCTTCTTCCAGCCCCTGAAGTCTTCCTGGTACATCACTGTCCTTCTCTGCTCCCCCAGTGTCACTCTCCCTACCCTGCATGCACGGTCTCATGCTGCATGCTTCCTCCACAGTGCTCCTGTGGCCAGGAGCATTCTGCACGTGTGCAGTACGTTAAAATTGCTACTGCGCATGCGCAGAACACTTTCGGCCATGGAAGCACGATCGATGAGGTACGTAGCTAGCACTGTGCATGCCTGGTGGCTGGTGACTCATTGAGTTGCCTGGCTTGCGGAGAGGGATACTGGGACAACCAAGCAGTGCAAAATGCCGGCAAGGAACCAGGAAGACTTCAGGGGGCTGTAAGAAGCTCCAAGTAAGTAACTGGGCACCTTACTTTTGGATTCTATTGATAGGTGAACAGAGGCGCCAGAAGGATAAAAGTACATAAAAATTTTTAAAAATTGCTGGGAGGAAGTGGTGGACTCGCCTCCGTTAAAGCAGACACCAAGGACTGTAAATATATAGATATACACATATGTACTTTTATCCTTCTGGCGCCTCGGTTCACCTACCAATATATTTGAGTCCACCCCAGGTGGAGGGGTGACCTACCCCCTTTCTTCCTATCTACAGAGAGCGACTTCTTAATCCCAAGTGAGGACAGGTCTAATCTCCTCACCTGCCTAATGAGTGGTTACCTAGGTGGTAACCCGTGTTTGTGAGTATTACCATCTCACTGTTTCATTTATCCAATCAATTTTGACATACTACACCATATTGGGCTCTCGATTTCTCTTCAACTTTACTTTTGGATTAACATTCCCTTATAATGCTGTTGCCTGAAAATCAAAAAACTTAAGTCGCAGCACCTGCCTAATCTTTATTTGCAGCATTCAGTTTGCTGCAAAGTGACATGTATACCTTAAACAACTGAACATCTCTAGTGCTTGTTAAAAGGAAAAAAAAAAAACTAAAATAAAAAAAAAAAACCCTTAAATAAGAAACTCCACCTTAAAAAGTGTAGGCAGGGATCAAACACACACTGTTGAAATCTTGCACTGCCCTGTGACATGATGAACTCTTTTTTTTGTAGTTAAAATACAACTTAAGTGAGAAGAATATGGAGGCTGCCATATTTATTTCCTTTTAAACCATACCAGTTGCCTGGCAGCCCTGCTAATCTATTTGGCTGCAGTAGTGTCTGAAAAACACCAGAAACAAGCATGCAGCAAATCTTATTAGATCTGACAATGTCAGAAACACCTGATTTGCTGCATGCTTGTTCAGGGTCTATGGTTAAAAGTATTAGAAGCAGAGAGGGCTACCAGGCAACTGGTATTGTTTAAAAAGAAATACATATGGTAGCCTCCATATCCCTCTAGTTACAGCTGTATTTTATGCAACTGTAGCAAACAGCCTCAGTAATGTTTTAAAATAAACCTCTGGAATACCAACCCACTGAAAAAAAAAAGGGAAGCAGGCAGTACAGCATATTTCTGTCTGCAGCACCACCTAGTGTATTTTTCACAGAAGCTTACTAAGGCTTGCAACAACAGCAGCTTCCTGAAAATACGCCAACTTTGGGGTCTTACAGGACTTACAGGACCAACGAAATGGCCAGCAAGAGTGCCTCCCTTTGGTTTGCTGGCACCAGAGGCAAATATACGTGTAAGGATAATCTTGTGTAGAGGAAAAAAATTAAATTATTAAAATATGGTACAGATTTGCAAAATAATTTGAAGGAGATAAAAAAAATAAAACATGAGCAGCACCTGCAGAGAAACGGAAAAATAAAACTATAACGCTGACTCCAAAGTAAAAATTTCAAGACAATCAGGACCAAAGTGACCTTTTTTTTTCTTTTTGTTTTTTAAAAAGATGGAGCACTAAGCCCCTCCCACCCTACCCCACACAATGGAAATAAAAATACAATACATATTTATGGCAGCTTTTCAAACCCTCCAGCACTTAAGTGTTCAAATTACAGCACAAAAAATAAAAATAAAAAAATAAAAATGAACCTAGACCTCTTTAACTTAGTTCTGGCAGGGAGTGCATTGTGGCTTTTCTCCATCACCGTGTTTTAATCCAGATCATTATGTCTTTCTCTCCCTCCCCTCCTACGACTGCAGGATAGTAAAGACATTTTCTGGCAGCTAAGGGGTTAATAATATTTACTCTCCAATAATACAAGTAGCAGCTTTCTGTTGCCATTGTGTACTACACACCACTTCCAAGTTTCCTCTGCACCTCCAACCTCCCTGCCATGTGTGTATTTTCCCCACCCACCCCCTACACTAAATCATCGACAGCATCCCAGTGCCCCTGCAGAGGTTTCTAGGCTGCTGTCCGTGTCCGAAGGCAGCGTTGGGTCGGTGGACATTGACGAAGCGTCGGCTGATGAAGAGGAGGTTTGAGGCTGGGTGCCATCCGTCACTGCTGCACCTGTGCTATGAGAAAACAGAGGAAGGCCTTAGCTGCAGCATCAGTTCACTGAAATACGGAATCCTTCACTTCAAATTACATCTAATACGGTAAAGGAACAGTCATGACAGAAATATGGGAACAGCCACGGCCTGCTTTTGAACTAGTGGTTTTAAACCTGTACTTAAAGCCTGGGTGTCAAAGCCTTCGAGGGCCATACAAGTATTTAGGATGGACTGAGAAATGTGTTCTACTCGAATAACCACACCTATCCTGATTCGGCCCTTGAAGACTGGAGTTCAATATCCCTGCCTTAAAGAGACACTGAAGCGGAAAAAAAAATTATGATATTATGATTTGTATGTGTAGTACAGCTAAGAAATAAAACATTAAGATCAGATACAGCAGTCTAATTGTTTCCAGTACAGGAAGAGTTAAGAAACTCCAGTTGTTATCTCTATGCAAAAAAGCAATTAAGCTCTGACTTTCAAAGTCGTGGAGAGGGCTGTTATCTGACTTATTATCTCAAGTGTTTTTGAACTATTTACTTTTTCTCTGCCAGAGGAGAGGTCATTAGTTCACAGACTGCTCTGACAGAATAATTTCGAATGCAGAGTGTTGTGTAATCTGGACATATTATAGAATGATGCAATGTTAGAAAAAACACTATATACCTGAAAATAAAAATATGAGAATATTTTCTTTGCTGCTAAACTTCTAGTAATTATTCATAGTACACAACCAATTCACTATATCATATTTTTTTTTCCGCTTCAGTGTCTCTTTAAAGGGTACCTGATGTGAGATGTGGCATGATGAGATAAACATAAGACCCTATAGCAGCAATCCTACTTAGAAATGACCCATTCACTTTTAAAAGACACACTTTGGTGACACATAGCTGATAAAACAAAATTATTCTGGATTCCCACTTTTACTCTAGTTATCCTGGTTGGAGCATCAGAAATACTTGTTATATCTATGTATAGCAGGATATTAATTAGTATATTAGTTTCCTTTTTTTCCCCAGAGCATGCTGGGAGATCAACTGATTTTGCAACTGGACAGACAGAGGGGAGGGTAAAAATAACAATTGTCAGGTATACAATCAGCAGCAATAAAGAGAAGAAAAAAAAAAAAAGCCTTGTAAAAAAAGAAAACTACAGAAGTGTCTCTACATTTTAATTGCAAGGGTTAATAAACAAGTGTTTTTTTCTGAGCAGTTAAAGAGACACTGAAGTGGAAACAATTATGATATAATGATTTGTATGTGTAGTACAGATAAGAAACAAAACATTAGGAGTAGGAGCAGATACACAAGTCTAATATTGTTTCCAGTACAGTAAGTTAAGAAACTCCAGTTATCTATGCAAAAAAGCATTTGCGCTCCACCACTGAAAGTTGCAGAGAGCTCTGTCTTCTGAAGCTTGTTATCAACTGTAAGTCATTGTAATTTATTTTTCTCTCCATTAGAATGCTGAGTGCTGTGTAAAATGCAAATAGAGAATGATGCAATGTTATAAAAAAACACTATATAACTGAAAATAAAAACATGGTAATATCTTATTTGCTACTAATCTTCTAGTAATTATCCTTACTACACTCATTTCATTATATCATCATTTTTTCCCCCTTCAGTGTCTCTTTAAGACTGTAGCTCTCTTGAAAACTAATCAGAAGCCATAAAACTAATGTTAGCAGCAAAGTGATCTAAAGTTTAACAGGTGGCCATTTCGCTGTATGGGAGCTGAAAGAACAGCAAGAATGTAAGCGTCATGTCAACCATGGATCAGACTTCAGACAAACATTTTCAGATCTTAAACCCAAAATAAGAATATGGGGCTCCAGAGCTACAGATACAATTACTAATCTGATAAATGTATTTTCACTTTAGGCTTGCATTAACAAGTCACTGATCTTTAAAGAGAATCTGTATTGTTAAAATCGCACAAAAGTAAACATACCAGTGTGTTAGGGGACATCTATTACCCTCTGTCACAATTTCGCTGCTCCCCGCCGCATTAAAAGTAGTCAAAAACAGTTTTAAAAAGTTTGTTTATAAACAAACAAAATGGCCACCAAAACAGGAAGTAGATTGATGTACAATATGTCCTCACATAGAAAATACATCCATACACAAGCAGGCTGTATACAGCTTTCCTTTTGAATCTCAAAAGATAATTTGTGCGTTTACCTTCTGTCCCCTTCTTCTCTCATGCACTGAACATTACAGGCTTCCTGCAGACAGCTCTGCATGTGCCTGTGTTTGTAATTCCTCAGTATGTGTCAGCCTAACAGAGGAGGATTTTTATCCAGCTCTCTTCTATCACTGATAAGATAGCAGAGAAGCTGCTGGCTTATGTAAATAAAACACACACTGGAGTGTGCATAGATGAACAGACCAGCACGGAAGAGTTGGCAGCCTTCCAGACACAGGCCGACAAGTCTGACAAGGGAAAGATACATTGATTTATTACAGAGACCGTGATAGTACAAAGTGCTGCAGTGAGCCAGAACAGATTAGAATAGGTTTAGGAACTTGTAGGATGGTAGAAAAAAACGTTGTAATTTTTGTTACAGAGTCACTTTAAGTAGCATGCAGGTGTGTGGGATTCTAATTTTGCTACCCAGTTTTCACTGACTCAAAAACTAGAATCTAGCAAACAACACTAACAGCTCTCATATTTCTATCATGACAAGTTTGGTTTAAAAGTGAGTGTTAACCACCCTTCATTGGATTATCATCGCTGTGATAGATGGGAAAGTGTCTGGGGAATAATAATTAGTACAGGGTGTTTTCAGGTTACACACGTGTAATCATATTGCCAGGCTTCCTATCCACATAACTAATACTCAACTTGGAATTGGTCACCTTCATAAATGTGATAATTATACACAAATTCACAGCTAAGACAGCTTGGTTTAGAAAGCCTTTTAATGTATAAGCATTTTCAAGTCAAGCCTGAACAAAAAAAAACTGTTCTAAAAGTAGAACCTACAAAAGTTGTAAAGGAACACTCGTGCACACGTGCTCATCACAGGAACATCTGTCTCGAGGTAAATTGCACTATAAATGATTTTGTTTCCTATGTAGCCGTCACTTACAGTAGATAGTATTAATCTGGCATTTCCAATTGGACTATTACATTTCTTAATGTAAACCTGAGATGAATGGGAGGAAAGGATTTTTACCTACCTGGGACTTCCTTCAGCTCTCTGTAGTCTGTCTGCCCCCTCGATGACAGTCTGGCCCCCTCTGTTGCGCCCTGTGAAGTCCGCAATTCAGCTTAGTTGTGTGTCACTGCACATGTACTGTTCCTGGCCGCATGCCTCCTCCATCGGGCTCCTGTGACTGGAAGCATTCTGCACAAGCAGTTACAGTCTTAAAAGAGTCATCAGGGAAAATGAATAAAATAAGTGCTACTTACCGGGGGGCTTCCTCCAGCCCCAAGCTCCCAGCATGTCCCTCGCCGCAGCTCTGCCCGCAGCTCGCTCCTGGTCCCCGGCGATGACGTCAGGGTGACTTCCAGGTCGGCCTGTACTGCGCCTGCGCGAGCGGCGCTGTCAATCACCGCCACGTGGGCCAGAGCAGACTGACGTCATCGCCGGGGCCCGGGATGGAACTGCGGAGAACGGCTGCGGGGAGAGCTGCGGCGAGGGACATGCTGGGAGCTTGGGGCTGGAAGAAGCCCCCGGGTAAGTAGCACTTATTTTATTCATTTTCCCTGATAACGCCTTTAGTGAACTGCACAGGCGTAGAACGCTCCCAGCCAGGAGCGCGATCGGGTGGTGTGCACATCTGTGACCGCACAAGCTTAGTAGTCCACCACTGTTGCTGACTTTACGTTGCTGAAAATAGCACAACTGAGGGGACCAGGAGGGTAGACAGAAGGACTATAGGGGACTGGAAGAAGCCCCAGGTAAGTAAAATACTTTTATCCATTCATTTTAGGTGCCCTTTAATGGGAGATTTTCAAAGTTTCCTTTATGGTTTTCAAAAACACTTTCTGAAATTGACCTATACACAGAGGTCGGCCAGCCAGCTCAATGAGATGCAAATAATTTCAAGTTGATGCACCTTTATGCAAATTTTGTATGCAGATTTATGTAGCTTGAACATGAACCAATCAAATTCTGCCAAGATAAAATTTGATTGGTCAATTTTCAAGCTGCGTAAATCTGCATACAAAATTTACATAATCCTGCATCAACTCAAAATTATTTGCATCTCATTGACCATCCCTACTGCACATTATTCTGGCAGTTGGATAATGCCACTGCCATCTTGTTAGTGTTTTTTTTTAAAAAAAAGGAATTCCTGAAAATACTCTAGCCCAGGGGTCTCAAACTCAATTTACCTGGGGGCCGCAGGAGGCAAAGTCAGGATGAGGCTGGGCCGCAGGGATTTCACAATCAGCAGCTCCCGAACAACCCCTAAGCCCCCCCAACCCCCCCCCCCCCCCTCCCCCGTCCCTTGCATTGATTTTTATTTCAAAATCAAATTCACACTGAAGCAAACTATTTTGCCTGTTTTACCTTATAGTTCGCTTAAGTGCTCCCATTACAAGTAATCCGCCGTGTCCCCGCCGCAAAACGGGGGCTGCAGAGCCCCCAAATCGCCCAAGGGGCAATCCGCCGGCATTTCCTGGAAGGGGAAGAGCTTTCAGCTTCAGCTCTGCCCCTCCTGACGTCAGTCAGTCCTTCACAGAGAGGGGCGGGGAGAGACGGCGATTGACGTCAGGAGGGGCAGAGCTGAAGCTGAAAGCTCTGCCCCTTCCAGGAAATGCTGGTGGATTGCCCCCGGGCGATTTGGGGGCTCTGCAGCCCTTGTTTAGCGGCGGGGATGTGGCGGATTACTTGGGAGCACTGAAGCGAACTATATGGAAGCTTTTGCCGGCGAGGGCCACAAAATATTGTATCGAGGGCCGCAAATGGCCCGTGGGCCGCAAGTTTGAGACCCCTGCTCTAGCCTAAAACCTGACAAAGATGTCAGAATAGCAGTAGATAAGTGACATTGATGGAAAATAATTTAGTGCCTTTTTTCTTTGAAACAAAAGTACATCTTATCGATGTATTAAAATTTTGCAATTTATCGTGAAAGTAGTCCTTTAAAGTGAACCTGAACTGAGAAGGATATGGACTTTTCCTTTTGAAGTGTAACTGTCAGGCATAAATTCAATTCTTTATTTTTTTAATCTGGTAAACAAGTAATAATGGTACTAACCAGGTAATCCAAAAGTTAAAATCACTATTACTTTTCTTGTTGATAAATGACCATTCCCTAGTTTACCTAACTCTTATTTGGTACACAAAAAGGAAAATAGCAGGGCACGCTCAGTTGTCCTTTTTTGCTTCTCCACTTCCCCTCAGACTTAACTAATGCAGCCTGATTGGCTGAAGCCTCTTTCCCTCCCGTTTTTCCCTCCCAAACCTCTGTTCATCTCTGATTGGCCAATATTTCTCAAGCTGAGACAATGTGATTTCTATAGTGAAGGCAGGAAATGCATACACAACCAGGCAGAGGAGAGTAGAGTAAGGGAGGAAATGACATCGGGACTGGCTTGAAAATAGCCACACTTAAAATGAGAAATTCTAAGAAGGATTTCCTTTTTTTTACTGTTGAAAAATCATTAAAATCAAAACGTGGACAGTGCAATACATATGTTATGTAAGTAGAGCAAGTATTTATCTACTTATATAGGTTTTTTTTTTCCTGAGACGGGATGGCTGACAGCTCCTCTTTGAAATAATACCAGTTGCCTGACTCTCCTGCTGATCCTGTGTCTCTAATACTTTTAGCCACAGCCCCTGAACAAGAATGCATATCAAGTGCTCTGAAGTCAGACTGGATTAGCTGCATGCTTGTTTCAGGTGTGCGATTCAGCCACTACAGCAGCCAAACAGATTTATTTATTGAATTTATAAAGAGCCAACATATTACGCAGATCAGCAGGACTGCCAGGCAACTGGTATTGTTTAAAAGGAAACATCCATATCCTCTCAAGGTGTGATTTGGTTTTAAAAAAAAAAAATAAAAATCTGTGCTTGCCTGCTGGTTTAGAAAACGGGGAACAGAGGCGCCAGCAGGGTAAAAGGAGGAAGCGGTGGACTTACCTCCATAAAGCAGACACGAAAGACTGTCTGTATAATAGTAATCACATTTATTATATAGTACCCCAAAAGTGCAATGCGTTTCGCAGGCCACGCCCGCCTCATCAGGCAATAAACGTGGGGACAAACAGAATTTCAGCAGTAGTAGCGCCTCAGTGGCCTGAGGCGCTACTCCTGCTACTGCTGAAATTCTGTTTGTCCCCATGTTTATTGCCTGATGAGGCGGGCGTGGCCTGCGAAACGCATTGCACTTTTGGGGTACTATATAATAAATGTTATTACTATTACACAGACAGTCTTTCGTGTCTGCTTTATGGAGGTAAGTCCACCACTTCCTCCAATCAAATTTTAAAGGTTTTATCCACTTTTACCCTGCTGGCGCCTCTGTTCCCCGTTTGCTGTACCGTGTCCACCCCTGGTGGAGGGGTGATCTACCCCTTTTCTGATCTACAGAGAGCGACTTCTTAATCCTGAGTGAGGACAGGTCTAATCTCCTCACCTGCCTATACAGTGGTTGCCTTGGAGGTAACCCACGTTTGTGAGTATACTCTTCTCACTAATTATCTTTACTAATTTTATGCTGAACATACTACACTATATTGGGCTGTCATTTTCTCTAACCTTGCCTGCTGGTTTAGTTGACACATTTTGTAATTTTAAAAGCATCCTGCCTTATTGCTGTAATAAGCATCAATATGAAAGACAAAGACTTCCTCAATATTCCTTGCTTTAAACATTATTTAAAGTGTACATATGCATTTGCGCTTGTCTGTTTAATCCTGCAGGGTAGCTAGCGTCAAAGTACATTATTGAAGAAGGGATTATCACAGAAAGCACTTTTTCATTATAGTGTCAGTGCAGTATAAATGCTTTTAATGGCCATATGAGGGTTGACATAATGCAAGTATACTGCACTACTGACCATGACATTGAACATATTTATAGATAAGTACACTACCCCTTTAAAGTGCACCTGAGAGGAAGGAAGCAAAATGATTTTCACTTACCTGGGGCCTCTTTCAGCCCCCCATAATCTGTCAGCTCCCATGTTGTCTTTTCAGTCCCCTCTGTTGTGTCACTGTCAACCCCAGTAAGGTCTGCACCTTGGCTCAGTCAAGGACTACTGTACATGCGAGGTCCCGGCCGTATACCTCTCTGTGCTCCTGCGGGTGGGGGCGTTCTGCACATGCACAATTTGAAAGACTTGTAACTGTACCACGGTAATGCAATGGAAGAGGCACACAGCCTGGAAAAGCGCAAGCACAGAGGGCCCACAACCCAACTGGATCATGTACTTCACAGCAGCACAGCGGATCAGCCTGGGAGGACCATTGAGGCAGCTGACAAACTACAGGGGGCTGGAAAAATTAAAATTATTTTTGTTCCCATCTCAGGTTTAAAGAGGAACTGTAACGACAAAACGTCCCCTGGGGGGTACTCACCTTGGGTGGGGGAAGCCTCCGGATCCTAATGAGGCTTCCCACGCCGTCCTCCATCCCTCAGGGGTCTCGCTGCAGCCCTCCGTGCAGCGGTGACGTCAATATTTACCTTCCCGGCTCCTGCGCAGGCGCTCTGACGGCTGTTGGCTCCGAAGTAGGCGGAAATACCCAATCGCCGTCGGGTCTGCTCTACTGCGCAGACGCAAGTTTCCGGCGCCTGCGCAGTAGAGCGGACCCGACGGAGATCGGGTATTTCCGTCTATTTCCGAGCCGAAAGCAGCCACAGCGCCCTCGCTGGAGCCAGCAAAGGTAAATATTGAAGCTACAGTCGGGTCTGTCGCCGGCTGTTCGGAGGGCTGCAGCGAGACCCCCGTGGGACAGAGGACGGCGTGGGAAGCCTCATTAGGATCCGGAGGCTTCCCCCACCCGAGGTGAGTACCCCCCAGGGGAGGTTTTTAAAGTTACAGAGTCTCTTTAACTTACATCTAGTTTATAAGTACAGGCTTCAGCAGGAAACAGAAAAAAGTAATCACAATTTGTTTGTACATACAAAGATTGCCTATCAAACTAGCAAGCAGAGCTCCAAACATCAGCATTCTATTTGTAATATTTCACATTTTCCTAATAAGGACAACAATGTTATTTTTTATTGTGCTGAACCTAATAAAACAAATGAAGAGCAAAATAAACATTCATTTATTTTTAGTCAGAATGCTTAACTATATTTCAATTTTGGATATGGAAAAAAAGGTTAGAACCTCTTGTTTTGAGAGATTTGTCCCTCACTCCCTGCTCAGAGAGGGAGTTTAAGTAAATCTATTCATCCATGACATCCAATGAAAAGTACTTTGAAGTATGGAGAAAATGAAAACCCTTTATCAGTATTTTTTTCTTGTTTATTCCTCTCTCAATATCACCATGGGCTCACATTAGACCCATATCATCTTGGTGCACCAGGGGAATTTAGGGGGTCCTACCCAACAGGCATTCGAACAACAATAACATGGCAAGTGTTCTATCCTTTTCAAACCCTATCCAAAATAAATAATGCATTTAAGTCAGAGTTCTGCTTAAGCTCTTTGAAGTGAACCTGAAGTGAGAGGGATACGGAGGTTGACATTTTCCTTTAATTTTAAACAATACCAGTGGTCTGGCTGTCCTGCTGATCCTGTGCCTCTTGCAGTCATAGCCTGAACAAGTATGCAGATCAGATGTTTCTAACAAGGTTAGCTGCATGCTTGTTTCAGGTGTTTGATTCAGACCACACACTAAAGCCAGCAAGATCAGCAGGACACTAGACAACTCCTTGACCAATTTCAGCCAAACTTGGTATACAGATCCCTTACTACCTGCGATGTTTTGGGGAAAGCACACCTGGGCGGAACCACAACAGCCAATCAGATTTCGCTTATTTATGTCAATGGCAAAAAATTTAGAAGGCTGCCATTCTCACAGTAATAAAGCTGGAGTCCCCAAACTTGGCACAGTTGGTCACTTGGTGACTAAGGTTAAATTGACAAAAAGTGGGCGGAGCATAAAACAGCCAACCACATTTCAGCAATTCATTTTAGATTAGAAAATGTAAATTACAGCCATTCTTACACTGTTGATCACAGTGTTCTCAAACTTGGCACAGTTGGTCACAGGGTGACTGGGAACAATATTCAGGAAAGTGGGTGGATCCTACAAAAGCCAATCAAAAAATTCACCTATTAATTTTCAAGGGGAATATTTAGACTGCTGCCATTCCTACACTGCTACAGTTCCGGGTCTTCAGCTAGTACAAAATAAATATGGCAGCCTCTATATTCCTCTCACTTCAGGTTTCCTTTAGGATCGTTGTTTAAAGTGCACCTCTGGTGACCATTAAAAACTTCGTGATCCTAATGGGAACTAGTAACAATGGGGGGCAAATTGCAGTTGCTGCAAGTGTCACCTAAGCCCTGTATCAGCTGGGCTCCGGTGCGTGGCCTTGCCCCGTGGTAGAAAAGGCTCCTGTATCTCCAGTGGCTGGTACAGGGCTCCAGTGACACAGAAACTGCAATTTACTGCACCTTTATAACTCGTCAGCATTACAGGATGGAGTCTTTTTTAAAAAGTCACCAGAGGTGCGCTTCAAGATTTTACAACTTAGGTTGATAATGGGGCATTACCTAATAACAACCTTTATTGCACACAAACAATTTTCTTATATTCTGAATTGCCTACATGGTTGAAAGTACTGGAAATACCCTGTGTAGCATATTAAATGATAATCCT
This sequence comes from Hyperolius riggenbachi, assembly GCF_040937935.1. Lineage (NCBI taxonomy): Eukaryota > Metazoa > Chordata > Amphibia > Anura > Hyperoliidae > Hyperolius > Hyperolius riggenbachi. The sequence goes on along the minus strand of NC_090655.1, from coordinate 195,358,591 downwards.
TAGTGATTGTGATCAGGATTAGGATCCTAACAAGATGCTCTGTCTTCCTTGGGTATACGAATCTTCCTACAGAGCTGTTTTGTCTTTAAAGTCCCCAGAACTGTGTAAAGGAAACCAACCTAAAGGGGCCGGCTGCCCGCGGATAACGCCATTTCGGGATCGTTCCTCCCAATCCAGAACTTCCTTGTATATGAGTTCTGCAAAATAAGACATCTGTTTAGTCCACTAAGAATCAATCTTTTCTACTTTTCTAGTTTTCATTACCTTTAGTTTCACAATGCGATGTAATTTTGTATTTACGACTGTTCAGTTGCACAGCTGACCTCTTGACAAGGACATATGATGGCTTACACTGGCACCATCACATTGTAGTGATCAACATTTAAGATTTAATTTGAAAAATAATATTACCACAGCCCAGTAATGATTTATTTCAGTTGCATGATTGTTGATTGTAGCACCAAGTCAGTTTGGCACAGGGTATCGGGAAACAACATACAAAGTTTTTAGGGTCATTTGAGACAACCCTTCCCCGATACAGCTACCCGACTTTCATCTAACTTCAAGACTGCTCCAACTTTAACCTAGGATACATATTTAAAGGACAACTATAGCAAGAGGGCTATGGAGGCTGCCATATGCCTTTACTTTAAGGCAATACCAGTTACCTAGCTGTCCTGCTGATCCTCTGCCTCAATTCCTTTTAGCCATAGACCCTGAACAAGCACACAGCAGATCAGGCATTTCTGACTATTTTTTGATCTAACAAGATTTCTTTCTGGTGTTATTCACTACTGCAGCCAAATAAATCAGCAGGACGACCAGGCAACTGGTATTATTTAAAAGGTAATAAATATGTCAGCTTATATAGCCCTTTTGCTACAGTTGTCCTTTAAGACTTGCCCTGCCTATAATCTATAAAGACCTGTATGGTGGGAGGCGCCGAAATGTAAGATGTATAAGAATATCTGAGGTGGTTAGCTGGGTCGTCCTATCTTAAGTGGAGACCACTCAGAATAAATAGAACAAAAACTTTATTAAGCATTAGGACAATGCGTTTCATGGCTGATAGCCGCTTCTTCAGGTCAACAGAGTGCCGGTACCCGCATCTGATGGGGCGCCTTAGATGCATCTAAGGAGCCCCTGGCTCCATCAAATGCTGGTACCAGCCCTCTATTGTAAGGCAGGGCTTCTCTGCCCCCACAGCACTCTGGGTAGGGACTGAACTCGCTGTGGCAATTTGCCTTAAGCTTCGCCAAAAAGACTGGGCACGGAAAGCGAATGCATCGACCTGATGAAGCGGCTATTAGCTGTGAAATGCGTTGTCCTAGTGCTTAATTAAGTTTGTATACAGCGTTGTCTCCATTAAAAAGTAGGCCAAACAATCTTTATTTATTTTTGCCACCAACGTCAATCTCAGATATTGTTATACATTCTACATCGGGTGCCTCCCACCAGAGTTTTTTCCAGTCAGCCACCTATTTGGGTTTTATTGTACATTTATTCTTATACAATAATTTTTGGGAGCAGCGACCAACGTGATCTTCACAACGCAGAGTGGGGACAGTTGTTCCCTACAGGCACAGAGAGTGGTTGCTTAACCAGCAACCCTGACTTGTGAGTACCTTTTTACACATTATTTCCTTTCAAAAACTCTGATGTACTACACCATATTGGGCTCCCGGTGCCCTTGTGCTTCCTTCCCTTCTCTCTTATATGATCCTCACATAACTAATCTGTAACCTTTTCCCTATCTGACCTGCACCCTGTAAATGATGCACAACCCTAAGCTATTCCAATTATTAAATCTATTTTAGTTACATACATCACCTAGCCTAACACTTATCTAGAGGGTGTGTGTGTGTGTGTGTGTGTGTGTGTGTGTGTGTGTGTGTGTGTGTGTGTGTGTGTGTGTGTGTGTGTGTGTGTGTGTGTGTGTGTGTGTGTGTGTGTGTGTACATATATACGTACATACATACAGACAGACAGACAGAGTCTTATAGTGAGATTAAAGCTTACAAACTTTGGCTGCATAAAGGTAAAGTGTAAACTGATTGGAGAATGAAAAAGGAAAAAGGAAAGAGAGGCCAACGTGAGCATGGGCTGACAGCATCTGGAAAAGCAAATGAACAGTGAGACCCATTTGTCCTGTATGGTGGTTGTTTATTGGCTTTAAGTGTCCATGCTTGTCTTTATTGGGGTTATTATAGTGGGTTGATCCTTACTTATGCCCTATGTTGAGTACAAATGCAAAAAAAATAAAAAAAATAATCAATTACAATTTTTGGTGTGCACATAGGATGAGAAATCACACTTTTTGTGCATCTATGCCTGAAGAGGAGACCACATACTTCTTCAAAGGCTGCTATAACAATCTACTCAAACAAAAAATTCTCTTCCCTACTTTTTCAGCTTCTACAAACACTCCACTGCTGCATCTGCTTCAGTCTCTGTAGTCAGTTATTATCGACCAATGGTGTTTGGGAACTGATCTCTTGTTAGAGCTAGTCCACACTAGGTCCGGAAACGTATCCGTAGCTGCGTTTTTCAGACCTGATGAAAAACTGAGTCCCGGATACTAATGCTAAAAATAGCAGCCGTCCTCACCCAAAAAAAACGAAAAAAAAATGGATCCGTCTGCGTTTGCAGGGACCCATTTTCAAAACCTGAACAGAAGGTCCGGAATTGCTGCCTTTTTACGGACCACGGATACACGGATGGGTAGTGAAAAGCAATGAAAAAAAGCATCTCCATCTCCACAGGCAAAATAGCACCAAAAACTGATGAGAAAAACGGATAGCCTGAACTTTATTATTGGCCCAAAAAATCCTCCCACTACCTTCCTAATGATAGAGACGTTTTCTGTCCGTTTTTTTGGGTAAAAAACTGAACGGAAACTGATGCACTTTTTATGAAAACTGATCAGTTTGCGGTCTGGTGGTACTTCCCCTGATCCCGGACTGCAGCATCTGTCCTGCAACCGTGCCTAGTGTGGACCTAGCCTTACTGTACAGCTCTGCAAAGTCTATTCACAAAGAAATAATTGCTACTACTTGATTAAATGAACATAAACAAAAAGTGTTTTAACTACTTCTAGTTTTGATCTTGTCCCACAACAGTCACATCCCTCTGAAGTACTCAAATGAAACCAGTCAACGTGAATCAGCCTAGAAAAAAATAATTGCAGCCTTCATCCATCAATGTTTAAGGGATGCGGGGCAGCGTCCATCGTGTATTCTGAGACTAATGCTCCCCCATCACATTTTCAATCTACTCCCAGCACAGAAAAGGAAACAAAGTTAGCGCAACAGAATATGGTAGGCATCACTGGTAACTTCCTTTGCTGCTTGACTGGCTGTGCTGACCGTATGCTTCTAATACCTACTGAATTATTAACCCAAAAACAGAACACAGATCAAGCAAGTGCACTCCTTGCAATTTTGTGTCTCAGACAAAAATAATATTGAAAGGGTAATGACGCACTCAAAGCAACGTAGCCAACAGTCCTTGGAGTGCCCCAAACTGGATTGAGTAGACGTAAAGTGAAAAAAGCTGGCACCTCTTTAGTAAATTGTAGCAGTTTATTGAAATAGAACAATGCCAATGTTTAGGGACCTCAAAGGGTTCCTTTATGAAGATAATGATCTGGTGGCCATCAATGGTTAGGCACCTGCTGCAGTTTCACCATTAACACTACTGGTGTAACAGGCCTCCAGAGATAGATTTACCCCATCCATTGGAAGTCCGCAAGAGCATGATCTTAAACTGCACGCTTTGATAAAAGGGACCCTGCGAGGTTACAAAACATTGGCATTGTTCTATTTCAAGAAACAGCTACTAATTACTAAAGGAGGTACCAGCCTTTTTCTATTGATTCACAAAAACAAATTGATCAGCGCAACAGCCAGGCTACTGACATTTAAATATGCAGTAGTAATGTTGCAGCATCCATTTTCCTCTTACATCAGCAGATTAATACAGATGCAGTTAAGTAGTCAGTACATGGTGTCCCAAAGACAGCCTAGTCAGAAGTATTAGGAAGACCAAACATGTAAATATCCAATTTAAACAAAAGTAATAACTGCAATAACACCAGCACAGTTACAAGGCATACCTTTCCATTCCTCTATCGTGTGTTCTCGCTCATCCAATTGCTTGTCTGGAATCTTTGGCGGAGGCTATATGAAGGAAGAGGAGTAAAGAAGATTCACCATGAAGTAAAACAAATAATAAACAGATACTGCGGCCTCCAATGGTGTTAATCAATATAGTTAGTCAGGGGATCGCAGCAATATACGGGCCACTCAACCCTTGGATACAAAACAGCAATAAAACCACTGCGCTTCCGCACCTCCACTTGCAGTCCAGTTATGTTTGGCAGTCAAGCGGCCTGCAGGGAGAGATGCTGTGTGTGGACTGACTTAGTCTTGGGGCAGGCAGCAGTGGCCGGCAGGCAGAGATGCCGTGTGGGGACTGACTTAGTCTTGGGGCAGGCAGTCACATGGCGTGCAGGCAGAGATGCTGTATGTGGAGACTGACTTTGGGCAGGCAGTAGCCCTCCGGGATCCATGCCTCATTCATTTTGATAAAGGTGAGGTGCTGAACACTTTTTTGACCTGACTGCTGGTGGTATAATACAATGTGGTTACACAGGTGCAGTGAAAAGATATGCACTGACTTCTGCTAGAATACAATTGTGCAGTCACACAGGTACAGGGAAAAGGTATGCACTGACTGGTGGTGGTATTGTATGATACAAAGTGCAGTCACACAGAGGCAGTGAAAGGTATGCACTGAATGTGCTGGGCCTGGCACAGTACAGCAATTAGCAAGGGCCAGCTGCGACAGACAGGGCTGTATATGGAGTGTCAGTGGGTCAGTGGCACACGCACACACAAAAAAAAACCCACATCAGAAGAACATTAGCTCTCAAAAGAGCTGTTTTCCCTATCTCTCCAATGTCTCTCCCTTCTCTCACTAATACAGCAGCACACTGAGTGAGAACATGGCCGATGCTGCTGCCTTTTATAAGGGGGGGGGGGGGGGGGCTCCAGGAGGGAGTGCAGCCTAATTGGCTGCCATGCGTCTGCTGACTGTGGTGTAGAGGGTCAAAGTTTAGCCCAATGATGTAGTATAGGGGGCAGGTCAAACTCGCTAAGTGTTCACGGTTCACCACGAACTCGAACCAGCTAAGTTTGCGCAAACAAGTTCTCAGGTGAACCGTTCGGGCCATCTCTAATGGTAACCAATTTTAGGAGCCTTGAGAACATTCACAGACTAAATCTCTGCGGCAGCTGCAGTCTTATCCATGGAGAATATAGCGGATCCTGTATGGACTAGGAGCCAGTGGAGCAGCACCCCGTAGGTAAGTAATGACGCTCGCCCCAATCTCTACTTCTCCAATGGCACAATCCATTACAAACCACCCACATGAAGAAGCTCATTTAAAAATGTTGGTGCTCAGTTTCTTTTAACGTACAGTCATAAATGGGGGTGTAGATCAATTGTAAAAAGAGACAGCCTCGTAAGGGTCATTCTGGCAGTGGTGGAATAAAAAAGCAAAGCAATTAAAAAAAGAAAAAGAAAAAAAAAGTGGATTCTGGGTTCATTTTTGTGCGATCAATATCTAAGGACAGATCTGCGTTATTACAAATCCATATTTATGATAGGCTCTATTTAAATATAAAATGTTTGATTGCACTACAATGTAAACCACTTAAAGGACAATCGAGGTGACATGTGACATGATAAGATAGACACGTTCATGTACAGTGCCAAGCACACAACAAATGACTAGGCTGTGCTACTTTTTTCTTGCTCTGCCTAAAAGAGTTAAACATCAGGTATGCAAGTGACAGTTTCTGTCCGAGTTAGGACTGGGTCAGACTATAGCATAAAGGCCCATACACACGTCGGATTTCCGCGGACGACGGGTCGTTTGAACGTCCTGTCGTTCGCCCGCTAAATCGGGCGTGTGTACAGACTGTCGTTCGCTTGATAAGGGTGAGTTTGAGCGATCCGCCGGGCGGATAAGTAATTACAGCCATAAAACACTTTCCTGTCAGTAAATTGCTTCTGAGAGCAGGAAAGAGATAAAAAGCGTTAACAATTCAAAGATTTAAGCTCTGGCATACTGCAATTAAGTTGTCACTGAGCAGAGAATGAAACCGTAAAAAAAAACAAAAAACCTTAAAAACTAGGATTTAAATATAAAATAAAAAAACTGAGATATCTAAAAAAAAAAAAAAGTCATTTTTAGGAGAAGAAGGATAGATACAATTGTTTATAATATCACTTTATTTTCACCTCGGATGTGTGAAACAGCTAAGGAGATTTAAAAAGTTACAGTATATTTACACAATCAAATATGTGATTAAATATGTGATTAAACTAGGAGAGGAAAATACTTACTGCTTCAGCTTCTAGTGCGTCGTACCAAACGTTGATGTAAGGGTGCTGCAAAGCCTCATCAACTGAGATTCTCTTGGAGGCATCAATAACCAGCATCTTGGATAGCAGATCTCTGGCTTGACTGGCTGCAAAAGGAGTACATTTGCTTGGTTTATGTCCTGTAACCACACAACCATCCCAAATGCTATCCATGGATTTTTTTATTGATTCCCCCCAATCATGCCTGGAGGAGAACTCCCAGCAGCAGCAGAACATCTTTGTGCACCAGACAGTGAAGTATACCCAGGTGACAACCTGCCGTCCAGTTGGACAGCAGTGTCACCTGATGCAGAATTGGATTGGAAGCCAACAAATGACTGCTTGCTGGCTTCTACAGTATGTGGATGGGTGGTGCCAGCCCTGTAATTCTAAATGTGGGCCACTGATATTTAAAGGTGCAGTGGGCCGCATCTATAAGTTATACATTTTGTGTTTGGGGGCCAGTGAAAAAGCGTTGGGGGGCCGCATAGTGCCCACGGGCCTTAGTCTGAGGACCACTGGTCTATAATCTAGACATGGAAAAAGTGTCAAGAGAAAGAAGGAACATTTTCTCACCTTTCAACTTGTTATGCTCAGAGTCTGCAGGAAAAAGCACGTCTGGAAAGAGTTTGTCGAAGCTGTATCCTGCATATTTGGGTCTGTTCTCCACATATGTCCTCACTGTTGGCTGCAGCTTCTTCATGAATTCTGGACAGGGGGTCCCCAGCTGCTCAATTACCTTGTTCCACTGGTCAATATCTGAGTCTGGAGCTCAGGAAAATGTATGCAGGAGTAATATACAAATACACATAACAGCATGCAGGTTGACAGTGTGTATACTGGAGTCCATCTTGATGAATAAAACCAACAGCTCACAATCCCTGCATCAAGTACTTGAAGTTATTTCATCTGAAAAGCTTGTTTCAGTTTTAAGTGGATACCAGTGGTCTGAACAAGGATTAAGAATTTTGTTACGGAGGGTATATTAAGCCCTTAGAAGAATCATATGAATTTTTGAGAGGTATCACTTTTAAGACCCCAAAAGTCTCATGACAATTATCAGTTAAACTGATGCTAAGTCAGGAGTGGAAAAATCATTATGGAAGAAGCCAGTCTGTCTATTCCAAAAACACAAAATTGTAATTATACTTATAACCAAGAAAGCATCATTGGTTTGGCACCGCACCAGCTTCATTATTAAAGAGAACCCGAGCCGGAAGAAAAATAGAAAATAAACAAACACACACACCTCCGAGTTCAATGATCTGCTCCTCACTGTGCTCCATTTGTCCATCAGGAAGATTTTTATCTCTCAAAAAAATGCTCTCACGCCGCTGCAGCCTCTCAGCTCTCTGCTTCTCATCAGAGAGCACAGAACGGCGGGGAAGGGGGTGTTCCTTAAGAGGGGGGGGGGGTGTTACGATGGAGCGCTTTTCTCCCCTTCCCCATTAAAGTACTAAAAAGCTAGGGAGAGAAAGGGGTGGGGCAGGGAGCAGTGCCAAGAGGACACAAAAGGCCTGTCATGGAACAGGGAACATGCCTCTGTATCCCATTTGTCTCCCTAAAATACACCTCGGGTACACTTTAAGGCTCATGGTCTACCTGGTTCCTGAGATTTGTCCACCCTGCATTAAGTGAGAAACAGCTGCATAGGTCTGTAAAACTTAAATTACTTTTATTATATTTATTCCAAGCTACTTTCAATAGTCTTGAGGTGTAAGTAAATATCAATCAATCAAAGGGTTGCTGCAGAGCACAGGTATCAAACTCCAGCCCTTGAGGGCCATATCCATACCAGTGTTTCGGATGGTCTAAGAAATGGAGAAATGTGTTCTGCTTATTGAACCACACCTTTCCTGATTCAGACCCATCACTTAATGTGAGCTGTGCCAAAAACGTGGGAGGACCTCGGCTTTTGAGGACTGGAGTTCAACATCCCTGCTGTAGAGAGTTGAGCCAGAAACTCAGGTAAAGAGTTGGAGTGGTCAATGAAATGCAATTAATTGGGAGTTGATGTAGAATTATGTAAATTCTTTATGTAAATTTATGAAATTTGAAAATGGACCAATCAAATTCCACCTTGGCATGATTAGTTTTCTCAATGTTCACACTACATACATTTATGTACTACATTTACATAATCTTGCATCAACTCAGAATTATTTGCATCTCATTGGATAACCCCGGTATAGCGATCTCACTTGTAGAGCGCCTTAGAGACAAAAGCACGGATGGCAATAGATATGTTCAGAACACGATCAAATTACCAATTCTAACAGAGTACAGCACTTTGTGGTGTCTATAAGTAACCTGGATTATACTAAGGCCCCATGTACATGACTATTTTAACGCTCAGCAATCACATTTGGGATATATTTGCACTTTGAGTCTCAGCTGTTCAGCCACCCATTGCTTGTTCAAAGCATTTTGGAACTAAATACAACAGAACAGTACAGGCAGCAATCGGAAAAATGCAACATATGCCAGTACAACTGTTAGTACATTAAGATAAATTGTTCAGTGAAAATATTCAAGGCCTTCATTTGAAATGCATTCAACATGCTTCCCAATTTTATTCAAACACACACAAAACAGTAAAGCAGCTCAAAAACTGAGTTTTACACACCTGAGGTGTGTCTGTTGCACTCTGTGTTGTAGCACCTACTTTCAACAAAATAGGTTAAGCCATACTCCCAACTACTTAGCAGCCTGTTTCCTTTCCAGAGGGAAACAGAGATTCTGGCATTGGAGTAAGGTAGGATTTGCAGCAGTGGTGCAATTTAAATAAAAACTGCAGGCGTCTGATTCAGGGAATCTGCAAATGTACAATACAGTATATTTGCCACAGACGGCCAGGATCTATTAGCCAACTATACATGGGAATTTATAATACCAATTGCATGGGCCTTACCTGTAGTGAGTGAGGGCATCTACTTTTCCTACACAGTGGTCAGCTGTGACTATATCTCTATGGCTGGGATCACTGAGCATAGGAAGGGAACACAGAGTACCACAAAGTGATTTGAAGGAAACCTTAAGTGTGATGGATATAGAGAATGACATATGTATTTCCTTTTAAACAATACCAGTTGCCTGGTGCCCTGATGATCTCATGTATCAGTGTCTGAATCACCCACCTGAAACAAGCATGCAACAAATCCAATTGAACGCGAGTCAAACATCTGATCTGCATGCTTGTTCGGGGTCTATGGCCAAAGGATTAGCAGGAAACCAGGCAATGTGCATTGTTTAAAAGGAAAAGAACATGGCAGACTCCATATCCCTTACATCAATTGTCCTTCAAAGAAGCTCCATAAGAGCATGGCCAAGCGTGGAACATTTTATTTTATTTTTTATAAGAGCATGGCCAAGCGTGGAACATATATTTTCATAAGAGCATGACCAAGCGTGGAACATATCATTTCATAAGAGCAAGGCCAAGCTTGGAACATATTTTCTTCAGAGCATGGCCAATCGTGGAGAATGTCTTTTCATAAGAGCATGGCCAAGCGTGGAACATAGATTTTTGTAAAAGCATGGCCAAGTGAGGAGCAGATCTTTTCATAAGAGCATGGCCAAAACATGGAACATATATTTGCATAAGAGCATGGCCAAACGTGGAACATATATTTGCATAAGAGCATGGCCAAACATGGAACTTATATTTGCATAAGAGCATGGCGAAGCGTGGAGCATGTCTTTTCATAAGAGCATGGCCAAGCTTGAAGCATGTCTTTTCATAAGAGCATGGCCAAGCTTGGAGCATGTCTTTTCATAAGAGCATGGCCAAGCTTGGAGCATGTCTTTTCATAAGAGCATGGCCAAGCTTGGAACATATTTTGTCATAAGAGCATGGCCAAGCGCGGAGCATATCTTTTCATAAGAGCATGGCCAAGCGCGGAGCATATCTTTTCATAAGAGCATGGCCAAGCGCGGAGCATATCTTTTCAAAAGCGCATGGCCAAGCGTGGAGCATATCTTTTCATAAGCGCATGGCCAAGCGTGGAGCATATCTTTTCATAAGAGCATGGCCAAGCATGGAGCATATATTTTCATAAGAGCATGGCCAAGCATGGAGCATATATTTTCATAAGAGCATGGCCAAGCATGGAGCATATATTTTCATAAGAGCATGGCCAAGCATGGAGCATATCTGGCCAAGCATGGAGCATGGCCAAGCGTGGAGCATATGTTTTCATAAGAGCATGGCCAAGCATGGAGCATATATTTTCATAAGAGCATGGCCAAGCATGGAGCATATATTTTCATAAGAGCATGGCCAAGCATGGAGCATATCTGGCCAAGCATGGAGCATATCTGGCCAAGCATGGAGCATATCTGGCCAAGCATGGAGCATATCTGGCCAAGCATGGAGCATATCTGGCCAAGCATGGAGCATATCTGGCCAAGCATGGAGCATATCTGGCCAAGCATGGAGCATATCTGGCCAAGCATGGAGCATATCTGGCCAAGCATGGAGCATATCTGGCCAAGCATGGAGCATATCTGGCCAAGCATGGAGCATATCTGGCCAAGCATATCTTTTCATAAGAGCATGGCCAAGCGTGGAGCATATCTTTTCATAAGAGCATGGCCAAGCGTGGAGCATATCTTTTCATAAGAGCATGGCTAAGTGTGGACCATATTTCTCTCAAACTGCAAATATCTTGTGCTATTTGAAAAGCGACTTAAATTTTGACGCAACTGTAAAAGCATGTAAAAGGGATAGAAATCACAGAAATGTAATTCTCTTGATAAAATGCAGCATGCTGTACCTCTGAACCACAACTTTAGCTTTTTTTTTTTTTTTGCATCATAAAGATAAGGCACCAAGACTTTACCACTAAAGTGGCCAAAGCTGCGCAAGCATTAGTACAGAACTTCAACATCATTTTGGGATACCTTATGTTGGAATGCTGAACAAAATATGGACACTATTGTCCCGCACTGTTCTTCAAGCTGCAAGGGGCCCCTTATCCCTCTTCCTTTCTCAGATACAAAATAACATAGCCGAGAAAGAGGTTTGTACAGCATTTAGTCTGAAACCCGACGCTGAAAAAGTTCCTCAATGGATCGTCACAGGTGACAATTTCTGAATGTGTGCATTAAAAAGTAGCGGTTGACTTAAAGGACAATTGAAGCGAGAGAGATATGGAGGCTGCCATATTTATTTTCTTTAACCACTTCTCTACCACGGGGTTTTTCACCTAAAAACCACAGCAATTTTCACATTTAAGGGAGGCAAGGGTTAATGGGCTTAATGGGGGTATAATTTATTTAAAAAAAACCTCACTGATGCTGATCAGTCACTAATGCTGTGTTAGTTATCTGAGATCCTCTCACGAGTGATCTCAGTAACTGTAACAGCATAGTGACTGATACAATGTTTACACACATTCTGCATGAATAAGCACTGTCATTGGCTTTGTGAACACATGTTCACATCAGCCAATCACAGACCAGCGGGTGCCCGATGCGTATGCACGTCCGCGTGCACGCGGACGCGATCGCGCACAGCAGGAAAATAAACAGGAGTTGCCTATCTACGCCCCTGTGACTCAGGTGAATTTTAAAGGGGCGTAGATAAGCGTGGCAGAGGTTGTTAAGTGGTTAAGCAATACCAGTTGTCTGGCTATCCTGCTGATCCTCTACCTCTAATACTCTTAGCTATAGCCCCTAAACAAGCATGCAGCAGATCAGGTGTCTCTGACATTATTGTCAGATCTGACAAGATTTAAATTTGGCAGCCTCCATATTCTTTTCACTTCAGTTCTTTAAATTACACCAATAAGGGTTTATAAGGGATTATAAGGAATTATCATTTGATAATCTGAGCCTTTTAAAACCACTTTTAATTAACACCTTAACAGGTTTAATGAAAAGGTTTTTGTTTTTATTTTTGCCTAGTGGCACATTTCCTATTTTACAGGTCAAGAAGGGCCTATTAGCCCCATTCTCTCATTTGTTTTTGCACTACCTGTTTCACTTCTTTCAAAACTGAAAGGATGAGAATATACACACACTAGAGTTTAATTCTTCAAAGCAATAGTGTACAGACGCAACAATAAAGCTAAGCAAAATGTTTGTGCAATATATCTTTAAAAGTTAAATCTGAGTTAGACTTTCTAATATGCTGTTATAGATTAGCCACATTAGATTGAGGTTTTTTTTTTAAGGGAATCTAAAGTGAGAGGAGTACAGAGGTTGCCAATTGCCATCTTTATTTTCTAATGCTCTGCCTCTAATACAATATGTCACTGGCCCAGAATGAGCCTGCAGATCAGATGCTTTGACTGTTGTCGGAGTCCACTGGCTACATACTTGCTGCAGGTGTGAGACTCAAAAGCAACAAAAGTCTAAAAGCTTAGCATGACAGCCAGACAACTAGCATTGTTTAAAAGGGAAGGAAGAGCCAGTGTCCATATTCCTCATACTTCAGGTTCCCTTTAAGGGCCGCGGCTTTTACGATTCACCCTGGCTCTATGCTGTGCACCGCTATAGTGTTCGGCTGCATGCTGCAGAAATTCCCTGTCCTTCTTGCCTACTGGGAAACGCTGCAGATTTGTGCCAAATTCGGCACTAGTGGAAATGGGCCCTAAGTGCTTGTAAGAGGCACTTCCTTTCATCATCTCCTGGGGGCCTCATCAGTGTGCCTCTGCAGTGAGCTCTCCAGGCTGCCTGTTCTTTCATTTCACACCAATGAAAATAAGGTAGAAAACAGCTGACTGCAGGGCTTTCTGAATACATTGAATATTACCCTATTAAGCTCGATGGCTAAGATTACTGCTTCCATACTAGCTGCTGTCTGGGAGGCACATATTGAATAGCTCAAAACATTTTTTTGCCATTGGAGAAAGTAGTCTGGAATTTGTTTGGGCAGCAATGAAATAAAAAAGGTACCGCCAACCAACCCAGCACTGAAGGCGATCGCAAATTTAAAAACTGCAAACCAAATAAGGAACTAGGCGGTTACAACATTCACTTGCAACTTATATTTTCTTATGCTATAAGCTGGTTCATGCGACACCTGAGTGAGGTATACCAATCAACATGCCTTTACAGAAGCAATACTACATCAACGTCCATTTACACATTGCTAAGTCAAAAGCAACTCTGCATTCTTCTAAGACAATTAATAAAACCTGCCCACTTCCCAATTACAGCAAAAAGTAGGTTTTAGCAAATCTGGGAAAAGGTGGCCACACACGTTACAATTAAAAGATTTAATATTCCTGGTTTTGATTAAAAAAATAGTTGTAGGGAAAAATTAAAGGTTTAAAAAAACTCCAGCAAGAAAATTCTACATTTTTTTCGCCCTTTTTCTCTCATTAGGAAAAAGTGTAACAAATGCGTGTGATACATTAGTCAGAAGTATTCTAATTTACAATCAAGCAGAAAAATTGATCGTAGTGGATCGTGTACTCGTTAAGTGATCTGCCTCTGACGCAGGAGACCAGGGTTCAAATCTTCAGTAAGCCAGCAACTATTCAGTAAGGAGACCTTGGGCAAGACTCCCTAACACTGCTATTGCCAACGGAGCGTGCCCTAGCGGCTGCAGCTCTGGCGCTTTGAGTTCACCAGGAAAAAAGGCGTGATATAAATGTTCTGTGCCCATGTCTTGTAATTCTCAAATAAAACAATTTGAAATATTGTAGGCTGTGTGGCGGTTAATTTGCATATATTCAGCAGTGTTGCTCTGGGAGACATCTCAAGCTCACTCCAACCTGAATTATCACAAATTCTTTCTGTTTTAGGAAAGTAAACTTTTGTTTTTCTTAACATCTTAGTAAGGGGGCTTTTAGGACCATTGTAGTCCCTTACACACTTCAATGAGTTCTGGGTCACCACGAGCTTGCTGGTTAGTCTGGCCCCCTTTAGGGAGGCATACATTATTCAATTTGTGATAGATCAGGCAGACTATCAATATTTTGATATCAATTTTATTTTTTTGTATCTGCCCTACCACCTTTAGCAGAAATCTGATCTAATATTCATGCCACTGCAAGCTTTGTATTGCACGATGCAGTACTAAATAAAAAAGAACTATACTCACACGCCACTGCCTCCCCAGGCCCCTTCACAGCCACACAATGCTCACCCAAACAATGAGCAGTCCTGACAACACCCAGCCAAAATTTTTACCAAAATACCAGTCAGAGATTCCCTAATATTCTCTTTTTGAAGAGGTTGAAATAAAGCATTGTGCAGTGCATGCATGGAAGTACAGCACAGTTATCTTCTTGACCATGATTTAGATGTTTTCATCTTTGGATCTCTTCAGTTGTGTATGAAAAAGTCAACATGGAAATTCAGACAAAAAAAATTCTGTTGACCTCTCAATTGGGAGATTTACTTCCACTTCCTATTGTACAAGCACAAAATGTATTGGCGCTTAGCATGATTTGCAATATTAAAATCATAATAGGATGAGGAAAATGACACTGCAGAAAATTTGCAACTCCTTATCCTAACATACTGCGCACAAAATACTATCTACCCCGATCAACTGGTGCCATCTTCATCACTCTGCCCTCAAATATCTGACATGTACTCTGCTTAAATATCTTTTTTCCTTCACGTTGGTAAAGTTTGCTGCTAACAGGTTTTAACTGCTGTCTGTGTCTCAGGTAATTACATTTTCCGCCAATTCCTGTACTAGAGACAATACAGGAAATTGGAGGACATCTCTCTAATGGAAGAAGAAATTCAACCTTTACCAAAGCATCAAACTTAGGCACATTACCAAAGCAAGTCTTTCCCCAGAGAGATTACTCCAAACTCCTGATGCAGTGACAACTGTAAGACTTTGAAATCCATTTCACTTTTGATCTTCAATTATCACATCTGGAAGTAAGAGAAAATCTCCAAAACCAAATCTCAAGCAACCCAACCAGCGGCCTTAAAGAGACTCCGTAACAAAAATTGCATCCTGTTCTTTATCATCCTACAAGTTCCAAAAGCTATTCTAATGTGTTCTGGCTTACTGCAGCACTTTGTACTGTCACAGTCTCTGTAATAAATCAATGTATCTTTCCCTTGTCAGACTTGTCAGCCTGTGTCTGGAAGGCTGCCAAGTTCTTCAGTGTTGTGGTTCTGCTATGCACTCCCCCCTCAGGGGGGAAAGAAACACACAAATGATCTCTTGAGATTCAAAAGGAAGGCTGTATACAGCCTGCTTGTGTATGGATGTATTTTCTATGTGTGGACATGCTGTACATCAACCTACTTCCTGTTTTGGTGGCCATTTTGTTTGTTTATAAACAAACTTTTTAAAACTGTTTTTAACCACTTTTAATGCGGCGGGGAGCGGCGAAATTGTGACAGAGGGGAATAGGAGATGTCCCCTAACGCACTGGTATGTTTACTTTTGTGCGATTTTAACAATACAGATTCTCTTTAAAGAAACTCTGAAGCCAAATAAAATCAATGCTTTTAACTTTGATTAATGTTAGGCACTATAGCTAGTGCTAAAACGCAGCATCTCCACAGCAAAACGAGGGGTTTATACCCCCAAATCCCCAGTGCAAAATCCAGGACTTTCTTGGTTGTGGATTTTGCTGCCCATGGAGGCAGAGCTTTGAGCTGCAGCTCTGCCTCCATTTGCATCAATATGCCCGCGGATCTCCGCCTCTCCCTGCCCCTCTCAGTGAAAGAAGATTGAGAGGGGCGGGGAGAACCGGTGATCCGCGAGCATATTGACGCTGCAGCTCAAAGCTCTGCCTCAATCAGGAAGCCCCCCCCCCCATTTTGCACAGGGGATTTGGGGGTGTATAAACCCCTCGTTTTGCTGCGGGATGCGGCATTTTAGCACTAGCTATAGTGCTTAATATTAAGTTAAAAGCATTGATTTTATTTGGCTTCAGAGTCTCTTTAACCCTTACCTAGGCTATAATAAAAACGTCATGGGTGGGGCAATACAAATCTTGTGGCAGCAATGGTGCATATTTTATCAGATCAGCTGTCTATATGAGACTAGAACTAAGCAGAGATCTGATTCAATATAGAGTATTGCAAGGTGGCAGACAATGATCAGTTAGCACATCTATTACTGCATACCTACTTTAAAGATGCCCTTAATGGCAATTTTTAGCGAGCACACATTTTTTGATAATATTCAGATTTAAAGCAAAGATTTAATCGATACACACCACTAAAGAACCCAACTTGCTATCATATCTAAACCAGTTATGATCTTATCTATTAAAAAATCCACAATGCAGAAAGACCATTTCTCTAAGGAAACTATCAAAAATATGATAGTTCTGGATCGATTGGGCTTATCACCTTCTCTGTTTTCATACAATATGATTGGAATAATCTGATAAAAAATATGATTGTTCACTAAAAATTGTACTGTTAATGAGCACCTTAAGTGTAATCTCACTTGTAATGGTCACTTGTAACGTGACAGTCATGTCTAGGAGAACTTTAGATATGTACTGTACAGATGTACTGCTTAATTCTGCACAACTGGACTCACACAGGCCACTGCTGGCATCCAAGCACATTGTTTATTGCCGGCATACAATGTGTCCTGCACTGAGATGAATGGCAGTGTTCATCTCAAAGAGTTTAATGACAATTGCCCAAGCAATGCGATCAACTGAATTTTCGGAGATGGTGCATGCAGCTTCTAGCTTTGGTTGCGTTCACGGCTCCATAGCCCTCGGCAGGGGTTCTCAAACTGGGTGCCGCGGCACCTTTCAGGGGTGCCTCGGCATACAGCCCCATCCTTTATGCAATACCATCAGGTAATGCAACCGCACATTGATATATAATTTGGCTGCATTACCTGCTAGTTAACCTTTAGTCCCTGCAACCCTGAAAGTGAACATGAAAGGAATCGCAGTGTCTAATAAGCATCACTAGCTACTTGGAGTGAGTCGTTGCCTGCTAAGGGTCATAATGGCATTTCTGTTTTTGCCGAGGGGTGCCTTGAAAACATTTCAAAGCCATCAAGGGTGCCCTCACCCAAAAAAGTTTGGTAACCACTGCCCTAAGGGCTTTAAAAGCGTCACAATGATAAATCAATGCAGACTGCTTTTGTATACAGTTGCAGAAAAGCGTTTGGCTGTGGCGAAGCGAGACGCCGGCATTCGGCCATGTGAACCACTTTATAGTTATTCCTGCTTACATCCATCCTACAGAATGAGACCTCCCTATCTGTAATCTTTAGACTGTGATTACTTCAGTAAGAGAAGAAGAAGATGCTAGTTTAATACACACTACAGTGACAGCTCTGAATGCTCTGATCCTATGCCTCTGCTTCCAGTCATTCTGAAGTAAACTAAGTCAGAGCGTTATAGCATATAAGGACTGCTTTTGTACTGTGGATGAAGTGGGAATGCACCCCTATCTGGGCATGGTATAGTCCTCCACAGAAACCTCCACAGTGAAAACAGGGCTCTGCTGTGATCAGTCACTTGTGGCATTTTCTACACGAAAGCTATAAAAAAGAAAAAAAAAAAAAAAAATGTATAAAAGAATTTGCATTGCTATTTGCTATGAGTTTATAGAACTAAATGTGAGTTATAAAAATTATAGTTTGTTTTGGTAGTGGATTTTAAATGTCTTAATATTGAACATATTACTTAAAAAAGGTACATTTTATAAAAGTAAATAAAACTCAACTGGAGTTTCTCTTAAACATTTGTTTGCTTACTTCCTCAGGGCTTCAAAGCTTTAATAAAGCTCACATATTGGCTAAGGCTTGCATTACATGACTAATTTATACATATTTGGGCAGGACCTTCGAGTTCTTAAAGCATACCCGAGACAAAAAAATAGTTACCTGGGGTTTCCTTCTGCCCCCTTTAGGCTGTGGGCCTCCCTCGCCATCCTCTGGGGATGCTCCAATCCTCGGGTGGCCAGCCCAGACTATACCCTCAGTCACCCCCAGTCACACCATACTGCGCATGCGTGGCCGCTGGTGTGCCTCCATTGCAATCCCATCGCCGGTTCTACTGATGGGAGTGCAGCCTGACCGTATATGTGCAGTACAGCCCAGGAGGATGGAGAGGGAGCCCATGGCCTAAAGGAAGCTCCAGGTGAGTCTAAATACTTTTAACATTTTTGTTTCAGGTTTCCTTAAAAGGACTTACCTGAGGGTTCTTCTAACCCCTAGACGTGTTCCGAGTCCCTCGCCGCAGGTCCAGGTGGTCCCCAGTGTCCTGCTGGCCACCCACAAAGCTTTCCAACCTATCGGGAGGTGCATACTGTGCCTGTACAGGCAACGGGTCGGCGAGCTCTGCGGGTGTCCAGCAGGACACCGGGGACCGGAGCTGCGGCGAGGGACTCAGAAGACTTCTAGGGGATGAAAGAAGCCCCAGGTTAGCAAAAATTGTGTTTCTTTTTCACCTTGTGAGTCCTTTAAAGCATTTTTATAATCCCTTACTCTTAGTAATTAAAAAAAATAACAAACAGGGATCTGATATGCATTTATTTCAGTTACAATAGATTTATATTATTTTATTAAATGTATGTTGGCTGAACGCCCTATTATAAAAGGGCAACAAAATATGATGGCGCTTCATAAAGAAACAAATAAATTTGGCTAAGAATTGAAATCAATAGAGTAAGAAGGTACTACATAACCTGCTGTCCATCCCTTACTGGTCAGTACACTGGTGCGTCCTCTTGCTTTTGGGAGGTGAGCGGTGGGTTGTAAGAGCCAATTGGAAGGATACGGTCTGTGCCGGGGAATAACACACCACCTTTGATCATCTCTCCCAAGATGCAACCCACTGACCAAATGTCAACTGAAAACAGAACGCAAGGCAATTAACACAAAATGGCCTTATAGCCAGAACCAGATATATACAAGCCTAGGGTGTAAGGATTCCTGTTCTACAACCAACACAAAGGAAATACAAATCTTACTTATTTACAAGTGACAAGCTGTATGAAAGCACTCATGAAAGCACTCCTGCCACTATGTGCATAAAAATGTATAACTTTTGTTTTCAAACATCTTGTTGTGATTAATTGTAAAGGGAATCTTAACCACTTCCCAACTGAGGGGTTTTACCCCTTCAGCATCCGAGCAATTTTCTCCTTTCAGCGCTCCTTACATTCATTCGCCTATAACTTTATCATTACTTATCGCAATGAAATGAACTATATCTTGTTTTTTTCGCCACCAATTAGGCTTTCTTTAGGTGGGACATTATGCCAAGAATAATTTTATTCTAAATGTGTTTTAATGGAAAAATAGGAAAACATATGGGAAAAAAAACATTATTTTTCAGTTTTCGGCCATTATAGTTTTTAAATAATGCATGCTACTGTAATTAAAACCCATGAAATGTATTTGCCCTTTTGTCCCGGTTATAAAACCATTTAAATTATGTCCCTATCACAATGTTTGGCGCCAATATTTTATTTGGAAATAAAGGTGCATTTTTTTCAGTTTTGCGTCCATCCCTAATTACAAGCCCATAGTTTATAAAGTAACAGTGTTGTACCCTCCTGATATAAATATTTAAAAAGTTCAGTCCCTAAGGTAACTATTTATGTATTTTTTTTAATTGTAAATTTTTTATTTTTTTTTTAATTACAAAAAAAAAAAAAATGGGGAGTGTGGGAGGTAATGAGTTAATTTTTTGTGTATAAGTAATGTATGTGTGTGTGAAAAATAGTTTAGGGTGTAGTTTACTATTTGGCCACAAGATGGCAACAGTTTAATGCGACCTCCAAGCTTCCTTCCGGAAGCTTGGAGGAAGTACAAAGAGGCTGGTATTTTTTTTTTTTTTTTTTTTTTTACAATGATCGAGCTGCTTAGCGAAAGCAGCAGATCATTGCGGGGGCAGAGATCAACGAACGGGAATGTATTTTCCCGTTCATTGATCTCCGGGCGAGCGGGCAGCGGCGTGCACGATCGCGGGAGTGCGAGCGGGAGAGCGGACATCGGCGGTAGCGGCGGGGGGTGCGTATATCTACGCTCCGGGCGGGGAAGTGAAGTCCAAAGGAGCGTAGATATACTGTACGGCGGCGGGGAACCAGTTAAAGCATAATTGCAGTAGACAAAAAAGCAGGAGGTTTCTCCCCTCCTGTAGCCCACCGTTGCATTGCTAAGTCCTTCTAAACCTATTCATAAGGTTTCTAGTGGCTGTGCCACTGTTATGTATTAGCACATACGGACTTGGCAAGCACTAGTAAGATCTGCTCATGCCAAATAGAACTAAGCAACTGCGCATGGACAAAAATATGCCCAGTCTGGATGCTGTCCGATAGAAATTTAGAGGCCCTAATTAAGGTAGGGACAGACATAAGTAATTGTAAGACACATTTTAAAACATCTGGCCATACATATATAGCTGCTAAACCAAGTAAAAATAAATAAAATTAAGAAAAAAATTGATATTTTTTTTTATTATAAAAATTGAGTGGATGAACATGCCTGTAAGCTTTGTCAAAAAAGCAGAGGACCTTTTCTGTTCTGAAGTGCGTTTCCTGCAGGAATGGAATTTGAATTTTTTTCCTGCATAATTCTTCAATGATCCTGCCTCTTATATATATCTAGAGTTTACCCCCTTAACATTTTAGAATGCTGGTCTTAAAGATATACATTTTAAAAAATGTCAAAAATTGCTGACGGTAGAAGAGTGCAGAAGAAAACAAAATGTAACAAAAAGAAACTCTTACTGAAATCAACCTTGTTTATTTTTGAAAACAAGGTTTCCTTCTCAGAACCTCTTCATGGGGTTCTGGTATCACTATACAGCACTGTACTGAAGAAATCATGAGCAACACAAACAAATCATCTTAAAGAGGAATAACTTTTTTTTATCCCTTGAACGAGTAAAGGAGATAAAATGGCGCAATATGAAAAAAATGTGGTCACCCTTGTTGCAGATATTCTTTGGTACATGCCAGAGTGAAATTACTCATTGTATTGTAGGAGGATTATTACACACTCTAAATTGCCATAATTGCCTCCTCTGGTAATAAGCCTATCGCCTCCCTAACCTTTTTACCAATAAGCGAAACTGTCTTTTTCTTCCTACTTTCCAGATAAAACAACCTTAGGGCTGCAAAAGGGCATTAAAAAGTGTTAGATAAGAACATACTCTGCAATATCCCCGTTCCTAAACAATTACAACTGCTCCCCAGGTGTCCCTCCTGCTAATGCTATGCTCACCAGGGCCTATGCAGAGTATAAGCACAGCAAAGAGCCCTGACACTCATTGCTTCTACTGGTGCGCTCCTTCCTCTGTGTTACCCATCATCTCCTGATGCCTGTAGTGGCACCGCATCACTATGGACCCCAGGAGATGACAGCAGTACAGAGAAAGGAGCACGCTGGCTGGAGCAGTGAATATCAGAGTGCTTTGTTGTGCTAATACTCTGCAAAGGGCACTGGGGAGAGCAGCATTAGCAGTGGGGAGGTGTCACAAACTGTACTTACTTGCTGTCCTATGCCCCCTAACTTCCTGTCCTATGCATTTTCTACATGGATAATCATAGCCATAATGGGATGTTATGGGGGCATGCATGGCAAATCTGTAAATGCCAAAATGGTTGTTTGTGCTAATATTCTATTTTTGCTGGAAAGGAAATGACCTGTATAATAAACCAGAATACAAAACTGATATCTATTATTTTGGTAACACTATTTACTAGTAAGGGATCTTCTATATAAATACCAAATGGCACCTAATGAAATTAGATTTTTGGTTATCCTTCGGTTCGGCTGTAATAAGAGGACACATATTAACTTACCAAATTGTAAAACACATAAGATGTTTGTTGCTCTTAATGTTCCACATTACCCTTGTAGAGAGGAAGCCTGTGACAGTCATACATATTGCTGTCTGTAGACTACATCATAATGGTTACATGCAGCAAAATTATTCACTTGCTCTCCTGGTTGTTAACCGTTTTACTCAAAGCGCGCAAGGATACAGTCCCTTCCTGGGAAGAGGATCTTGTGACATATCATTTCTCCCATAATGCACCCCACGGACCACAAGTCCACTATCAGTGTAACACCGCAAGTTGGGGGGGAAAGGGGGCAAATAAAGATGGTGGAAGGAGGAAACAAAAGCAGAAGCAAGAAAGAAAGATGTGTCAGTGAATACAAGGGAACAGCCAAGTGCAGGCAGAATCTGGAAAAGGTGAGAGGTCAGCATGTAAAGAGTCAAAAAGAGCCCAGGGCAGTGCAGAGTGGTTAGGTGATGATTAAAGTGCACCTGTCTTTCAGTACCAAACATGAAGCTCTGACATAGGGGGAAGGAGTATTACACCGGATTCTTTTAACACTGGAATTTGTAATGACATCTAAAAGATGCAAGTTTAAACAAAATTCCTGCAAGACTCGTATTTCCAATACCTTTCATTTGACACTCTTATTAGATGAAATAAGGATTCAAAGTGCTGCAGTACTTTTGTTTCATGTAGACATTCACATTTTAATTCCTTTTTGACTGTCCTGTCCTGGCAGACTACTGTAATTTAATTAGGCCATTGTACCAGAATCTTTCTCCTAGATTATTTCTTGTAAATACACTCCCAGAGGCCTCATGTCCTGACACCCCTTTGCCATCTCTCTTCATTAAAGTCTTTTTTTTACCCAATTGCACAAAACACAAAAGGGCCTGATTCATTTCACTCTTTTCTATGGTTTCTCCTAGGTGATATTTTCACATTGTAAATAAAATGCCTTTTAAGCCACCAGCAAGCAAGAAAATACTCAGAATAATTTTGACATATTTTCGCCTACTTTTTGGTACTTTTTCAATTGCAAAGTGCTGAAGTTATTTTAAACAGAAGATGAAAAATGACCTCCTAGGACAGGGGTAGGGAACCTATGGCTCGGGAGCCAGATGTGGCTCTCTTGATGGCTAAATCTGGCTCACATACAAATCCATAGGGGTTGATTCACTAAGCTACACTGTTCAAGCAGCACAAGTAACATTTTTAAAATAGGCACGCTACTGCTGTAGCATGCACTACTAACTCACCCGCGTTGCCCCAAAATGAACAACGGGTGCTCCAACTGTCCCACTATGGACCCTGTCAGATCCAGTGACTTGTAGGAAGAGATCCACACACATTGATTGGCCCAAGAGGCTGCCTGCCTGTCACTTGACAGGCAGCCTATTGGGCCAAAGTGTTGGAATCTCGTCCTACAAAGTGAATCAACCCCAGGTCAGCTAGCTAAATGCACAAGCTGTTAGTCCGTATTTCTCCTCTCTGGCTTCCAGGGAAATTGCTGAAACCAGAGAGAAGCTGAAGACGTGTCTGACGCTGCCACTGCCTGGCAGATCAACTGTATACACATCACCATGGCAACAGGGACGTGAGCCCTACTGTCCCAGTTTGAAACATTGTATGGCTCTCACTGAATTACATTTTAAAATGTGGCGTTTATGGCTCTCTCAGCCAAAAAGGTTCCTGACCCCCTGTCCTAAGAGAAAAAGTGAATTGGATCGGGCCCAAAGTCTTTTAATGTTGGAAAACGTGTTTGAAACAAGCTATGCCTGATACCATTGCATCATTAGAAGGTCAGACTAGTAGAAAAAGGAAAATGTGAATAGTAATATTAAAAGGACTATTAACAGTGTAAAGTTGTACAGTGGAGAACAGAATACCAATTACACAGGCCATATGTGCTTTGAACTGCAGTACAACGTGCTTGTTCCCAGGTCTCTCTGGATTTAGCTATTAGGCAGGCCAACCAGGTGTGACCATGTGTTGCCAAAATTAGGAAGAACTGCAGATGCACACGTCGAGAATTTGTAGTCTGGCATTATAGTATAAAACACAAAAAAAAGCCTGCGACTTTGTAGTTCACAGGAAGATGGTGGCAAGCAACTGTATTACATCAACTCTTCTAACAGGAAACTAACCAGTTTGCAGCCTGTACATATAAGTGCACAGCAGCAGGCAAGCACAGTTACACAGTTCAGTTTCAAAAGGAACTAGTAATGTATGCTAACCAACATAACTGCTTTGAGAATGTACTTTAGTTTTGTTGGTCTATGTATCACTGTAAGCAACCTCAATCTAATGTCATCCCTAGTTATCCCTTGACAATGGATAACACCTAATGAACAGGCACTCTTCAAAAATACAAAGAAAAACAAATCCAGGGCATGACCAATTTTTAGTTTAGTCATTTTTAGCAATGTATGGCTTGCTCCAAAAGGACAGGTGCACTTTAACTTTTCTGCAGTGCCAGTGGATGTGCTACCAATATGGCTGGTAGCTAAAGGGTTAAAGCATATTTTGCTTACTAAATTAGAAAGCTGGCTAATCTTGAACCAGACACAAATTATTGGCACAGAAATGTGATGTGTCACTTGAATGTATAACCCCAGTCAGACAGCCTTGTACATGCAATATAAAGAGAATGTGTATTTCTTACAGAGCAATCTTTCTCAGATTTCTGGGAGAGGGAAAGGTGTGAAGGTATTCCAGTGAGGTAATACTGCTTTTCTTTGTTTCAGAATGAATGCGCTGATGTCCACCACATATTTTTATACTCTGTCAGTCCCATTTAAAAGTGGAGAGTCATATAAATGCAACTTTTACATAGGTCTGGAAGATATGCAATCAAACATGGGTGGGGTTGTACTGTACAACATCAGCACCAAAGAAAAGAATTTAAAAAACTCACCATACTAAATTTGTCTCAATTTGCTCTAAAAACACACAACACAGATGTGCATTAATAAAAAATAATAATAATTTAACTTACACAGTGCTCAACTGAAATGCAAACACAATCTTATAGCCACATGAATATAAATAACCATACATCTATGGATGAAAACTAAACCTCTGAACATGGAGTTAAAAAGAACCAGTCTTAAAATAAGTATTTATAGTAAACTAAATATTCATTTTCAAACTGTCTTAAAAGGGATGACTTACCTATATAAAATGTCTGTTGGCTAAAGAAACCTCACAGAATCATCTTTTTAAAAACAGACATTCAAATATTGTAACAAATTGTAAAGTTTAAAATACACGAAAATATATAAATAAAAAGTACATTTCTACCAGAGTAAAATGTGCTTTAACTTACTTTTCTCCTGTGTTACCGTTACCTATAAACTTAGGCCTAGTGCACACCAGAGCGGTTCGGCAGCGTTTTTCGATCCGATTGCGGATGTGGAAACGCTAGGGTAATGTATTTCGATGGGCTGGTGCACACCAGAGCGGGAGGCGTTTCGCAAAAACGCATACTCCCAGGCTGCTGCAGATTTTGGATTGCAGAGGCGTTTCTGCCTCCAAGTATAGGAAAACCGCAAACCGCTCTGAAAAACGGCAGTTCAGAGCGGTTTTGCAGGCGTTTTTGTTACAGAAGCTGTTCAGTAACAGCTTTACTGTAACAATACATGAAAACTACTACACCAAAAACGCTTCCCAAAACCGCAAAATGCTAGCTGAAACGCTACAGAAAAATAAGAAAAAGCGTTTCAAAATCTGCTAGCATTTTGCGGATCTGCTAGCGGTTTTTGGTGTGCACCGGGCCTTACAGTAGCTAGTAGAAATCTGACAGAACTGACAAGTTTTGGACTATCCCATCTCCTCATGGGGGATTCTCAGGGTTTTCTGTATTTTCTCAGGGTTTTCTGTATTTTCAAAAGCACTTAGTGATCGGCAGTTGCTCAGTCCATCTACCAGAATAGTGTGCAAACAGGTAGGGGCTGCATCTTAATTAGATCCTTTCCAGGGAGTACTTCAGTAAAGAATAAATGAAACACTGAGTATCCCTAATGAAAAGATGGACCAGTCAAAAACCTGTCAGATTTCTCTTAACTGCTGTCGAAAATTATTTTATAGCTCATTTTACTCTGGAGGAAACATTCTTATTTGTATGCGTTTACATGTATTTTAAAGTGTACAATTTTTCACGATAGTGATCCTTTCGTAAAACCTCTAGTATTATGCAATCCTGATATTTGTCTTACATATCATCAGAGATGATCAGTGAGTTAGTAAGTTTTTCAACTTGCAACAAATTTTTGATTATATGCAGACCTCTATAGGACCAAACCAAAACATTGGCAACTGCATTTTATTGGTCCATTGTCAAGCTGCATTAATTTGGAAAATGTTACAATCCACCAGTCATTTCTACATATTAGCAACTGATAATAAGCTCAGGCAGCAGAAAAAGAAGCTCTCCGACTGATTGCTGAGCCTGATATTTTTACTCGTATAGGGGCGAAAAAGCTATGGATTTAAAGTCCATTATCTGTGACACATTCCATCCCTCACTAGTACTGCTGCTGAACTAGAGGTACATCTTCATACACAAATAGTCTTCCTGGTTGTGTTCAGACTGGAGACTCCCTAGCATGGTCTTTGTCCTTGCGTGAGAGACTTAAAGGCCAAGCCATATAGGTTCAGGAATCACACACACAAGTCTTGCAAACCTGTGGCTTTGAGAATTGCTTATGAAAGGACCTCATTTACTAACACATCTCTGGAGATCTCCATGCATCTCAAGTGATTCAGTAATCAAAATCCAATGAAGATTTGTAGGACAACTTATGATATCACCAGTGGAGATGCTTAGAGATCTCCAGTGAAGAGTTGGTAAACAAGGTTCAAAGCACCCTAGACTGGCTGGGTATGAGCAATCTACCAATTTATGTTGTCAGGTGAGTGGGTGTTTGTGAAGATTAAGATTGGAAAACATGGCAGTTTCAGACAAGTTTAATTTACGTAAATATAACCCAATGGTACCGAAAACTGCTATGTGCCAGGAGACTATGAGCTAAAACAATATTTTATATGCAGAAATATAAAAATAACATGTATGGCTTTTCTAAGTTAACACCTAAAATGATCAAACAAACTGTTAAGGCTGATGAGCTCTAACATAGTGTATATGGAAACAACAGTGGTGGTGTTGGAGACACTGACCGTTTTCTTTGTAACCCATTCCTAGGATAACTTCTGGAGCTCTGTAGTATCGGGTGACAACATATGGGGTCATCATAAAACTTGTCCCTGCAGTCCGTGCCAGACCAAAGTCCAAAATCTTAAGGGTGCAATCAGATTTCACCACAATGTTGCTTGGCTTTAAATCCTGTGAGACACAAGCAATAAGTATAATAAAGGATACTTAACTCCCTTAGAATGTGTTATTGTGTATGTTGATATACAAAATGTTGCCAAGAAAAGTCTTTGGTGAATTGTTGGCGTGACATTTATTTTCATTTTTAGTTTAAAGAGGAGCTGTTCAATCCTCAGCCAAGCAATTTAACATTTTGCCTTGAAACAACTGGAGAACTTTGCAGCCAAATGCTACATCTTGATTCAAAGTGTTCAAATACACTGCGCCAGCCACATGGAGATCATGATAATTCAATAGACAGCAGCTTTTGGTGGGTGCGCACATAGGCAATGTTCCAGATTGTAAAAGCAGTATATCAAAATACCAATGAGCTCTCCACAGACATCAGAATCTAGAAAGAAGACACAAGGCTTCCATAGCATAATACTGTAACTTCAGATAGTCTGCAGCAGATACTGCATAAAATCAAAGATCATGCACAAAGATCGCCGCTTGAACACCGGACGAGAATACTCGTCCAGTTTTCCTTTAGCGGCGCCTATCTGGACGAGAATTCTTGTCCAAATAAGCTTAAATGGTTAAGTGAGCAAGAAAGATCTCCCTACACTACGATTCCTGGTAAAAAGGAAACCATGCTACTAATGTTACTACAAGTCTTGCTAGACAAACAAATGTTTTTTTTCTTATGGGTAAAATGTTATGAATTTTACAATGGCTGGAATATTATTCAGTGCATGGGTATAGTGTGAATAGTTTGAGGATTTAATATGTAAAACTTGTTGAAGATGGAGGGTTAGTTTAGTGGCAGAATTATAGATACACATTAAATATATTGGTATAAAAAAACTTTTCAAATCTTCCAGTTAGCGTTTTGCACACAAACAGAGGGGTTTGGTTGAGAACATGTAAAAAATACAAGGTCATAAATTGTGGTCAGAAGAAAATGGTTGACAGTTGATCCAAGTTTTGTGACGGCTTATTGGCTGGAGTTAGAAAATAGGACAATTTAACAGCAAGATGACATGATTGAATGCAGACTAATTGCATGCTGACTAGGTAATACATTTAAAGTTACTTTAAGCAGACTTTGTTAAAGTGACCCTTAAGCCAGAAAAAAAAGAAAAAAAAAGAAAAAAAAAAAGAGTTTTACTCACCTGGGGCTTCTACCAGCCCCCTGCAGCAGTCCTGTGCCCTCGCAGCCACTCACTAATCCTCTGGTTCCCCAGCTGCCAGCTAGTTTCGTTTTTCCTGACAGGCCCATCAGGACTGCCCATGCGTAGCTTTTTCTGCATTCCCGACTAATTAGCGCTATTGCGGGGCGCGACGCGTACAAAAATACGCATTGTCGCATATCTATGCGTGCGTAATGTGGCAACGCGTATTTTTGTACGTGTTGCGGCACGCAATAGCGCTAATTACTGTCGGGAATGCGGAAAAAGCTACGCGTGGCCAGTCCTGACGGGCCTGTCGGCAAAAACGAAACTAGCTGGCAGCGGGGGACCAGAGGATTAGTGAGTGGCTGCGAGGGCACAGGACTGCTGCAGGGGGCTGGTAGAAGCCCCAGGTGAGTAAAACTCTTTTTTCCTGGCTTAAGTGTCCCTTTAAATAAACACTACTACTTTAACATCCATTTTAACACAACTGACCCGATGAATGATCCCTGCAGAATGTAGGTGTTTGATACCACACAGCATTTGGTAGAGTAAATAAGACATGCGCTCATGATCCAGCTCCATCTGTATTACTTGACACAAATTAGCATCCATAAGCTCCATCACGATGTACCTGGGAAAGGTTAGAAGAATGGATTTTAGTGCAGACAAAAAGATGGAACAGCGTGATATTAAGTACACCCTAACCATTTCCATAGGGATTAATCAAGTGCAACATCTAGCTGCTACTTACCCTCTTACCTGATCATTAGAAAGTGCCTAAACACACGTTCTTTGCTACGCAGGTGACCATGTGTTTTGTAAAAACGCATGGCACACAAGTTGCTATATATTGCAGCACTGCCAGTGTTTCAGACAAAAAGGAGTGTGTTCTTGGACAAGGTGCTGTGCATCTTGTAAGTATAGTCGGATCCAGTTATCGTAAATTCCAAGCGACCTGGCTAAGTAGTTTACTATAGCAAATGTTTACTACATCAGGATTCATCATACATTGATTATTCATCAGGGCTGTGGATTCGGTACAAAAATCATGAAAAACAAAAGTTTGCTTTCTTAAAACAGAAAATATTTGTGATAATTCAGGTTGGAGTGAGCTCAAGATGTCTCCCAGTGCATCACTGCTGAAATATGCAAATCAACCATTGTTGTCCTTGGAAGCTAAACACACCTCCGGAACAGTTGGAGTGCAATGATGTGTCAGATTGTTATTTGTACAGAGCTATAATAATCCAACATGCATACAGGCTGTTTCGGATTGGTTGATCCTCATCGGTGCATGGCATGTATTAAATGTGTCTCTGTGGAGTAGGACTTGAAACACCAAGAGGTACAGACTAACCAGCAAGCTCATGGTGAACCAGAACTCATTGGAGTGTGCAAGGGGCTACGATGGTCCAAAAAGCCCTCTTACTAAAATGCTATGGAAAACAACATTTTGCTTTAAGTACTTGAGGACCACAGTCTTTTCGCCCCTTAAGGACCAGAGCCTTTTTCTCCATTCAGACCACTGCAGCTTTCACGGTTTATTGCTCGCTCATACAACCTACCACCTAAATGAATTTTACCTCCTTTTCTTGTCACTAATACAGCTTTCTTTTGGTGCTATTTGAATTGCTGCTGCGAGTTTTACTTTTTATTATATTCATCAAAAAAGACATGAATTGTCAAAATAATGACTTTTTTA
This sequence comes from Hyperolius riggenbachi, assembly GCF_040937935.1. Lineage (NCBI taxonomy): Eukaryota > Metazoa > Chordata > Amphibia > Anura > Hyperoliidae > Hyperolius > Hyperolius riggenbachi. The sequence goes on along the minus strand of NC_090655.1, from coordinate 195,328,272 downwards.
ACTTTCTGTGCTGACATTTTTCAAATAAAGTAAAATTTCCTATACATTTGAGCGCGAAAGTTATTCTGCTACATGTCTTTGATAAAAAAAAAAAAACATTCAGTGTATATTTATTGGATTTGGTAAAAGTTATAGCGTTTACAAACTATGGTGCCAAAAGTGAATTTTCCCATTTTCAAGCATCTCTGACTTTTCTGCGCACCTGTCAGGTTTCATGAGGGGCTAAAATTCCAGGATAGTACAAATACCCCCCAAATGACCCCATTTTGGAAAGAAGACATCCCAAAGTATTCAGTGAGAGGCATGGTGAGTTCATAGAAGATTTTATTTTTTGTCACAAGTTAGCGGAAAATGACACTTTGTGACAAAAAATAAAAATAAAAAAAAAGTTTCCATTTCTTCTAACTTGCGACAAAAAAAAATGAAATCTGCCACGGACTCACTATGCTCCTCTCTGAATACCTTGAAGTGTCTACTTTCCAAAATGGGGTAATTTGTGGGGTGTGTTCACTGTCCTGGCATTTTGGGGGGTGCCTAATTGTAAGCACCCCTGTAAAGCCTAAAGATGCTCATTGGACTTTGGGCCCCTTAGCGCAGTTAGGCTACAAAAAAGTGCCACACATGTGGTATTGCCGTACTCAGGAGAAGTAGTATACTGTGTTTTGGGGTGTATTTTTACACATACCCATGCTGGGTGGGAGAAATATCTCCGTAAATGACAATTTTTTAATTTTTTTTTACACACAATTGTCTATTTATAGAGATATTTCTCCCACTCAGCATGGGTATGTGGAAAAATACACCCCAAAACATATTATACTACTTCTCCTGAGTACGGCGATACCACATGTGTGGCACTTTTTTGCACCCTAACTGCGCTAAGGGGCCCAAAGTCCAATGAGTACCTTTAGGATTTCACAGGTAATTTTGAGAAATTTGGTTTCAAGACTACTCCTCACGGTTTAGGGCCCCTAAAATGCCAGGACAGTATAGGAACCCCACAAATTACCCTATTTTAGAAAGAAGACACCCCAAGGTATTCCGTTAGGTGTATGGTGAGTTCATAGAAGATTTTTTTTTTTTTGTCACAAGTTAGCGGAAATTGATTTTAATTGTTTTTTTTCACAAAGTGTCATTTTCCGCTAACTTGTGACAAAAAATAAAATTTTCTATGAACTCACCGTACTAACGGAATACCTTGGGGTGTCTTCTTTCTAAAATGGGGTCATTTGTGGGGTTCCTATACTGCCCTGGCATTTTAGGGGCCCTAAACCGTGAGGAGTAGTCTTGAAACCAAATGTCGCAAAATGACCTGTGAAATCCTAAAGGTACTCATTGGACTTTGGGCCCCTTAGCGTACTTAGGGTGTAAAAAAGTGCCACACATGTGGTATCGCCGTACTCAGAAGAAGTAGTATAATGTGTTTTGGGGTGTATTTTTACACATACAGATGCTGGGTGGGAGAAATATCTCTGTAAATGACAATTATTTGATTTTTTTTTACACACAATTGTCCATTTACACAGAGAGATTTCTCCCACCCAGCATGGGTATGTATAAAAATACACCCTAAAACACATTATACAACTTCTTCTGAGTACGGCGATACCACGTGTGACACTTTTTTGCAGCCTAGGTGCGCCAAGGGGCCCAACGTCCTATTCACAGGTCATTTTGAGGCATTTGTTTTCTAGACTACTCCTCACGGTTTAGGGCCCCTAAAATGCCAGGGCAGTATAGGAAACCCCACAAGTGACCCCATTTTAGAAAGAAGACACCCCAAGGTATTCTGTTAGGAGTATGGTGAGTTCATAGAAGATTTTTTTTTTGTCACAAGTTGGCGGAAAATGACACTTTGTGAAAAAAAAAAACCAATACATATCAATTTCCGCTAACTTGTGACAAAAAATAAAATCTTCTATGAACTCATCATACACCTAACAGAATACCTTGGGGTGTCTTCTTTCTAAAATGGGGTCACTTGTGGGGTTCCTATACTGCCCTGGCATTTTACGGGCCCAAAACTGTGAGTAGTCTGGAAACCAAATTTCTCAAAATGACTGTTCAGGGGTATAAGCATCTGCAAATTTTGATGACAGGTGGTCTATGAGGGGGCAAATTTTGTGGAACCGGTCATAAGCAGGGTGGCCTCTTAGATGACAGGATGTATTGGGCCTGATCTGATGGATAGGAGTGCTTGGGGGGTGACAGGAGGTGATTGATGGGTGTCTCAGGGGGCGGTTAGAGGGGAAAATAGATGCAATCAATGCACTGGAGAGGTGATTGGAAGGGGGTCTGAGGGGGATCTGAGGGTTTGGCCGAGTGATCAGGAGCCCACACGGGGCAAATTAGGGCCTGATCTGATGGGTAGGTGTGCTAGGGGGTGACAGAAGGTGATTGATGGGTGTCTCAAGGTGTGATTAGAGGGGGGAAATAGATGCAAGCAATGCACTGGCGAGGTGATCAGGGCTGGGGTCTGAGGGCGTTCTGAGGTGTGGGCGGGTGATTGGGTGCCCTAGGGGCAGATTAGGGTCTAATCTGATGGGTAACAGTGACAGGTGGTGATAGGGGGTGATTGATGGGTAATTAGTGGGTGTTTAGAGGAGAGAAGAGATGTAAACACTGCACTTGGGAGGTGATCTGATGTCGGACCTGCGGGCGATCTATTGGTGTGGGTGGGTGATCAGAGGGCAATCTGAGCGTGCGGGCGATTAGGTGCCCGCAAGGGGCAGATTAGGGACTAATCTGATGGGTAACAGTGACAGGTGGTGATAGGGGGTGATTGATGGGTAATTAGTGGGTGTTTAGAGGAGAGAAGAGATGTAAACACTGCACTTGGGAGGTGATCTGATGCCGGATCTGCGGGCGATCTATTGGTGTGGGTGGGTGATCAGATTGCCCGCAAGGGGCAGGTTAGGGGCTGATTGATGGGTGGCAGTGACAGGGGGTGATTGACGGGTGATTGACAGGTGATCAGGGGGGATAGATGCATACAGTACACAGGGGGGGGGGTCTGGGGACAATCTGAGGGGTGGGGGGGTGATCAGGAGGGAGTAGGGGGCAGATTAGGGACTAAAAAAAAAAAAAAGCGTTGACAGATAGTGACAGGGAGTGATTGATGGGTGATTAGGGGGGTGACTGGGTGCAAACAGTGGTCTGGGGGGTGGGCAGGGGGGGGGGGGTCTGAGGGGTGATGTGGGCGATCACGGGGCAGAGGGGGGGGGGGGGAAATCAGTGTGCTTGGGTGCAGACTAGGGTGGCTGCAGCCTGCCCTGGTGGTCCCTCGGACACTGGGACCACCAGGGCAGGAGGCAGCCAGTACAATAGGCTTTGTATACATTACAAAGCCCATTATACCTTGTTTCAGCGGCGATCCGGGTGCTAGTAACCCGCCGGCGCTTCCGAACGGCTGGCGGGTTACAGCGAACGGTGGGCGGAGCCAGTCCCCGGCGGCTGATCGCGTCACGAATGACGCGATCGACGCATAGCCACTCCCGCAGCCGCCCCCGCCGATGGGCGTATTGCGGTCGTTTGGGCCCGGACTTTGCCGCCGCACATCGGCTGGGGGCGGTCCTTAAGTGGTTAAAACAAAGTATTTGAGTTCTGGTTCACCATAAGCTTGCTCAGAAAAAAGACTGAGAAGTTACCAGGGCTGTGCAGTCGGTACAAAAATCTTCTAACTCCAAGTCCTCAGTTTATGAAACCACGACTCCGACTCAGGGTACCCAAAATGACTCAGACTAAACTCCTCGACTCCAACTCCTTAGTCTAATACTTAAAAAGACACTTAAGCTAGGAAAAAAAAATGAGTTTTACTCACCTGGGGCTTCTACCAGCCTCCTGCAGCAGTCCTGTGCCCTCGCAGCCACTCACTAATCCTCTGGTCACCCGCTGCCAGCTAGTTTCGTTTTTGCCGACAGGCCCGTCAGGACTGGCCACGCGTAGCTTTTTCCGCATTCCCAACTGTAATTAGCGCTATTGCGGGCCGCAATGCGTACAAAAATACACGTTGCCGCATTACAAACGCATAGATATGCGGCAACGCGTATTTTTGTACGCGTTGCGGCCCGCAATAGCGCTAATTACAGTCGGGAATGCGGAAAAAGCTACGTGTGGCCAGTCCTGACGGGCCTGTCGGCAAAAACGAAACTAGCTGGCAGCGGGTGACCAGAGGATTAGTGAGTGGCTGCGAGGGCACAGGACTGCTGCAGGGGGCTGGTAGAAGCCCCAGGTGAGTAAAACTCATTTTTTTTCTGGCTTAAAGAGACACTGAAGCGAGAAAAAAAAATATGATATAATGAATTGGTTGTGTACTATGAATAGTTACTAGAAGATTAGCAGCAAAGAAAATATTCTCATACTTTTATTTTCAGGTATATAGTGTTTTTTCTAACATTGCATCATTCTATAATATGTGCAGATTACACAACACTCAGCATTCAAAATGAGTCTTTCAGAGCAGTCTGTGAAGTAATGAGCTCTCCTCTAGCAGAGGAAAAGTAAATAGTCCAGGAACAGTTGAGATAATAAAAGTCAGATAACAGCCCTCTCCACGACTAACTTAGTCGGAGAGCTTAATGGCTTGTTTGCATAGAGATAACAACTGGAGTTTCTCAACTCTTCCTGTACTGGAAACAATTACACTGATTTATCTGATTTTAATGTTTTATTTCTTAGCTGTGCTACACATACAAATCATAATATCATTTTTTTTTCGCTTCAGTGTCTCTTTAAGGTTCACTTTAACTGGGCTGTGGATTTTGTACAAAAAACATCCGACTCCTGACTCCTCAGTTTATGAAATCAACGACTCCAACTCCGGGTGTCCAAAATTGCCCCGACTCCTCAGCCCTGGAAAATACCTGATTACCATTTATATTGCGCTTTTCTCCTGGCGGACTCAAAGCACCAGAGCTGCAGCCACTAGGACGCGCTCTATAGGCAGTAGCAGCGTTAGGGAAATTTGTCCAAGGTCTTCTACTAAATAGGTGCTGGCTTGCTGAACAGCAGAGCCGAGATTCGAACCCAGGTCTCCTGTGTCAGAAGCAGAGCCCTAAACCATTACACTATCCAGTCAGCAAAGCAAGAGGAAACTCATAAAATATTTGAAAAAATAATGTACATCACAAAAAATGTAGTATTGACTCTTTACCTTTAGAAAACACCTGATTGATCTTCCAGCTGGGTTATTCCCCAAGCTGAGAAAAGGGATATTTTTCTGCGCGTTTCCTACTACTGTATTGCTATTTTGGGTGTGTTTGTGATTTCGGGAAGGGACCACAATTTTGCTCTGATTGCAATTTAAATGTGATTTCGGAGCTCAAGATGGACACTCTCCCAGGATAAATGTAAAGGAAAAAAGTGTTTAGCATGGTGCCAGGCTTTAGACAAGGTTAGATTAGGTTAGGTTTAGAAAAGGTGTTCCAGGGTACAGTACAATTATTGTGAGGGTGCCAAATATATTTGATAGATTCATTATATAGTTTAATCCCACTTTAGCATGTATAAATACATCAGAGGGCAATACAAAAGCTTGGCAGATAAGCGCTGTCCCTAGCCGTGTACAAAGGACAAGGGGGGCAAAGTAGAACTTGCACTTGGGACTAAAGCTCATTATAATATATCACTGAATGCCTCGGAAGATGCTGGAGCTATCCATGAATCAATAATAACAACATTAGTTTTAGATAAAAGGGTTTAAATAAAATCACAGCCTTTAAGTATCATTACTTACAAGTCTTGGAATTCTTCCAGGGACTTCTGAGGTGTAAAGACGTTCAAAAGTCCAATAATCTAAAAGAGAAAACAGGTTAAAACTGCTGTTTAAGGACACAGTTCAGGTTGTAAATATAGTATTTTCACAAATGCAAAAAATGCATCTACACCATTTGTTTTTCAGAAATCAAGAGCTCTGCGGTTTATCATACAGAATGACATTAGGGTACATCTTATTCATTACGCTTTTCAATCTCAACTTTTTATCCCCTAATTAGGTTTGTATATAAAGAAAAAATTCAGGCAAAATATCAGTTTCATTGGTGAATATTTTCTGGTAGCTCAACTGCATTGAAGTTTTTTTAGGCATAAACTCCTATAGGTTTCACATACAAAATGTGTAATGGGTCATTCTACTCTTTACACCTATTATTATTGTTATTTAGTATTTATAAAGCACCGGCATCTTACGCAGCGCTGTACAGAGTATATATTGTTTTGTCACTTAAAGAGACTCTGAAGTCTCATAAAAATCATGTTTTTATATTAAAAATCTCTTTAACATGATGGCCGTTACTAAAACGCTGCATCCCTGCAGCTGAACTCTAACTAAATCCCCCCAAACTCCCCGGGGCACATTGCGGGGAGCGCTTCCGTGAGAGGCAGAGCTTTTGGCTGGATCAACGCCTCCGCCCTCCTCAGTCTTCTTTCTCTGGGAGGGGCGGGGAAGAAGCGGAGATACGCGCAGATTGACGTGCATGGAGGCAGTGCTGCAGCTGAAAGCTCTGCCTCCTGGGGCAGCAAAATCCATGACCAAGAAAGTTGTGCATTTTGCAGGGGGAGTTAGGGGGGGGATTTAGTTGGAGATTAGCCGTAGGGATGCAGCGTTTTAGTTAGGGCAATCATGTTAAAGAGATTTTTTATATAAAAACATGATTTTTATGAAACTTCAGAGAGTCTCTTTAACAGTCCCTCAGAGGGGCTCACAATCGAATCCCTACCATAGTTGTCAACATCATACAGCAGTTTAAAAGGACACGTTCCACTCAGAACTGGCCTCACCATGGTTGACCAAAGTAGATGAGTGCACGTGCCCAGCATCATAGCCAGAGGTTGTCTTTTGCAAATAGACGCAAGGTTGAAGGGGTGAGGGCGGCAGAGGGTCAGTCTGTTAGAGCTGACACCATATGCCACTCACTGAAACAAATTGGTCTGCATGGCTGTCATCCCAGAAACAAACAGCTTCTAAAGATGATACACAATAAAGCCCGCAAACAGTTTGCCGAGGACCAGCAGACTTAGGACACTGGAACCATGTCCTGTGGTCTGAAGAGACCAAGATAAGCTTATTTGGTTAAGATGCTGTCAAACGTGAATCAGCAACTAGATGTATAAAATATGGAAAAGGAAAGTTGATAATCCTGTATTCAGGTTAGTGCAAGATGTCAGGGACAGCACCTTTGAGTTTGGAAATAGATATATGACAGAGTCAGCCAGAGGGAGTTCTTGGAGTTGGCAGTCATTTTTTCTTGGATCCGTCCCAGCAAGAGGGGTCCGATTCATGGCATTTGAGGCCAGACATCACACATGCTGACTGTAGAAAGTATTTTACAGTCTGAAAATGTGGGTGTTTTGAGGCCAGTTCTATTTGACAAAGACAGAGCAGAGGAGCCTGCAAGAGGTGAGCGTCTCTGCAGCATACCTGAAGGATTAGATTATGGCTCCTCTGGTAGAAGGTGACTTTGCTGTAATCACTTCTTGGCCATTTTATGTTCAATCCAGTGATATCAGAGGCTACATCACTAAAGTTTAAGGGCTCGTTTCCACTAGTGCGGCGTGCGTCTCGTAAACGCACGCCGGCACTGAGCGGGTGGGCGGGATCGCAGGCGATTCCCATCAGCCGTGCCATGCACGGCTATGGGAATCGCAGCCTCCGCCGCGAATTCTGTGGGGGTTTCCGGCCGAATCGCTACTGCAAGCGATTCGGCCGGCGGCGCCGTTATCCTCTATGGCAGAGTTTCCCCGCGCGATTTGCCTGCGGGGAAACTCTGCGGATTCGCGGCCGTTTCCGCGAGAGTGGAAACGGGCCCTGACAAATCACCTATGGCCTGTTTCCACTAGGTGCATTTTTCAGCACACAAATTCGCACAGCAATGATTTTCTATGGGCCCGTTTACACCAAATGCGAAATACGCATCCAGGAACAAGAAAAAACAAACTGGCAACCAGGTCACTATTTTTCGGACGTCACATGCATAGAAATCCCGTGCAATGCAATTTTTGAACGTATTTTCGCATAAGCGAACAATAGCAACAATAGGACTTCTTTCTTAGTAAAAAAATCATTAAAAAAAAATAAATAAAAAAATAAAAATTGTGCACATGCCAACGTATGCTTTTCTGCATTCGGATGCAAATTTTGCATCTGATAAATGGCATGCAATTTGTATGCTTCTAGTGGAAACGTAGCCTAAAGGTTTTTTTTGGCAGCACAATAACTTCAGCAAGGAAGAGACAGATGGAAAATACCATAAAAAACAAAGATGATGTTGAGCTGGTTCAGCATGAATAGTTTTGTTACTGATCTGAAGAGATTCATGGATAAAAAAAAATTGAAGAATTTATCTCAGCATTGTCCATGACCCTGTTTAACTACTTGCTGACCGCGTCACGCTGATGGGCGTGGCAGTAGCCCCAGGACCGCCTAACGCCGATTGGCATAAGGTCCTGCGGGCCTGTTTTGCAGTAGAACGCACACACTGATGCGCGTGCATCCCTGCTTGGAAGGCGCATCCCTGATTGTATCTGCTCCGCCTTCAGTCTCCCAGCAGCGATCGCCGCTAGGAGCTCTCCCTGGGACAGAGGAGAGCGATCGGCTCACATAGGCTGAAGCCTATGACACCGCCGTGATTGGCTGGCTGGGGGGGAGGGAGGTTTTTAAAAAATAATACATAGTAAAATTTATTAACAAAATAATAGCATCAGTTGTGTGCTGAGTTGTGCAGCCCTGCAGAGAGGCCTTAAAGCTGCAGTGGCCAATTTAGCAAAAAGGAAGAGCTTTAACACTGCGGTCCTCAAGTGGTTAAACTAGTGGAGCTATCATGCACATTTCCTAACGGGGAGAAAGACCGAGAGCCAAATATAGTATCTATTTAGATTCTGTGAGTAGTAATATATTGCAGTATACTCACAAAAGTGGTCACCACAATATATAATCACTTAACGTGCAGATGGAGAGAACAGATCGCCTTGGGTTAAAACCAGGGCTGTGGAGTCGGTCCAAAAATCCACCGACTCCGACTCCTCAGTTTAGGATTCCACCGACTCAGACTCCTCTAACTTGCATATTACAATTTTGTTGATTAAAAGTATGTAACATGAAATTCGTCTCTTAGCTGCCAACGCTTAGGAATTTTACAAGACAACTGAAGTGAGAAGGATATGTAGACTACTATATTTATTCCCTTTAGACTATAACTAGTCCTTGGTAAGAGTACTTGTAAAAGGTACAAACCGGAACAAAGAACATCTATCAGGCCCTAGGCAATGTAAGTGTGGGTACATGTAAGAATGATGTGCAGGTACTCTGCAGGGGAAGGAGGAGATTGTAAACAGACAACACCTCTGTGTTCAATGTGCACAGCATTCTCAGTGGATTCCCTGCAGCTCTGTGGGGAGTGCATATGTAGAGTATAGTACTACTGTGTAACAAAGTAAACCTGAGACAGATGAAATTAAAGTTTTATACATACCTGGGGCTTCCTCCAGCCGCCTTCAGGATAATCAGTCCCTCGTTGTCCTCCTCCACCACCTGGATCTTCTGCTACGAGTCCAGGTACTTGAGCCAGTCGGGCGTAGTGCGCATGCACACACTCCGCCGCCAGGAGCATACTACACCTGTGCAGCACTATTGCGCAGGTGCAGAATGTTCCTGGCTGTGGGAGCGGCATGCGGCCGGACAGCGCTGACTGGCTGAATTACCAGGACTCATAGCAGAGGATCCGGGTGGTGGAGGACAGCGAGGGACTGATTAGCCTGAAGGGGGCTGGAGGAAGCCCCAGGTATGTATAAAACTTTACTTTTCATCCGTCTCAGTTACCCTTTAAATTTGTAGTCACCAAACCAAATTTTAACAACATATCAAATTATTTGATTTCATCAAAGGGAGTGCATACATTTGCATTAATCAGCATCAATGCAGAATTATTTCCATCTCGTTGACCATCTCTATTAGTGACACAGCTACACATCAGGCTTTATTCTTACAGCATAGATGTTATTTAGTATATATAAGAGATTGCTGTGTACACATCATATATACAGTCACAATCAGATATGAATATCTGACCTTAAAAATACGGGGACTGCTTTATTGAAGCAGCACAAGTAACTAATTTTGATTGGTTTATTTCATTTTTGTGGACTAAGCACAGCTATTACTGTATATATACATTATTTTTAATGATTATTATCTGAGAAATAGAACATTTTATCATATTTTCTATTTTAATTACAGTTACAAATTCATTAGGAGTCGGAGTCGGTGCATTTTTTCCCGACTCCAACTCCAGGCACCCAAAATTGCCCGACTCCACAGCCCTGGTTAAAACAGTCGTTCTCTGTGGGATAGGGGCTGGGGATACAACCCTCCATAGATGGACCTAATGATCAGAACAAGAAAAATACAGAGGCACCAAAAGATATAAAAAAAATTAAATAAAAATGCTTGAAGGGAACCCGAGGTAAAAGGGATATGGAGGCTGCCATATTTTATTTATCAGTTTTAATGTAGTTAGTTGCCCCTCAGAGGAGCTCACAACCTAATCCCTAATCCAGCGTTTCTCAAACTTGTCCTCTTGACTCCCCAACGGTGCATGTTCTTGCAAGGAACCTCACCTATACACAGGTGGGGCAATTAGTACCCTGGCTGGGATTCAAATCAGGGACCCCGTGCTGCAAGGCAAGCATGCTGTCCACTACACCATTAGTCTACGGGCGAGAGTATTGATATGCATTTTATCAATAGGAGTAACCGTCATTTTTCAGGGGTCACAACACTGGGCTGATGAAAAAAGCTAGGATACACTTTGTAATGGGTATCCAGTTATCCTTTTTGAATGTTTCTTAACCTCCTTAGCGTTATGCCCGACACTGTCGGGCATACCGTTCTGTGGCCCCAGGAGTCCCCCATTATAAAATTGTCGCAAATCACTGTAAACCCTTTAGTACTACTGTCCGGCACCCGCCGCTCCCCTGTGATCCACCCCGATCACCCAGTTTATACATTACCCCCCCTGGATCCAGCGATCGCACAGCCTCCCTGCACAGCTCCGGTCTCTCTATGGGGAGGATCGGGTTTGCGCATGACGTCATGAGCGAACCTCCCCATAGGGAAGACTGGAGCTGTCCGGGGAGGCTGCGCCGATCGCTGGATCCAGGCTGGGTAATGTATAAACGGGGGGGGATCGGAGGGTGCCAGAGAATTCTACTAGCTAGCCTAGTGCTAGCTATAAGCTTTTCAGTCATTTCGGACAGTAATTTTGTAATGAGGCAAAAAAGTAACCAAACCTCCTGAGCGGCGTAACGCTCAGGAGGTTAAAGCAAACCAGAGGCGAGGATAAGAAAAAATGTATACATACCTGGGGCTCCCTCCAGCCCCATGTGCACGGATCGCTCCCATGCCGCCGTCCGCAGCTCCGGTACCGGGTCCCGTAACTTTCCAATCGCGGCCAGTCTACACAAGAGGAAGTACACTATGTATTTCTCCGGCAGCCGTTGGAGAGATACATAGAGAGTGCACTTCTCTCAGGGGTTAAGAGGTAAGCTCCACCCTCAATGGCAAGCATCCATTTCTGAATGCAACGGCCACTACAACAAACCTCCAGATGTACTTTACAGATGCGCTACCGCTCCAGCAAGCATGAACAGAGCATTACTCCTATGAAAATGTCACTGGATGGCCACTAAATTACACTGTGCATTCCGCTCCCAAGAGAGGAAAATAATAGAGTCGACATTTAAGTATTCTTTACTTTTAATTGCGCCCTTTGAACACTGGCAAATGCTCCTCTTGCCATTAGTAGGACTTACATTTTTGTGGTTTACACATTTCATTAGAACGAGCTCCCGGTACGCCCTCTTAGCATGGGTTTGATTCTGGAAAGGCCGACTCAGCTTTTTGATAGCAACATGCCTCTCTAAAACGGCGTCATAAGCAGCGCTTGGGAAAGAAGACAAAAACAACAAGTTAGAGGATCTTAGACACAAATTACAAAGTCTCTTCAACACTAATTTCCATGTGTTGGGTATTGATGGTCCAAGTCAATGAAGACTTGTGCAATTTTTTTGTGCAAATACATGCAGCTTGCGGTATTTCTGTATCAACTTGCAATTATTTCCATCTCATGGAGCATCCCTGGTGCTGAGAATGCAGGTAAAATAAACTTTATTCAGAATTTTACAAATGATCACTGCTTGCCAAATGTTTTATTTCATACATCAAGGGTGTCAAACTCAATCAGGTAAAGGGCCAAAATCAAAAAACGCAGTGTAAAGGTTGGTACACACCATGCAATTTTCAGATCCAATTCGAGCGAGTGATCAGATTGATATTCAGATCTGACATTGATCGGGTAAAGAAGTTTGCTAGCATACATGTGTACGCAATTTTTTAAATAACAAAAAGGACATGACATGGAAGGATAGCCAGTATTTTGATCACTCATTTCCAGTATGTCCAATCTGCTTCTATATATCTATATCTGATGCACTCTCACCTCTGGGAGCGTTCTGCGCCTATGCAGTAGTACTGTGCAAGCACATACCACTCTCAGCCGTGGGAGCGCACCTGGTCGGGCATGCACGATGTACCAGGACTCGGACAGGCTTTCGGGCTGAATTGCAAGTGACAGGAGCCATCCGGGGAGACAGCGAGGAGCAAGCAGCCTTAAAGAGACACTTAAGCCAAAGGGAAAAAACTGTTATACTCACCTGGGGCTTTTACCAGCCCCCTGCAGCTGTCCCATGCCCTTGCACTCACCAATTGGAGACTCCTGCCCACCCGCCACCAGCTACTTTCACTTCGCTGACAGGCCCGACAACATGTAGCCTTCTACGCGTTCCCATCCACAATAGCGTCCTGCGCCGGGAGCTAATGTGGACAGGAGCGCGTAGAAGGAGACGCGTGGCCAGGCCTGCGCAGGCACAGTAAGCCTGTCGGCCGAAAGTGAAAGTAACTGGCGGCGGGGGACAGGAAGATCCGAGCGAGACTGCGTGGGCATGGGACAGCTGCAGGGGGCTGGTAGAAGCCTCAGGTGAGTAAAACTCATTTTTTTCCCCCTTAGGCTTAAGGATCCCTTTAACCACCCTGGCGTTCTGATTAAATCGCCAGGGTGGCTGCGGGAGGGTTTTTTTTAAATAAAAAAAAAACTATTTCATGCAGCCAACTGAAAGTTGGCTGCATGAAAGCCCACTAGAGGGCGCTCCGGAGGCGATCTTCCGATCGCCTCCGGCGCCCAGAATAAACAAGGAAGGCCGCAATGAGCGGCCTTCCTTGTTTTGCTTATATCGTCGCCATAGCGACGAGCGGAGTGACGTCATCGACGTCAGCCGACGTCCTGACGTCAGCCGCCTCCGATCCAGCCCTTAGCGCTGGCCGGAACTTTTTGTTCCAGCTACGCTGGGCTCAGGCGGCTGGGGGGACCCTCTTTCGCCGCTGCTCGCGGCGGATCGCCGCAGAGCGGCGGCGATCAGGCAGCACACGCGGCTGGCAAAGTGCCGGCTGCGTGTGCTGCTTTTTATTTGATGAAAATCGGCCCAGCAGGGCCTGAGCGGCGACCTCCGGCGGTGTTGGACGAGCTGAGCTCGTCCAGACCGCTCAGGTGGTTAAGTAAGCCCCAGGTAAGTATGATACCTGAAACGCTTGTATTCTCAGATACACTATAAGTAGTTGGCCAAATTGTGTAGTAAGATTTAAGTTTATAGAACAGTCTCAAACTGACAATGTGTCAATCAGAAATATGATTTTGAACTGAGTAGAAAAATATTTTCCTTGAATAAACTAAACAAAATAGTATTTTCTTCAACAACAACCTCAATGAATATAATAAATATAATAATATTGATGCACTCAAAAAGTAGGATAATCATTAAACAATTAAGGGTTTAAAAATGTTCACCTGATTGTTGAGCGATAAGGGAAGCTGTTTCATGTAACAAGTATGCTTGTTCACAACTTTCGGTAGTATGGAAGGGAAGGACAATTACGCCTTGCTTGTAAAGTGAACCAAAGATGGATGAATAAGGTAAAAATGTTAAGATACTTACCTACGAGACCATCATCACTTCACTCCCTTCATGCGCAAGTACGGCGGTGCCTGCATGGTAACAGAGCTGCTTGTGGGTGAGTGGCTTTGGCGTTCTGCACATGGCTGTACTCGCACAGGTACAGTACGGCCGCACTTGTACACTGTGGGGAGCATAGCCACTAGAATATATCTGATAAGCTCTATTCTCAAAGTGTCCACATGTGACATAGGTGGAGGCGAGGAGGACATAGGAAGCCTCTGGAATATCCAGATATTCCCCTCTACTTACATAAGTATCTAAAGGTGGCCACAGATCTAGTGATTTGGCAGCCGATCAACCACCTGATTCAATAATTATCGAATCAGACGAAACTTTGGTGCTGCCACAAACATGCCCGATCAATGATCTGACAAACCGCAGCCCGAAATTGGGGCCAGCGTGTCCTGTACAGTATCTGCCCAGACAACAGGGGGAGGGGGAGATGGGGGACAAATAAAACATTTGGGGGATGCGGCCGGAAGCAGCACCACCAGGAATAGGGCTGCGGTATATGGGCAGGCAACAGATCTCTCTCTGATCAGATCCAATCAGAGAGAGTTCTGTCTCCTGGGCGAATCTGCGCATACATCACTGTATGGGTACCCCAACTTTGTTTTTCATCCATCTTGGGTTCACTTTAAAACGTGCCGTGTATAAGCAGCAACTGTTAGCATGTATACAGCACAGGTCGGTGCTCTCCATTTCCTCCTTTCTTATATTGCCTATATTCATGAACAAATGAAGCGATCGAGGTCTACATAAATTGTCTAGAAAGCCTACATTGAGTTCAGAAGTTTCTTACCACAGGCATAAGTACAGCAGTGAGAAGAGCACAATGCACAATGCACAAAATGCCATGACCCCAAATAGGGTCAATAAGGAATAAAATAGGATTACTTTTTGAGGATTCTGTGCACAGTTCTTCACCTTCCTGAATAAGCACTTCACTAGAAGCAATTTACTAGATTGTTCAAGTATAAGGCCTAATCTCATTTTTTTTTTTTGGGGGGGGGGGGGGGGGGGGGCAGGGGGAGGTGTACACATAACATGACAACATGTATTGGATCTGACACTATGTTAATCAATGGGTTGGTGAACATCCAACACACTTTTTCACATTGTTTTATTCTATTAAATTATATGCCCGTTTTTCTAGTAATTTATTATTCTGCTGCTGAAAACACATATTGCTTCTTACAAAAGCGCATAGTCAGGAGAAAACCATATACTATACATGCAAATGCACTGGAAGTAAAAATGAAATTAAAATATGTTGGCTTCCTTGGATATTTGGCTAAAGAGTATCTGGCCTCCTTACCATACTATTCCTTGGGCTCCCGATCCGATAGGCTTCAGGTTCTGGTATCGCTTCAGAACGGTGAAAGTGGAATCTCCAATTTCGAAGACAGAGAAGTTGTTGTCGCGTTTGCTTCTGCTCATGGTTGCAGGAGCGTTCACCCCAACGGCTTCATCAAAACAACGATACCTTTAGCTAAAACCTGCCACAGACAAAGGCCGCTGGTAAAGGTTATGAAAATAACTGCACAGGAAACACTTGCATTAGATCAAATGACATTTCTGAAATAAAGAAAAACTTGCCTGTTTTAGGATTTGGTGGGTTTACTTAATTGGCATGCTTTTCTTTATACCTGTACAGTGTCTACAGTAGAATGCTACCATTCAAGGCAGTTTAAGGGGAACCTGAAGTGAGAGGAATACGGAGGCCGAAATCTTCATTCTGTAACAATGCCGGTTGCTGGAATTCCATGCTGATGCGGGCAGCATGGTGGCTTAGTGTTTAGCACGCCCGTCTTGCAGCACTGGGTACCCGATTCAAATCCCAGCCAGGGCACTATATGCATGGAATTGGTATGTTATCCCCGTGTCTGTGTGGATTTCCTCCCACATACCAAAAACAGAGAAGTGAATTGGCTTTCCCCTAAATTGTCCCTACACTACACAATTTATGCATAGACATGTGACTAAGGTATGGGCTAGACTGTGAGCTCCTCTGAGGGACAGTTAAGTCACAAGACAGTATACTGTGCTGTGGAAGATGTTGGAACTATAAAAATACATAATAATAATGATCTGTCTCTAATACTTCAAGTCATTGGCCCAGAATAAACATACAGATCAGACACTTCGACTATGGTCCAACTACACTGGCTGCGTGCTTGTTTCTCGTGCAAGACTCACAACTCAAGTCTAATACTGAGCAGGTCAGCCAGGCAACTGGCATGGTTTATAAGGGAATTAATACTGCAACCTCCATATTCCTCTCACTTCAGGTTCCCTTTTAATGCTGGGTGCAGGCAGGGAATTAGCATCTATACAAACACTTTCACACAGTTTTGTGAGCTTAAATCGTCCTGGAGACATGCTTGTACGCCAAAGCACTCATATCAAAGCAAACTTCCCCATAAGAATTAACCTTTTGGGGACCGCCCGTAGTAAATCCTACACCGCACTTGTGGCTATCTAAGCCTGATGTGGCTATCTAAGCCTGATGTGGCGTAGGATTTACGCCACCTGCCATATTTGCTCCCGACGCGATCATGCGCACCCAAGAGGGGAGATTAAACTGTCATATGACAGCTGACATCTCCCCTCAGTGATCAGGAGCCACAGCGATTGGCTCCTGATCACTATGATCACCGGCGGATCGTAGTGATCACTATTATAGCAGCGGCGGTAGGAGGGGAAGAAGAGGATCCACTCACTTTCCTGATGTTTCCCCAGCAATCGTTGCTCCCCTCCGCTCACTCTGACGTGTCAGGTCCAGGCTTGATGACATCATCAAGCCATGACCCGAAACTTAACGGCAGTGTGAGCGAGGATGCCAGCCAGAGTGGAGGGGGCTAGAGCTGCTCATCGCTGGAGCCTGGGAGGCGAGTAAAGGCTGCTGGCATTTCGGAAGACACCGAGCTACACAGGGGACACCATTCCCACCATGCTATACTGGGGATCTGGCTGCCTGACCCCCCCCCCCCCCCCCCCCGCATGTAAAATGGCCTGGTCCTTAAGGGGGTTTAGAAAGCCATTCCCCAAAGGGTTAATAGAAACTCTGAAGATTTGTTTCACAATCCAAACTATTTAGAGAGAAATATTAAGCATTTGTGCAATTACAGTTGCTTTAGACTCCTGTCACGGACGATTGCGGGGACGCAGGCGCGTCCTGGAACCGCCCGTGAAGAAAAGAACGATCGCACTCGATTCCTGCATCGATTGCGCCTCAGATCAATAGAACCAAGATCTGATGTGCAGTATCCCTCTGCTTAGGAACAGCTGGGAAATCTGTCTTAGCTGAAATGACAGCCTGGGGGGAAGGTGTTAATTAGCTTGGACATATTCCCTGTGGAAGGCACAATTTCCCTTTTGGCTCTGGGAACCAGGTGACACTTAGCTGATCTCATGGAGATGTTAATTAACCAAAGGATGCCTAGGTGCAGCCAAGCAGGCTACGAATCCACGGGAGGTCTGGACACTCTGTTCTCTGCTAAAGATCAAAGGAAAGTCAGCTGTTAGCAGCTAGAACACAACCTCAGTCTCATGGCATAATCCATAACTTCCCAGATCTGTCATATTTCTGGGGTTCCTGAGATGGCAGCTTCGCCAAACGTGGGGGAAGTGTAGCATGAGCCCCGGTGCTGGTTCTGAGGAAGTTTCAGAACCTTCGGAGGTAAGGACTGCCAGCTAGGCAGTTTCAAAGTGCCCTGATGATACCACAGGGGTCTCACCCCTCATGTCTGGTATCAGGGCGCTGGGTAAATCGAGACAGACCTGAAAATGTTAATAAATCTGCCCTGACCTGTACGGTTCTGTGAGATAGAGCCCATATATGGGTAGATATGATTTCTAGCCCCAGTACAAGGGGAGGGCTCATCTCATCTTTGAAGGGGGTGTATGGCTCCCCGCCCTCACTCCCTCCTACTGAAGCAGGGGCATAAGAATGACTGAGGACCCAAACTCAGTGTCCTCCACACTGAACCATCTTGCACTCATCAGATGCCAGCTTGAGGATATGCTGGCATCCACCTGGTCTGAACTCTGAACTCTGGACTTTGAAACCAAGAACTTTATGATTCTTCCCACAATAAGGACATCTTTCCAGGAACTAAGTATTTTTCTCCCTTCTTTTATTTTTCATACTGGCTATTACTGTTTTAATAATTGTTGATTTTCATAATTGTCTGTATATATTAATTATTTATATTGCGTGAATAAACGACTTTCCCCAAGTCATTCACTGTTTCGCTACCCTGCTTATCAGCACACACAGAAATGATCCCGGGTCTCTGAAGATACGCTACTGTTTGTTTGTTGTTGGCTAGGCAGAATATCGTGTGTTTAACCGTTTTATTCGCAGGATTAGTCAGTCAGTTAGTGGGCCCCACGGTCCCATAGTAACCGCGGTGGTGGCAGTTTACTCTGAACCAGTAGGTGACGTTGTAATTACCAGTGTCTCACAGGCTCCCTTCTGAGTTGTCTGCGGCTAATTCTTAACGGTTCCTGCGCATTGACTGCGACCAGAGTTCGCACGATCTGTGCGCTGGCACCGTTTAGAAGGCTAAGTGCGGTCAGCCACTGAGGGCTCCTGTGACAACTCCTTTTGATGATTCCACAGAAATGTGACGTTGTACAGTCCCTACACTTGGATCAAGTACAATCCTGCAGCATCCGAGAAAGAAGAACCCTCGGCTCAGTTGTGATAACGTGACATGCGTATATGTTCTGTGCTTGGTTTTAATGCAATGCCTTTTAAAGGGGGTTGCGTCTTAGTTTCCCAATGAGTATTAACCTCACTTCTAAACTGAGTTTAAACAGGGTATGATACTATCATAAGCCTAGTTAAAAATTAATCAAAGAATTACTAAGGCCTCATTTTCACTATACAATCCAGGTGTTTGTATGTCAACACATGGCACCTGCATTGCTCTCCATTTCTGTGCCAATTCCAATCAGTGACAGTGAATGTGTCAGCACTGCAATGGAGGACCAAAATGCACGCTGAAATGGATTATAACAACACTGCAGTGCACTCATAAGTAGGAATATCAGACAATCCATGCTACTCTGATGTAGTCATTTACCATAAACTAAAATGTACACAGCAACATGTATAGTGAAAATGAGCTTCAATACATCTTTATTTAGTTCTTGTACAAAAAAAAAAAAAAAAAAAAAAAAATGAATGTATCTACCAAAATATTTTATGAACACAGAACTTACTCAGGAGCTGCATTGACCACTGGCAACTAAATATTTATACATTCTCTTTACATTAACAGAGGTCATAATTGTACTGTACATAGTGGTATCATTGTGCATCTGTCACCAAGAATAGAACTCTTCTAAGGGTGTGCACACACACCCGACCAGCACACAACCAACCGCACGCCTTGACCAACAGAACGACCTGTGCGTCCACACATCTAAACGGCCAACTCATTTACATACTGCGCATGCAAGCAGAATGACAGTCTGCACAATACACTTGTACTTGTACACAACCCACTAACTGCACGATATCAGCCCAGCAGTCGTCCGAGTAGATCCGATGGTTGGATCAGTTGCTCGCCTAATTGTTTGTGCACGTACACATGCCTATCGTTCAACAGACTGAAGTCAGACCATAATCAGGCAGCAGGTTGGTCCGTATGTACGAGGCTTAAGGTGATCCTAAGCTGAAGCTCGGGATCCAAATCAGATAAATACAGTGGCTTGCAAAAGTATTCGGCCCCCTTGAAGTTTTCCACATTTTGTCAGATTACTGCCACAAACATGAATCAATTTTATTGGAATTCCACAAGACCGACCAATACAAAGTGGATCACATGTAAGAAGTGGAACGAAAATCATACATGATTCCAAACATTTTTTACAAACCGATAACTGCAAAGTGGGGTGTGCGTAATTATTCAGCCCCCTGTGGTCTGAGTGCAGTCAGTTTCCCATAGACATTGCCTGATGAGTGCTAATGACTAAATAGAGTGCACCTGTGTGTAATCTAATGTCAGTACAAACACAGCTGCTCTGTGACGACCTCAGAGGTTGTCTAAGAGAATATTGGGAACAACAACACCAGGAAGTCCAAAGAACACACAAGACAGGTCAGGGATCAAGTTATTGAGAAATTTAAAGCAGGCTTAGGCTACAAAAAGATTTCCAAAGCCTTGAACATCCCACGGAGCACTGTTCAAACGATCATTCAGAAATGGAAGGAGTATGGCACAACTGTAAACCTACCAAGACAAGGCCGTCCACCTAAACTCACAGGCCGAACAAGGAGAGCGCTGATCAGAAATGCAGTCAAGAGGCCCATGGTGACTCTGGACAAGCTGCAGAGATCTACAGCTCAGGTGGGGGAATCTGTCCATAGGACAACTATTAGTCATGCAC
This sequence comes from Hyperolius riggenbachi, assembly GCF_040937935.1. Lineage (NCBI taxonomy): Eukaryota > Metazoa > Chordata > Amphibia > Anura > Hyperoliidae > Hyperolius > Hyperolius riggenbachi. The sequence continues at coordinate 195,307,809 of NC_090655.1, read as the reverse complement.
TGTACAAAATTGGCCTTTATGGAAGAGTGGCAAGACGAAAGGCATTGTTAACAGAAAATCATAAGAAGTCCCGTTTGCAGTCTGCCACAAGCCATGTGGGGGACACAGCAAACATGTGGAAGAAGTTGCTCTGGCCAGATTGGGGGTCACACAGCTCTTCTTCCTGAAGCGTGGCCACGCAGCAGCCATGCAAGCCCCCATGTGCAGTACCACAGAGCCGCGGCTCAGGCTTACTGCGCAGGTGGGCTAAGTTGGTTATTGCGCAACCACGCTGGAGGAAGAAGAGCTGTGCGGCCTCAATAGGATTAGCGACAATGCATTATGGAGTGTGGTAGAGGAACTTAGGGCTAATTTCCACTAGGGGCCATTTGCTGCAAATTCAGACTGAGAAACGCAGCCTATTGAAATCAAGCCGGGGGGGGGGGGGGAAAAAAAATCACGTCACGCATGCGAACCCCTATAGCCATGGAGGGCACGGCTAAAATCATCGTAGTACTCTCTCACGTGAGAAAGGGCGTAACTGGTACATATTTTCCTAATTGATGTAGCTTGAAATATTTAATGAGGTAATATGAGAGTTAAATGAGAGCACGAATCAGATATTATCCCAGACAGCAGGCATTAGAAGTTGAGATCACATAAATTTAAAGACAACACCTTATTTGTCTGCATTTATATTTGGCAGCACAGTGGCATAGCTGTGGAGTTTGTATGTTTTCCAGTGCTTGCTTGGGTTTCCTCCCATTTGTTCTACATCTTAAACATAAACTAGTAAATGAAATGGCTCCACCAAATGAAACAATGATGATAGATGACTATGATGGGGATACTAGACTATGACATATTATATTGTTAGTTCTTCTGAAGGACATTTAATGGAATGACTACAGAGTCTAAAGTGCTGTGGACGATGTCAGCACTATATAAATATATAACAAACATTACATGTTTTGCAGGAAACTGGACATATTTACAAGTGGTGATTAAAGAGGAACTCCAGCCTAAACAAACATACTGTCATTAAGTTACATTAGTTATGTTAATTAAAATAGATAGGTAATATAAACACTTACCCACACTGTTTTAAAAAAATAGGCAAATGTTTGATTTCATGATGGCAGCCATATTTTTGGTTGAAAGGAGGTGACAGGGAGGATAAGACACAGTTCCAACTGTCCTGCGTCCTGATCACCTCTCCCAGTTGCTAGGCAGCGTGAACAACATAACTAACATAGGAAATCCCATCATGCTCTGCACAGCATCAGGGAAAAAAGCCTGGGCTTTTTTCTTTGATGGGTGGAGCTTAGATAAAAATGCAGCTAAAAATGATGCTTTGGTAAGAAAAACAAAGTTCTGATGCTGTGAAACTGTTAAAGAAACACCAAGCCCTTTCAGTTTTGCTGAGTAGATTTTTAGTCCGGAGGTTCACTTTAACTACCTCTTTGGATTTCCACAAAAAAATGCAGTTGATGAGCCTTGAGGATTGGTTTGGGAACTACGGAACTACAGTAAGGATAGCCATTAGCACAGAAGTGATACTAAAAGGTGAAGGAGTATTTGATTGCCAAAAGCAAAGAGTGCAGATGTAGAAGAAAAGTTGTCCGGGAAAATACACCAACAGACATCTGGCACAGGGAGGAGTTAGGGTTACAGTTGGGCCCTTGATTCCTAGTGACGAGAGATTTTAGAGAAGAAGAAAACGACTGACCACATCAAAGGCAGTGAAAAAGTTGAAAAGTGAGAGCAAGAAGAAACTAGCTTTGGATTTTGCTACCAGAAGGTAGCGACTTTATTAAGGACCATTTCCATGGAATGGTGAAAGAGATAATCAAATGGAAGTTGGTAAAAATAATAAGTAGTAGAAAGACAGTGAAAGGAACAAGAGTTCATAGCTGGCACCATCCATACAGGTTGTGTATACTAGGGATGAATAAGATTAGCTTTGTGAGAAGATAAACTGTTCTGGCGTATATGGGGGCACAGGCTGCAGATACAAGAGTTAACTTACCTATAGCGTCACCCCATTGCGCTGCACACTGCTTTCCATCTTCCCAACTCTTCTACATTCACAGCCAGAAGTCAGGAGGATGTAGGCCAGAGCGCAGCAGAGAGTTGTGGCAATATAGGTATGTTGACACTGTGCCGCAGCCTATGCCCTCATGCACGTCATATTGTGTCCTCAGATGCTTCCTCTTGTGCAGTCTGGTAGAGAAAGACAGTTTTGAATGGACGTGCCATTCCAGCAGGTTTAGAAGTGAAAGGGGAAAGCAAAGCAGGACAGTAATTAAAAAGGTCTGAGGAACAAGATTTTTGAATCAGAGGAATTATGACTGCATGTTTGTATAAGCAGCTGTATAACACTCCCAGAGTGGCTGGATAGTGTAATGTTTAAAGAGGAGCTGTTAGGTATAGGGTCTTAGAGAAAAAAAACACATATCAGTAACTAAAGATTGGCTGTACTTACATTACATATGCATTTCACTGTCCACATTTGGATTTCACAGAATTTTTATATAGTATTTGCAGAGAATGATGCTCCTGACAGCTCATGGCAGGTTCCATGTTTGTCTGTCTCCTATGAAGCCAAATGTGTCGTCATGTCCTGCCTGCTTCCTGATGATTCACTCACACAAAAGACCCGTAATGAATAACACTACTGTGCAGTGAATATTGATTAGCCATGTGGCTAGGAACAATAGCGGACTCCTGCAGTGTACTCTTCCTGGAGATTTTTCACTGCTACACTGTTGTAACATGAGCCTGTACCTTCTCACTAGCAGCCGAGGGGAGGACCCAAGCAGCCCCAGAATGCTTTGCAGTATGGTATGCGGCCTTTCGTCCTTTTGAGAGCTTTGCCGATAAGCACACATTAAAAGTAAGAGAGATTTTTAACTTCAGTATTGCCTTTTTGGCTTCCTTCTAAACTGTTTAACACAGGAGAATAGAGGTTTAAATTAGCTTTTGCAGCCTGACAGTTACTCTTTAAGTAAGGGCTCTGCCTCTGACAGACCTGGGTTCGAATCTTGGCTCTTCCTGATCAGTGAGCCAGCACCTATTCTGTGACCTATTCGGGCCACATGCATCTTCTTCTCATGGTTCAGAAAAGGTTTGTGGTTGAAGAGCTAAATAAATCTCACCTGAGAAAAAAAGTTTATAGTAAGACTGTTGCAAATATTTGTAAAATGTAAATGAACATGTGTCCCAGAGTAAAATGCACTATAAATTACTTTTTCTCTATATCGGTCACTTATAGTAGATATTAAAAAAAGTTACAGGTTTTGGACTAGTCCATCTAAGTGTTTTCTTTATATAAAAAAAAAAAAAAAAAAAAAAACCACTGCCCAAATTGTGTGTAAAGTGACTTAAGAGGCTGACTGGCATCTTCACATAAATCCTTTCCTGGAAATACATTTGTATATAATAGAAAGAATACTAAGAATCCCAATAAGGTGATGGACTAATCAGAAACTTGTCAGATCTTTCCTTTTTTTAACAGAACATTTTACCCTAGGATAGATGTATTTTATATATTAAAATTGTTTGTGCTCCTATAATAAAAACAGGTCTGTTTTCCAAATCTTAACTGTAGATTAAAAGAAGTTATTCCTTCCAGCATTTCAACAGACTTTCACTTCAAAGGGAACTTGAATTGAGAGAGAAGGAGGCAGACATATTTAATTTAAATAATATCAGGGGCCTGGCAACCTTGCTGATAACTGTCAGGCATAAAACCCAAAAGCAATTATCTATTTGTAGCTGTTAAATAAATAAAGATGATGCTAACCAGGCAGTTCAAAAGTTTAATATCAATCTTACTTTTTTTTTTTTTTGCATTCCCCATGCCCCCTGGATCTTATATTGTATGGCTGCTAGACAAGGAAAGTTGCAGTGCATGCTAATTCAAGCTGATTGGATGAAGCCTCTATCCTTCCCATTTTCCTCTCCCACATCTCTGTTCCTCTGTGATTGGCCGCCCTGTTCTCCTCCACTATGCCAGAGGTTGCAGGCTGCTAGGGCGCAGGGAGGGGAACCAGCACCTGTCTTCTGTCAATGTCCTCGACCCCCCTGCTGTAATGTGCCACAGTCCACCCCCTCTCCACACGCCCGCTGCAAACCAACCACCCCACTCAGCATCCCCTTTACTCCCCGCAGCATTACAGAGCGCAGCGGGGAGGAATAAAGGCAGTGCACACAGACTCACCTCATCATGGTCCAGGCGCTGGAGTTCCCATCTTTGTACTACCACCAGCAGTAGTGCAGAGAGTATAGACAGGAACTCCATCACCTGGAACCATGAGTAGGTGAGTCTGTGTACGCTGCCTTTATTCCTCCCTACTGCGCTCTGTAATGCTGCAGGAAGGAGAAGGGATGCCGAGGAGGGAAATGCGGGGTGTAAGGGATGAAATGAATTCAGGATCATCTTCAGCCTGTGGGATCTAGGATGGCCACTGCCAGGAACAGAATTCTCTTTATTTACTATATAAAATTCACTAAAATCAACACGTGGACAGTGCAATACATATGTCATGTAAGTAGGGCAAGCAATTATTTACACATATCTTTTTTTCCAAAGCATAGAATGGCTAACATTTTCTCTTTAAGTCATAGACCAAGCAAGCATAGCAAGCATGCAGATTAGATGTTTCTATCAGCTGATTAGATTAAGTTGTGCGATTCAGACACTACTGATGTAAAACCAATCAGCATGACTGCCAGGCAACTACTGTACTTTCCGCTGTATAAGACGCTCTGGAATATAAGATGCACCTAGTTTTAGAGGGCAAAAAACAGTGTGTGGGGTGGGGAGGGGGGGGGGGGGCAGGTGTCCCCCCCCTTCAGTCCTCTCTTCTGTGCCCAGGTGTGTCCCCCCCTTCTGTGCTCAGGTGTCCCCCCCCCTTCTGTCCTCTCTTCTGTGCCCAGGTGTCCCCCCCCCCTTCTGTCCTCTCTTCTGTGCCCAGGTGTCCCCCCCCCTTCTGTCCTCTCTTCTGTGCCCAGGTGCCCCCTTCTGTCCTCTCTACTGTGCCCAGGTGTCCCCTTCTGTGCCCAGGTGTCCCCTTCTGTCCTCTCTTCTTTACCCAGGTGTCCCCTTCTGTCCTCTTCTGTGCCCAGGTGTCCCCTTCTGTGCCCAGGTGTCCCCTTCTGTGCCCAGGTGTCCCCTTCTGTCCTCTCTTCTGTACCCAGGTGTCCCCTTCTGTGCCCAGGTGTCCCCTTCTGTGCCCAGGTGTCCCCTTCTGTCCTCTCTTCTGTACCCAGGTGTCCCCTTCTGTGCCCAGGTGTCCCCTTCTGTGCCCAGGTGTCCCCTTCTGTCCTCTCTTCTGTACCCAGGTGTCCCCTTCTGTGCCCAGGTGTCCCCTTCTGTCCTCTTCTGTGCCCAGGTGTCCCCTTCTGTGCCCAGGTGCCCCCTTCTGTCCTCTCTACTGTGCCCAGGTGTCCCCTTCTGTGCCCAGGTGTCCCCTTCTGTACGCTCTTCTTTACCCAGGTGTCCCCTTCTGTGCCCAGGTGTCCCCTTCTGTGCCCAGGTGTCCCCTTCTGTCCTCTCTTCTGTACCCAGGTGTCCCCTTCTGTGCCCAGGTGTCCCCTTCTGTCCTCTCTTCTGTGCCCAGGTGTCCCCTTCTGTGCCCAGGTGTCCCCTTCTGTGCCCAGGTGTCCCCTTCTGTCCTCTCTTCTGTGCCCAAGTGTCCCCTTCTGTGCCCAGGTGTCCCCTTCTGTCCTCTTCTATGCCCAGGTGTCCCCTTCTGTCCTCTCTTCTGTACCCAGGTGTCCCCTTCTGTGCCCAGGTGTCCCCTTCTGTCCTCTCTTCTGTGCCCAGGTGTCCCCTTCCGTCCTCCTTTGTGTCCACTCCCCCATTGTATATGTAGCAAGTGTAGCAGCAGCCTTACTTAATCTATGGCCCCCACGAAGACCACTGACCTCTCTTGCCCCACGTAGCTCCCCCTAGTAACAGCTTGTGCCAATGGTGCAATCAGCACAAGCTGTTCATTAGAGGGAACCACACGGAAGTGAAGAGGTCTGTGATCCCTGCAGGCGCCATGGATTAGGTAAGACAGCTGCTGATACACTTGCTACATATACTTGGTGGGAAATGCAGACACAGGGGGCAGAAGAAGGGACTATGCAGAGAATCTCCGACGTGACGGCGGGCCATCAGTTCGTCAGGGCCGGGCGTTCGTAAGGCAGAGATTACCTGTATTTACCGTATAAGACGCAGGGACTTTTTCACCCTATTTTTGGGGAGAAAACTTGTCTTATACCGCGGAAAATATGGCAGCTCTGTTTAAAAGGAAATTAATCTGGCAACTTCTATACACAGTTCGCTTCAGGTTCTTTTTAAGGACTTCCTTTACAGAGTCTAAATTTTAAATTCCATCTGTTGATTTGAGGTACCATCACACCCACAGTAATGTCCGTATCCTCGCTCACTGGGATGGATCAGAGTTTCACTACTAAACAGAGAAAAATGGTAAGGGCCTTTTTTCACTGAGCCATTGTGCGTCCTGTATGTACTATGATATTTTAAATTTACATTTTTTCACAAGGCAAAAATATCCCAGCAGGTTACATACACCACATTCCAAATTATATTTCCGTCTGATTTTCCTAAATAGTGGAGGCAAGTGGCAGTCAGCATCATCTTTTAGACATCAACCATTAGAGCAAATGTTAGTGGGGGGAAAAAAAAACAACTCTACATGATAATGGGATTTTTTCAAAAATAAAAACTTCAAATGCACTGTTCCAAATGATTACGCACAACAGTGTTTTAAAACGTTTTATAGGCTGTAAAGATCTGAAAATGGTAATTTGTTGAATTTGCAGCATTAGGAGGTCTTACTTACTATAATCAAAAGCTATTTCAATCAAACACATCTTAACAGGTCACGGTGTGTATTAACTTTGAACATGGATAGCAGCTTCAGAATTCTTGCATCCATTAAATGTGTGAGTTTGCTTGAATTTAATTGCAGGACATCAGAATAGTCTTTCAGAGCGTCTGTTTAGATGTAAACTGCCTCCCGCCCTCATATATATTTTGCTTATGGGCCCGTTCAGATCACAAATGCGGATGGCCATGCGTTCGGAACGCGTGCGGACCGCAACGCGTACAAACGCACGCCATCCGCATTTGTGTGCGTTGCGTGGCTGATCCCATCACTGAAAAGTAAATGGAACAGCCGCGCGTTTTGACAAAATCTGCGTCCTGCATGCGTTCCCGGACCGCACAGGTCCGGAACGCATGCAATGTGAACATCAGACAGTGCACTCTATGCACTGTCTGATGTCGTGCGTGTCGGCCTCCTGCACACGTTTCCAAAACGCGGCTGGAAACGCGTGCAGTGTGAACGGGCCCTAAGGATGCTCCAAAGGTTCTCATTAGGATAGAGGTCAGGGGAGGATGAGGGCCACACTGAGTTTCTCTTTTATTCTGGTAGCAGCTTATGATGTAGAGGTAATCCTTGCAGCATGACCTGGTGCATTGTCATGCATGAAGACGATTTTGTCACAGAAAACATCTTTAAGTACTATGCAAGAAAGTGGGCAGTCAGAAACTCCACATACTTTTCAGAAGTAATTTGTACACCTTCATGGACCCTAAAGGGGCTGACCAGCTCTCTCCCCATGGTTCCGATCTAAACCATGACTCTGCCACCTTCTTGCCGATGCCCCAGCCTTGCTGTGACATGGTGGCCATCCACCACTCCATCTTGACCATCCAGGGTTGCACAGCACTCATCAGTAATCAAGACTGTTTGAAAATGATTCTTTTTGTAGTTCTGGGCCCACTGCAGCCATTTCTGCTTGTGAGGATTGGTTAGGGAAGGCTAAATATAAAGTTTATACATAACTGCAATCCTCTGGAGGATCTTGCACCTTGATGTTCAAAGGACTCCATCATCAGCAGCTTCAAATATCCGTCTGCTGCTTTGTTGTAGCATTTTAGCAGCTGCTTTCTTAATCTGATGTATTTGTTTGGCAGAAGCCTTCCTCATTTTGCTGTTATCCACACAAATCTAGGGGGAGAGGCTCTAGAGCTGCGCAGCGGCACTCGCATCTATGCGGACTGCGCAGCCGCGGCCATTTTACAGGCGGCAAGAGAGCCGGACCCCGGGCTGTGGGGTCGGGAGCCGGCCCGGGGGGCTAATGAGCAGCGAGGACCCGGCAGAACTACACAGAGGGCACGGATGACATGCTCCGTGCATTCAAATTTGCTGCAGGTACTTAACTTTTTTGTAATCTCACCTCGTAAGTCCTTTAAATTTTCGTAAAAAAATGGTGGTCTGCCTAATAAAGTGAAACACCCTTTTTTTAGTATATTTCTTTAATTCGAGCTCACCAGTTATCAGAGGTATCCGAGATTGATTTCAGTGATCAAAAGAGCCCTAAGACACAATACTATCCATGTGTTTAATTGAAAAACAACATATTTCATTTTTATGGCACAAATACAATTTGCACAATAATTTTGAACACAGTGTAAAGGGTTATAAATAAAAGGAAAAAATAGCAAGTGTTGTTTATATCAAAAAATAGGGCCCTTTTCCACTTGCAATCGCTAGCGTTCACGCTGAACGCTAGCGATTGCTGAATCGCAATTACCGGCGATTCCCCGACGTTCGCCGCCGCGATTTTGCTATGCTATGCACTGCATAGCAAAAACGCGGCAAATATCGCTCCGCCGCGCGTTCGCGTTCCTGACAAAAACGAATCGCGGTAGTGGAAATGACCTACCGCGATTCCTATGTTAAAAAGCAAACCGTAGCGATTGTAAAATCGCTAGCGGTTTGCGTTTTTGCGATTCAGCCAGCGCAAACGCGCTGGTGGAAAAGGTTGGCAGAGTGTAGCTATTAACATAAAAAAAAAGCTGAAAAGCTTAAAAAAAAAAAAAAAAAAAAAGCTACAGTACTAGTTTAACCACTTTACCCCCGCGCGTACGTATTTCTCCGCCCCTTTTTCCATCCTTTAAAAACCAGGGACGGAGAAACACGTACTTTCCGCGTTCCCGACGCTGTCCGCGCTCCCGCTCGTAAACACGCCGCCCGCCGCTAGTAAAACCGCCGCCGCCCGCTCGCCCGGAGATCAATGAACGGGAAAATCCATTCCCGTTCGTTGATCTAAGCCCCACAATGACCCGCTGCTCTCCTATGGGCAGCGCGATCATTGTGAGAAGAAACTCACGTGTCCAGCCTCCTTATTCTTCCTCCAAGCTTCCGGAAGGAGGCTTGGAGGTCGCAATAAAGCAAAAAGTTACTGTGGCCAAATAGTAAACTACACCCTACACATTTTTCACATACAAATAAATGACTTTTACACACAAAATTAACTCATTACCTCCCACACTCCCCATTTTTTTTTTTTTTTGTAATTAAAAAAAAATTCAAAAATTTACAATTAAAAAAAATACATAATTAGTTACCTTAGGGACTGAACTTTTTAAATATTTAAGTCAAGAGGGTATAACACTGTTACTTTATAAACTATGGGCTTGTAATTAGGGATGGACGCAAAACTGAAAAAAATGCACCTTTATTTCCAAATGAAATATTGGCGCCAAACATTGTGATAGGGACATAATTTAAACGGTTTTATAACCGGGACAAAAGGGCACATAAATTTCATGGGTTTTAATTACAGTAGCATGCATTATTTAAAAACTATAATGGCCGAAAACTGAAAAATAATTTTTTTTTCCCCACATTTTTCCTATTTTCCCATTAAAACACATTTAGAAAAAAATAATTCTTGGCATAATGTCCCACCTAAAGAAAGCCTAATTGGTGGCGGAAAAAACAAGATATAGTTCATTTCATTGCGATAAGTAATGATAAAGTTATAGACGAATGAATGGAAGGAGCGCTGAAAGGTGAAAATTGCTCTGGTGGTCAGGGGGTAAAACCCCTCAGTGGTGAAGTGGTTAAGCTTACATAGGTTAGTGTTGAAAATAAACAGGGACAGTTAATGTAAGAAGGTTAGGTAAAGCAATAAATAGAATAATCAGTAAAATTAATAATATTCAATTATTGTAATTATTCAGCGTCCAATTGTCAAATATAGTCAGCATTGCCGATATACTACTACCGTAGCAGCTTCCACCAGTGTCTAAATTTCCCCTGCACCACATTTTTTGTACTGCAGAACACACACAAACTTTGTACAGGTTTAAGATTCTGTAATAAATTTCATTTGCTCCTAAATCTAAATTAGCATTGTTGAAAGTCAAACCCCAAAAAGCCAATAATTTCAACATTCTCAGGAACAAGAAAAAAAAAACCAGGTAAGATGAATACAGAAAAATAAATATATATCAATTTTGGCATACATATAGACAATAATAATTTATTTTAACATATGTCCCCTCTTAACATGTCAGCAGCTATGTGCAGCGAGGAGCTGGCTGCAGTGCACACCAGTGATTCAGGGCAAGCATGAAATGGATGACATATAGGATGACATATGTGTGCACAATAACACTGGAGGCCAGCAGGAAGCTGGGAGGTGAGCTGTGCAGACAGCAGTGTGTGATAGTGTTGTCCGGATCATGAACGATTCGGATCTTTGATCCGAATCTATTTTATGAGTCGATCATCCGAATCATCAAAATGAACGATTCGGATCGCAAAAGGGGCGGGGCCAGGAGCGACACGCCCCCTCTCAGCGGGCAGCGGGGTCCTGGAAGCAGAGCTGAGATGGATCGCTCTGTTGTATGGGAGGCAGCCTTGCAGGGACAGCAGGTAGATAAGAGAGAGGGGACATCGGTGCCACTGACAGATATGTGTAGAGCACACATACTGGCTGCAATGTGCTGCCCATTATAGGCTGGCTGTTCCGTAGTGCTGCACAGTGAACACATGGGAAGCTTTTGGCTCAGCACAGCTCAGTAACTTTGCAGGCACTGTGATTGAAAGGCAATATGATCCTCCTGCACTAAACAGCTGCACTTATCTTCTGGGAATGCTTTCTTTCACTGTGCGACCTTTTCTTTCAAAGTGTACAGATGAACATATAGGTGAAATATATGTAAAGCATGTGATTTCAGCATGTGGGTATTACGTGCAAACATTTCTGCTCTCTGCTCGTCCCTCCTCCCTTCTCTGTCCACTCCCTGCCCTCTGTCCATCTTCTCCCCTTCTCTGTGTGTCCACTCCCTCCCCTTCTCCTGTCCACAGACCTGTCCTGCTGTTCATTTCACCCCCGAATGCTTCCGGTAGTAAAATGATCCGAGATTCGGATCAAAGATCCGGATCTCTTCAATGATCCGATTCGAATCATCCGGATCATTGAAAAGATCCGAACTTCCCATGGTGTCAGTGCCCCCCTCATTGTGTATCTCCTCAGCGCCCCTCCCTCTCCTCTCACCTGCCTCCAGCTACAGGGCGGCTTCCCCGCGAGCTGCTGCTATAAATCCCGATCACTCGCGCCTCCCCACTTCCCCCGGCCTCGCTCTCCGGTTCATTCCGCTTACACCGGTACGGACTCGGTCCTGTAGGAGACTCTCGTGACGTAACCGGAAGTCGGCGCACACGCCCATAGCGCTTGCCTGCGTCTCGCCGCCGCGTCAGCGGTCACGTGCGGCGCCTGTCATCGTCATGGCGACCAGGGCCTACTAGGCCTGGGAAAACCTAACCTGGGACAGAGTAGAGTAGTATTCAGTTTTCACTGAAGAAAACGTCCCAAAAACGAGACTGATGAGATTAGGGCTGTTTCATACTGGGGTGTTTTTCTGCAGCGGTTCAGCGGTTTGCTGATTGTCAGTGATCAGCAAAGCCTATTATGTATCCCTGTGAGACCATTCGCACTGCGTTTGCGATTTGTGTGCGGTTCACACTTGGAGCACAAGGTTCACACTTGGAGCGCAGAATGCAAATTGCAATCGCCCTAGAGGGGCCTGGCTACAAATCGCAAACGCCTGAGCCCACCAACGCTAGAGTGACCAGATTTTTGTAGGCTCAACCTGGGACAGGGTGGCGCCCAAAAATGGGGGACTGCTGCGCTAACCAACGTGGTGCAAGCGGCGCGTGCAGCGCCGGAAAATGGGCGTGGCCATGACATTCTATGGGCGGAGCTAACCTAATGATGTAACAGCGAGGCATAAGAAAGCAGTGTTTACGCCGTGATGTGGTCAAACGAGGGTTCGCATCATGGGTGTGCAGAAACTGTGTGATGCTGTTTAATAGTATACCGTAACCCCAAAGCAGCAAACATAGCCAACTATGACCATTAAATAATAAATGCAGTAACAGTTACCCCGGACACCACAAAATAAACGCAATGGGCAACGTCAGCACAAAATAAACATATTGCAGGCAACATGTCAGCACAAAATAAACGCATTGCGGGCAATATATCAGCACAAAATGAACGCAATGGGGGCAAACATGTCAGCACAAAATAAACGCATTGCGGGCAACATTTCAGCACAAAATGAACACAATGGGGGCAAACATGTCAGCACAAAATATACGCATTGCGGGCAAACATGTCAGTACAAAATAAACGCATTGCGGGCAAACATGTCAGTACAAAATAAACGCATTGCGGGCAAACATGTCAGTACAAAATAAACGCACTGCGGGCAAACATGTCAGTACAAAATAAACGCATTGAAGGGCAACATGTCAGCACAAAAACGCAATGGGGGCAAACATGTCAGTACAAAAACGCAATGGGGGCAAACATGTCAGCACAAAATAAACGCATTGCGGGCAACATTTCAGCACAAAATGAACGCAATGGGGGCAAACATGTCAGCACAAATACGCAATGGGGGCAAACATGTCAGCACAAATTAAACGCAATAGGGGCAAACATGTCAGCACAAATTAAACGCAATGGGGGCAAACAGGTCAGCACAAATTAAACGCAATGGGGGCAAACATGTCAGCACAAATACGCAATGGGGGCAAACATGTCAGCACAAATACGCAATGGGGGCAAACATGTCAGCACAAATACGCAATGGGGGCAAACATGTCAGCACAAATACGCAAGGGGGGCAAACATGTCAGCACAAAAACGCAATGGGGGCAAACATGTCAGCACAAATACGCAAGGGGGGCACATTTCACCTGGAAAAAAAACAGCATGTACTCACCTGACATAAGACAGGTCCCCTCACGCAGCCGGCCTCTGGTGTGTGCAGCTCCTCCGGACGATCCTCCTTCAATCTCCCGCTCTCCTCTCACAGGCAGAGCAGGGCTACGGCAAGATGGCATCCGGAGGCGGAGCCCTGTACTGGAGACACAGTCTCTAGTATAGGGCTCCGTCTCCGGACGCCATCTTCCCGTAGCCCCGCTCTGCCTGTGCCTGCCGGAGGACAATGCAGGCTGCTGGAGCGGGGCTGCGGGGAATGAACTAGCACAGCGTCTATGAGACGCTGCGGCTAGTTCATGTACGGTGACCAGAGTCCCGAGGCCGGGACGTCCCGCTGCTGAAAGCGGGACGTTTCCCGGGACCTCATGCAGCCTGGGACAGCGCCCCCCGAAGGCGGGACGTGTCCCGGGTAAAGCGGGACGTATGGTCACCGTAACCAACGCACACAGTTGTGTCAGCTTTTCACCAACACATTAATGTTACAGATGCTGAAAACCGGACAGAAGTGGATACAACTGTGTTAGTGGGCATTTTTGTGAAACGATTCCTGGCTGTTTTTGTAAGTGTTTTTGTTTTACGATTTTCTGCGTGCAGACAAACAGGTAGTGAATTCTTTGACCTGGAACTGAATGTCTTTTAAAGGACATCCGAGGTGAACATAAACTGATGAGAAAAACAATTGTATCTATCCTCCTTCTCCTAAAAATGACCTTTTTTAAGATTTCCCAGTTTTATTTTATATTCAAATCTAGTTGTTTTTTTTACGTTTTTACTGTGTCATTGTCTCTGCTCAATGGCACCTTCACTGAAGTATGCTAGAGCTCAAATATATGAACTATTGACCCTTTTTAACTCTTTCATGCTTTCAGAAGCCATTTACTGACAGGGAAGTATTTGATGGCTGCAATTACTTTTCAGTGAGGGTTATGCTATAGTCTGACCTAGTCCAACCCAGACAGCTGTAATTACTTTTCAGTGAGGGTTATGCTATAGTCTGACCTAGTCCAACCCAAACTGTCACTTGCATACCTGATGTTTAACTCTTTCAGGCAGAGAAAGAAAAAAAGGAACACAGCCTAGTTTATTTGCGTGCTAGGCACTGTACATACACGTCTATCTCATCATGTTACATGTCACCTCGGTTGTCCTTTAAAGAAAATTTGCCTGAAAAACGTTCACAAAATCGCTGTTCTAAGCATCTAAGCGCTTTTAAAGCAATTTTGCGATTTTCTTATACCTAGCATTGAAGCACAAATGCTCAGAAAATGGTGCAGGACACACGTTTGCGATTGAAAAGAAAGCTCATCTCTTATGTGAGAACGCTCACATTAGATATCATTACACAAGCGCTTTTACAGCAATTTTAAAACCACTAGAGATTTTTTTTAAAAAGCTCAAAATGCTCATAGTGTGAACAAGCCCTTACATGATCACGAATGCCAGCATTCGCAAGAATCACCATCGCAGGCAAAATGCTGCATGCATCACATTATTATTATTATTGAATTGTATAATGCCAGTATCTTCCGTGGCGCCGTGCCAGCCAGTATCTTCCGTACAGCCTACAGCGTATAACAATACAAAATAAACAATACAACATTTACTACAAGACAATGGTGGATTACTGATGATGCAGGGAACACCTGTGTGTCACGGAACAGCCGTGAGAAACGTGGGCGAATTGGTAGGATCCACGCAGTCCAATTTCTGATCGCTTTTTGCAGTGTTCTCCCCAGGATCAATTAAGTGGGCGGGCCGCCCGGGTGAAATAAGGCCCCACCCGGCTGCTATTTTGCATATTAGAAAAGCCAGTGCTGTTCTGACTCCTCTGTAGCAGATTGCCCAGCAAGCTTAGCTCCTCCATGTACGAGATCTCGCGCTTCCCAGCGGGCTCGTACACTCATTGGCTCGGCATGGCAATAGGCGGGACAATCTGTTACACTGACTGCATAGTGCTCCTCCAGGAACGAGGCACATTGCAAGCAGTCTCTCTCTCTCTGCCTGCAGGATCGTGAAGGGACGCTGGAGCCTGTGTGGCTAAAGCAGAGCTGGACACTACAACTACAGCCCGTCTGGCTTGTAATCTTGGTATTTATTGCCTCCTTTCCTCCTCACGGCTGTGTCACTTGTCTATCTCCCTCCCCACCATACAATTGTTGTACAATTACGTGCCGTACTAACTTTCCCATCTCTGAATTACGGCACTTTCGTCTGACTGAAGAGAGGAGTGCAGGCAATCACTCACTTGCTCCCCCGGGTGTCAGACGCACGGGGTAGATCTCCACTAGCTGCAGAGAGCGGGATGTCTTGGCTGCCCAGAGAACAGAGCACACCGACAGCAGCGCTGAAGGGGGGAGGGGGGGGGGGAAGCAGTCTGATCTGATAGGCAGGGCCGGCGCTACCATTAAGGCAAAGGAGGCAGCTGCCCCAGGGCTCCAGAGCTTGTAGGGGCCCCCAGTGGCTACAAGAGGGAAACATTTTTTTTCAAATCGGCCTTATAGTTTTTAAGAAAATCGATTTTAAAGTTTCAAAGGAAAAAAAAATACACATTTAAAAACCTGCCGACTTTAATGGTTAATAGCAAATCCACCTTAAATACTAGAAACCCTAAATTTGCAGGATATGTTAAGGAGATCATTAGGAATAAGAGGAAAAAACAATTTTTCAAAAAGACCTTATAGTTTTTGAGAAAATCGATTTGAAAGTTTCGAAGGAAAAAAGTATACTTTTAAATGCGGTAAATGTCACTTTTAGTAGCAAACATAACGGTAGTGTCATTTTACATATATCAAACGAAAGCGCAATAAATTTCCTGACGGGGTTTCCAGGGGGTCTATACGCAGCCGCAGCGCTTTGGCCAGGGATCGCTATACAGCCGCAATATGGCTGTATGAAGATCCCTGGCATTTTTCCTATTTTCCCAATTTTTTTTTTATGTTTAGAGTGTGGGAATTTAAAAAAAAAAAAATTATGTGGGGTCCCCCCTCCTGAAACTTTTTAACCCCTTGTCCCCCATGCAGGCTGGGATAGCCAGAATGTGGAGCTCCGACCGATTGGGACTTCACACCCTGTTATACCAGCTGCAAAAAAGGTCCCCTAATGCCGATTTTTGTTCTGGGGTATATGTTGGGGGGGGGGGGGGGGGGGCAGGTTTATTTTGCCCTGGGGCCCCATTGATGCTTAAACCGGCCCTGCTGATAGGTACAGGCAAAATAAAGCTGTGACCTTAGGTCAGCTTGCACACATAAAGCTCTGTCCTGAGGTTTTTTCCCACCCCCCTCTTTGTTAACCCTTAGGATGCACTAATAAACCTCTGGAATCTGAAGGGACCAACATGTCCTTTCAGACCATGCTGAGCTTTGCATTTTCACAAAAAAACCCAGTTCATATCCATGTGTGAGTTTGCAGCTTGTCAGTTTAATCTGTAGGACATGCTGAGCCTTGTGGTTCCACAACGATGGGGTCCACAAATAATGAAAACCTAGAGGAACCAACCCCCAAAACATTGACGGAACAATAGTGGTTATTCGGCACCATTAATGATGCCCAATGTGTATAACTGTCTAGCTCTGGACATGTGTGAAAATATGATGTCTGTTTCACCTGCACTGTGAACCGGATTTGTGTACTGCAAATAAAGCCAATTTTTGTTTTGTTTTTTAAAAAGCAAACAAAAAGCACTGTAATAGCACATTGAAAACAACCGAAAAGTTTTTCCTGGTTTTGACAGGGTCATTTTAAGACAGATGGTGCATATCTAATACTGGGTACACACTATGAGATTTTCTGGCTGATTTACTGTCAGCTCCATTATTTCCAACATGATTGCTCTGCTTTCTGATCGATTTCCGAGCATTTTCCAATCAATTTCCTATTGAAGTGAACGGAAATTGATCGGAAAATGCTCGGAAATCGATCAGAAAGCAGATCGGACATGTTGGAAATAATCAATCTGACAGTAAATTGGCCAGAAAATCTCACCTAGCATCTCTGTACCTAGCATTACAGCAAGAGTCATATGGAGGCTCAGTGTTTTCCCCAGGCCTCCATCCGGCTAATTTTGGTAAGCACCCGGCTGATATCGGCTTGTTTCCTCCTATGCTGTAAGCAGAGCTTACACGGCCCTGCATTCCCCCTGTTGCGCCCCACCTGGCTACTTTTTCATGCCACCCAGCTGGAAAAAATTTCTGGGGAGAACACTGTTCTGGCTAAATTTGTGCAGCCATTACAGGAATCAGAACTGGGTTTTTTTCTTTTTTTTTTCTCTTTCCCTCCTTCCACCAAAAGGGCTCTAGCCTGCCGCAGAGTGTCCCCGGCTTCAAGCTGTGCTGATGGCCCATCCATCAGATAGAGTTGATAAGCACGATGACAGAAACAATCTAGTTGTGGAAAAATCAGACATTCTGGCTCACCTCCCAGCATGGGAGCTGACATGTAGCTTGCTGCCACAAGCTTCAAAAGAAACGTCACCTAGGAATGACCTGCTATAAATCCCAGAGGTATCTCATATTCCATAAACTGCTATATGTGTCATATTTTCTGTGTTGCCAGGCTGGCAGACCCTCCAAACTAACAGAGCATGCTTGGCCCTATCTGGCTCTGGTTCTGTAGAAGTTTCAGGACATTCTGAGGTAAAGACTGCCAGTTAGGCAGTTCGAAAGTGCCCTGCTGATACCACAGGGGTCCCACCCCTCATGTTTGGTATCAGGCTGCTGGGTAAATCGAGACAGATCTGAAAATGTTAGTAAATCTGCCCTGACCTGTACGGTTCTGTGAGATAGAGCCCATATATGGTTAGATATGATTTCTGGTCCCCAGGACAAGGGGAGGACTCATCTCATGTTCTAAGGGGGTGTGTGGCCCCGCCCTCACTCCCTCCTACTGGATCAGGGGCATAAGAATGGCAGAGGAGACAAACTCAGTGTCCTCCACCCTGAAACATCATCCTGATTTCATCTGTGCCAGCTTGAGGATATGCTGGCATCCACCTGGTCTGAACTCTGAACTTTGATTGAAACCAAGAACTTTACAAGTTTTCCCACAATAGGACATCTTTCCACAAATCCTAAGTATTTTCTCCCTTTTATTTCATACTGGCTATTACTGTTTTAATAATTGTTGATTTTAATAATTGTCTGTATATATTAATTATTTATATTGCCGTGAATAAACGACTTTATCCAAGTCATTCACTGTTCCGCTACCCTGCTTCGCAGCCGCACAAACTGAACCAGACTTCTGAAGAGACGCTACTATTGTATTGTTGCTAGCTAGACAGAATACAGCGTGTTTTAACCGTTTTTATTTGTAGATCTAGGTTCAGACAGTCAGCGGGCTCCTCTGTCCCATGGTAACAGAAGTGGTGGCAGTTATACCCTGAACTAGTGTGTAAAGTGTATTTCCGTAACCCACAGGCTCCCTTCTGGTCGGGCTGCTGCCCAAATTTCTGTCGGTTTCTGCGCAAAGATCGCGACCAAAGCTTGCATGGTCTGTGTGCTGAATCCGATTGGAAGGCAATTTGCGGTCTGACCACTAGGGCTCCTGTGACACTGTGTGATTTACGTTATTCACAGCGATTTGCTGATTGCCAGCCCTCACACTTGTACAGCAAATTGCACTGTGATTTTGCAGCACAAAGTTGCGATTTCCACTCACGAAAACAAGAAGACTATCCTGATCCCCCCCCTCAAAATTCTGCATGCAGCGTGTTTGCAATTTTGGCAAATCGCAGACACTGCAGTGAGAGTGTCCCATAGGGATACATTAGTCAGCGCTTTGCTTAAAAGCGAAGCTCCCCAGGAACACCCCAGTGTAAACTAGCCCTGTATCGGCTACCCGGCATCCTGCTTCATATGGTTTTCTGCAATCTGCTAGCAAGCATTTGGCAACTTCTGTCTGCACTTCTCGTCATTTGATTTTTGCATCACGTTTTGACCCCCGCAGGGAGATGCTGAAGTGCTGTGGTTTCCCGACCCTGCACACTACATGCAACGCCGTTATTACATGTTGCATCACGTTCGTCAGTCATGATATTGCATGTTGATACTGCCACACACCCTATCTACCACGTCGGCCCTAGATTTCCCAGCATGTCCGTTCATTATATTCAACCAATTTCATCCTGAAATCATTCAAATCCTCAATCGAATGTGCCTGTTGTGGAAGTGATTTTCATCAGATTCGATATTAATTACCGAATCGGATGGTCAATCAGCCACCAAATAATTAGATGTAGGGGTGCTCACCGCATTCCGCGGGAATTCCGTTTTCCGCGATTCCGGTCGGAAATTGGTGATTCTGTTCCATCGCATCGGAACGGAATTGCTATAGTGCTAAACGGAAATTTCGGAATTCCGTCGGAATGCACATTTTTTTAAGCCAATCAGAAGGAAGACCCTAGACTGAAGCTTATAAGTGATTTCTGCATGAAAATCGGACTTTCAGCACCAATTAGAGTCTTAAAGAAAACATGTACTGAAAATAAAAGTCAAAATAGGCATACACAAGTCATACTTACCTTCCATGTAGTCTACTCCTCAGTGTCTTTCTCCTGTCCTGCGTCCTATTTGTTCACTATGATCAAGGGAATTTTCCGTCCTCCATTTTGAAAATAGCCATTACCCATAACAGCTTTCTGGTCAGCACACAGTTAAACTGTAACATCGCCCACTTGAGCCATAGGGAAACATGGACATTACCTGGTACATCAGTTTTCCTCTCAGCTATAACTGACAGCAACTGATATATAACTGACAGCAACTGATATATTTCAGATCTGACAAAATATTGTCAGAACTGGAAGGGATTATTGTCAAAAGAAAATGGTGTGCTTCTGAGAGGAACTGATGGCAAGGTAACTATGTAATGTTCATTTGTAGTTACCTCATGTGTTTATTTTAAATATTTTTACTCAGTACAGGTTCTCTTTAATAATAACCAACCCATCCTACGTTAGCAACCAGCTCCGTAGCTACCTGTCATCAGCTATCCCACCCATTTTGTTTATAAGAGAGCTGTGCAGTCACGAAGCTTGTGGGTTTCTGTCTGGTGTTAGAGAGAGAAGAGAGACAGACCCATAGTAGTTGTTTTAACATAAAACAAAAGTCTTTTTAACCTCCCTGGCGGTAAGCCCAACCTCAGGTCGGGCTATGCCGCGCAGGAGAATTTCTCAGGGCCTGCTGGGCCGATTTGCAAAATTTTTTTAAGTACATGCAGCTAGCACTTTGCTAGCTGCGTGTACTTCCCGATCACCGCTGCTCCGCACCGATTCGCCACTATCCGCCGCACCGCCCCCCCAGACCTCTTGCGCAGCCTGGCCTATCAGTGCCAGGCAGCGCTGAGGGGTGGATCGGGACTCCCGATGACATCACGACGTCGATGACGATCGTCGCCATGGCGACGGGGGAAGCCAAACAGGAATTCCCGTTCGGTTTTAATTGACCACCAGGGAGGGTAAAGACTGTATATAAACCAAAAGTCTTTTTAAAGACTCTGGGAGGGCTGGAACCCACTAGAGCGATTTTTTGAGCGTTTGGGGAGCACTTTGAATCGCTAGCGCTTTCCCTAAATGCTCTGGCAATGTAAATATATGTAACAAATTCCACAGTAGCGATTGCGATGAGCAAAATCGCAATCACAGGACATGCAGCATTTTGAAAGCGTTTGCGCTTCAATGTAATGTACTGTAGCGCTGGCAAATCGCTCATGAATCGCTACACATAGCGATTTGAGTGCGATTGCAAACTGTAAATAAAATTATGATACATTGAAAGGTCCAATCAGAATCAAAATCACTAATCGCAAATCGCTACACAATCGCTGGCAAAAAGCTTACACTTTTTAAAAGCGATCCCAAAAGCGTGGAAAACGTTCATGAAATCGCTTACAAATCGCTTATTAAAAATGCTAGCGATTGTACTAGCGATTTGCGATTTGTAGTGGGTTCCAGGCCGGAGAGAGAGTTAGAGTGTGAGCTATATTAGTAGTAGTAAGCTAGGTGTATTTGTGAGAGAGTGACAGTAGATTGTTAGTTTGAGTGATAGATTGTACTGTAGTGTGCTAGCAGTTGCTTCAGAGCCAGCCAGGCTGCAGGCTTAGGGCTTGATTCACAAAGCGGTGCTAACCCAGTTAGCACGCCTAAAGATTTTGAGCATGCTAACCAGGGTGCTAACTAGGTTAGCACCATTTTGTAAATTTAGATTGCGCGAAATGTTGCACCGCGATGCGCACCATGCAACGTTAAGGTCGCACTCCATGCGACCTTTTAGGTGCATCGCGGTGCGACGTTTTGCGCGCAAGTTCTTTTTAACACGCTTAAACTGAGTTTAGGCATGAAGAGGGGCTTTTCACAAGCGTGCTAACAGTTAACACTGCTTTGTGAATCAAGCCCTTAGTGTTTGACAGAGTGAGAGTGAGTTAGGTGATTGATTAGTGATTGATTAGTTGAGTGAGTGTAGTGCAAGTTTTTTTTTGTTTTCTAATTTTTTTTTTGTTTGTTTTCTTTATTTTGTTTTTTATTTATTTATTTATTTTCTTTATTTCACCCACTCACTTTCTGATCTGTTCTGTCGCTCATACCCCTTCCCCAATAAAATTTGTGGCCCCAAAATAATGGAGAGAGAGCAGCAGCAATTTCCTGCCACTCCTAAAAGGAAATGGAGTGATGGTGGTGTTGGTGGATCACGTCAAGTACGTGATCAGGTTGAGAGTGGCAGCAGCAGCAGGAAGCGTTCCCCCCTGGTCAGAGATGTCTTCCTTTTGTTCGCAGCACGCAGGAAAATTTTGACAGAGCAGGAGGCGAAGAGAGTTGTGGATTATTTAGATCAGGAACCCTCTAACCAGTCTGAGGCACTTGAAGCCAGTTGCAGCAGCACCGGCCACCAGGTTCCTCATGACCAGAACCCGACCGCAGCTGCTTCTCTTGACGAGGTTGTTTCCTCCCAGTACTCCGCTCCAGAAGTAAAGCACACCTACATCGCTGAGAGAGATGTGGAGAAGGTTTGGGAGGAGGCATTGGAGGAGACCATGGGACCAAGCTCCCAAGAAGTGGTGGGTTCTCTGTGGTGACAGAAATGGCCACTGTGTTTTCTTCACCAGTGTCACCAGTCAACATCATCATCACCACCACTCAACTACAGAGGTGTTTGGTGGCCAGGTGGAGGGTCCAGAAGAGTCACTTATTGAACTGGATGATATTTTGGATGATGAGGTGGCTGATCGAACGTGGTTGCCACCTGTTGGTTTAGGCACTAGCAGGCATGAGCAGCTTGTAGAAACAGAGCAGACGGTTGGCCAGCAGCCTGCAAGTGCTTTCCCGTCTGTCAGTACCTGCCACCAGTGCAATGCTGAGCATCGAGGTGCTAGAACAGGTTGCACCACTGCTGGACGTGCACGCACGTCCCCTGCATGGAATTATTTCACTGTTCTGGAAGAGGATGAATCCAGGGCAGATTTGTGTGCCGTAAATCGGTGAGCAGAGGCAAATCGGGCACCGGGTTCGGCACTTCAGGGCTGAAAAGTCATCTGCGCAACCACCACAGACGGGAGTTTGAATATGTAAAAAATTACAATCAGATGGGTGGAGGAAAAGCAGCAGCAACAGGCCCCTCCTCTTCTTTTTCTACTCGTCCTGTCCCAATCCAACCTGCTCAGTCCCATTCCAGTTCAAATCCCTCTGCATACCAGGATGGAAGAGGACTCCAGACCTCGGCAAGCACCTCATCATCACCCTTGTTGGTTTCCTCTGAATCACCAGTGTTCCAGCGTCAGGCCCCTGTGCCAGAAATGTTGCAGAGGAAGCGAATGCTCCCTACAAGTGATCCTTTTGTTGTCAAAAACAATGCGCTCCTGGCAAGGCTGTTGGGCCAACAGCTGCTGCCCTACCAGTTTGTCGACTGTGCTTCCTTCTGCAGACTGATGAACAGTGTTGCTCCACAATGGCGGATCCCCAGCCGCCATTATTTTGCCAGGAATGCTATCCCTGCCCTTCACAAGCACATTGTGTAGTGCGTCGGCCAGTCTATGGATCACGCTGTCGGTGGCAAGGTGCACTTTAGTTCACTATGGATGGCTGGAGCAGCAGGCATGGGCAGGGAAAGTATGTCACTTTTACCGCCCATTGGGTCACCCTCTATGGTGCTGCTGAGGAGGGTGCAAGATCTGGGGCATCTCAGCAGGTGGTACCGCCACGTGGGTTGAAGTGTGATGAATGATCCCGACATCGAGACGATTAGCGATTCTGTATCGTTTAGGCACAGCAGAACAGAATGACATTTTTGTGTTCTTTTTAAAACAGATGCATTTCCCTCCTTTCCCAATGAAAGCAGAAACCCCTCACCCACTTCCCCAGTGTCCTGATAGTACGGAGAGGAATTTCACACATGGCTAGCCGTCCTGCTGAGACCAGTTGCTGGCACAGCATTCCCAAAGAAACTAGATCCAACCAGTAGAGATAAGAGCTTCCCTCCAAACTCTTAGTCTCAAACAAAGAGAATTTTAATGTATTTGTAATTAAAAATAGGCTTGTCTCAGAAAGACAAAAAATACATTTTCTGATACCCATAAACCAGTTCTATCATCCACCCGAATTACAATTTTCTAACTGTCAGGGGTCAGTCGGGAAACTGCTTTATTCAGCCTGCGCAGACCGAACGCGATAGAATAGGCATGTGTAGCCTCATTTGATGCAGGGTCGCAGGCCGCTTATGAATATAGTCTCGGATTTGCGATACACCAATCTGAGGCGGAGTCACACAGATGATTAATAAATGTTACATTTTCTGCTCTGAGTTCTGGGGGCGGCAAGCTTACTGATTAGGAGGTAACCCCACATTAAACCGCACTCTGTTTCTCCATTCTCCAAATGGACTTATCAGCCACAACTAAAGTAAGAACTTTCTGATTTTATCCCTGTTATTTTTAAGCTTTGTGTGTATATGTTAATTAGTGTATATAAATGTATGTAATGCATTTCTGTTATTAAATGTTTAAAAATCATTTAGCGGTTATGACCTGTTGCTGAACATATACAATTGTACCTATTCTCCTGAAACCGCTACCCTGTGTTTAATAGAAGTGTACATTTCTAACCCGTATGCGTGGATCCGGCTCAGATATTCAGATCTGACCCAGATTCCTGCATACTGCAAAGGGTTAACAGAGCGTTCTCGAAGTATTAGCATAATTACAGTAGCGGGCTGTGTAACCCACTTGGTGGCAGATCTTTGAATTGTATGTGTGTGGTGAATCCTTTGGCGTCTGAACGCTTCCTCCGTTAGTCGGCTCATCAACTTGCGAAGTCAGGTTACGCTTCGCAATGAGCAAAATGACAGTGTGAGAGGATTTCTGACGCCAATCGATTAACCTTGATCGCAGACCGGCCTTGCGGTCTGTGACAGGGGAGGCCTGTTCTACTTCCCTCTGCTACCTGTTCTGTCCAAGACCAATCTGCCTTTGCTGAGCCTATATACCTACCTACCTAAAGGCCTGTATACCTACCTACAGGCCCCTATACCTACCTACCCACCTACAGGCCCCTATACCTACCTACCTACCTAAAGGCCCCTATACCTACCCACCCATCTACCTACCTACAGGCCCCCCTACCTACCTACGTAAAGGCCCCTATACCTACCTACCTAAAGGCCCCTATACCTACCTACCTACCTACCTAAAGGCCCCTACACCTACCTACCCACCTACCTAAAGGCCCCTACACCTACCTACCTACAGGCCCCTACACCTACCTACCCACCTACCTAAAGGCCCCTATACCTACCTACCTAAAGGCCCCTATACCTACCTACCTACCTAAAGGCCCCTATACCTACCTACCTACAGGCCCCTACACCTACCTACCTACCCACCTACCTAAAGGCCCCTATACCTACCTACCTACATACCTACCTATACTGAAGGTCCCTTTACCTACCTACCTAAAGGCCCCTATACCTACCTACCTAAAGGCCCCTATACCTACCTACATACCTACCTATACTTAAGGCCCTATACCCTGCTACCTATACTGAAGGTCCCTTTACCTACCTACCTAAAGGCCCCTATACCTACCTACCTAAAGGCCCCTATACCTACCTACCTAAAGGCCCCTATACCTACCTACATACCTACCTATACTTAAGGCCCTATACCCTATATACCTATACTGAAGGTCCCTTTACCTACCTACCTATACTGAAGGCCCCTATACCTAGTTAACTACCAATACTGAAGGCCCATATACCCTGCTACCTTTACTGAAGGCCCATATACCCTGCTACCTTTACTGAAGGCCCATATACCCTGCTACCTATACTGAAGGCCCATATACCCTGCTACCTATACTGAAGGCCCATATACCCTGCTAACTATACTGAAGGCCCATATACCCTGCTAACTATACTGAAGGCCCATATACCCTGCTACCTATACTGAAGGCCCATATACCCTGCTACCTATACTGAAGGCCCATATACCCTGCTACCTATACTTAGGGCCCCTATACCTTGCTACCTATACTGAAGGCCCCTATACCTTGCTACCTGTACTGAAAGCTACCTATATTGAAGGCACCCATACCTAGCTAGCTATACTGAAGGCACCTTTACCTCGCTACCTATGCCTGGGTACCTATACTGCGGGCAACTATACCATGGATCGCACAATTCTTATGTGCAGGATTCGTTAGATTCGGGATTCGAAAGGTTCGAGATATTCGAGAACCTTTTTAGATTCGGATCCGGATTCGGATTTGAAGAGATTGTGGATTCGTCCCATCCCTACTTATTTCCGATTGTCCGACGCGGTGGAACTCCACCCTCCACATGCTGGAGAGGTTGTAGGAGCAGCGCATGGAATCAGGCTATACCTGTCTGAGACATCTTCCACCAGAACAGGGCCACTGGACTACATTACTGGGGACCAGTGGTAGCTGATTGGACAGGTGTGCAAAGTCTTGGAGCCGTTTGAGCAGGCAACAAAAGTGGTCAGTGAGGAGCACTGCAGCATCAGAGGTGCTCCCTCTTGTCTTCATGCTGGACAAGGCTCTTGACAAACTGCTCTAACAGGGGGAGGAAGCCCTACTGAACAGTGGTCAGTCAAGTGGGGGAGTGAGTAGGCATGCTCCAGTCCTGGATGAGGAGGCAGAGCTTGTGGAAGTGGAAGAGCCCATTGTCCGGGGGTGAGAAGAAGAATCAGATGATGTGGAGCTTGAGCACGACAGTTCTGGGTCTGACAGCCAAGAAGAGGTGATAAATGGCAGACATCTCTTCCCTATGGCTGCACATATGCTCCAGTGCCTCCGTAAGGACCCCCGGATTAAAACTTTAAAATCAAGGCTCGACATGTGGGTGTCCACCATCTTAGATCCCCAGTGCAAGGGGAAAATGCGCCAGTTCATACCCCGCTCCCAAGCAGACACCAGGATGAGCCAGATCCGGGATGTCCTTCTTCGTTGGGTAGAAGATGCATTTCCTGCACCTGTATCCCAGGCCCAAACTACCAAGCCTCATCACACTCAGCAAAAGTCTGGTGGTCCCACTCCCAGCAGCAGCACCAATATCCAATCTGTGAACCTGCTGAGTATGCTGAAGGAATTTTACCAGCCAATACCAGATAATTCTTCTAGCAGCAGCACCACCAGCGGACAAAGTGGTCACCGCCAGCGGCTGGCCCATATGGTGAATGATTA
Source organism: Hyperolius riggenbachi (assembly GCF_040937935.1). Lineage (NCBI taxonomy): Eukaryota > Metazoa > Chordata > Amphibia > Anura > Hyperoliidae > Hyperolius > Hyperolius riggenbachi. The sequence continues at coordinate 195,281,039 of NC_090655.1, read as the reverse complement.
CTTGGGGTCAGCCAGTGCTCCAGACAATATGGAGAGTAATGATGACCCCATGGAGTATTGGACAAAACAACTGAATACCTGGCCTGAACTCGCTCAGTATGCACTGGAGGTTCTTGCAAGCCCCGCCGCCAGTGTTCTTTCTGAGTGATTATTTAGAGCTGCAGGTGGGGTGGTCACCGACTAACGGACCCGTCTGTCCACAGACAATGTGGATATACTAACGTTCATAAAAATGAATGAGTCAAGGATCACTGACAATTACAAGGCCCCTCTCACTGATTCATAAGAGCAGTGCTGTCTAACTGGCGGCCCATGGGCCGCATCTGGCCCACCAGGCCTCCTGCCGCGGCCCCCCTGCCATGCTGTGGCAGTGCAACTTTTTTTTTTTTTTTTTAAACAAAACATTTCCCCTATGCTGCGGATTATAAATATTTACAGCCTCTCCCCTCTTTGTCCCCCGTGCTACCACCTCTAACACCACAGATCGGCGGCGGCAGCAGCAGAAGATAGGAACCAGCCACACCAGCGCATGGCAGCCGCACGGGGGTCTTTAAGTGCTGGACGTGACCGATGATGTCACTTCTTCCATTCAAATTCACCGTGCGGCTGCCATGCGCCGGTCTGAGTGGCTCCGATCTCCTGCCCACCGCTGCCGATCTGAGCTGAGGTGAGTTACAGGCGGCAGCACGGGGGGCAATGAGGGGGGCAGAGGGTGTGTAACTATTTTAGCTCTGCGGCCAATCTGAGTGCATTTTGTGGGCACATCTGCGGCCAATCTGAGTGCATTTTGTTGGCACATCTGCAGCCAATCCGAGTGCATTTTGTGGGCACATCTGCGGCCAATCTGAGTGCATTTTGTGGGCACATCTGCGGCCAATCTGAACGTATTTTTGGGTAAATCTGCAGCCAATCTTTGTGTATTTTGTGGGTAAATCTGCAGCCAATCTGAACGTATTTTGTGGGTAAATCTGCAGCCAATCTGAACGTATTTTGTGGGTAAATCTGCAGCCAATCTGAACGTATTTTGTGGGTAAATCTGCAGCAAATATTTGAACGTATTTTGTGGGTAAATCTGCAGCCAATCTTTGTGTATTTTGTGGGTAAATCTGCAGCCAATCTGAACATATTTTGTGGGTAAATCTACAGCCAATCTGAACGTATTTTTTGGGTAAATCTGCAGCCAATCTGGTTGTACTTTGTGGGGAATCTGCTATCACTCTAATATTATTTTGTGGGGAAATCTGCTGCTAGTTTTTTTTTGTTTTTTTTCCTGGGGAGGGGGGGTCGACGGGTTTGAGGGATTGTGTCGGTCTGCCGGCCCTCCACCATGTGGTCTGAAAAAAAAAACGGCCCTCCATGCCCGCGAAGTTGGACAGCACTGCATAAGAGAATGAGTCCAATATACAATAATAAGATGACTACAGTAATTGGCCTACGACAACTCCTGCTGCTCCTAAATCATTTTTTAAGGACTGCCATGGAACCACCTCTAGGTCCCATGGCCCACGACAACTCCTGCTGCTCCTGAATAATATTTAAGGACTGCCGTGGAACCACCTCTAGGTCCCATGGCCTACGACAACTCCTGCTGCTCCTAAATAATTTTTTAATGACTGCCGTGGAACCACCTCTAGGTCTCATGGCTTACGACAACTCCTCCTGCTCCTAAAAAATTTTTTAAGGTCTGCCGTGGAACCACCTCTAGGTCCCATGGCCCACGACAACTCCTGCTGCTCCTAAATAATTTTTTAAGGACTGCCGTGGAACCACCTTTCGGTCCCATGGCCTACGACAACTCCTGCTGCTCAGCCTGCTCCTAAATAATTTTTTAAGGACTGCCGTGGAACCACCTCTAGGTCCCATGGCCTACGACAGCTCCTGCTGCTCCTAAATAATTTTTTAAGGACTGCCGTGAACCACCTCTAGGTCCCATGGCCTACGACAACTCTTGCTGCTCCTAAATAGTTTTTTAAGGACTGCCGTGGAACCACCTCTAGGTCCCATGGCCCACGACAACTCCTGCTGCTCCCAAAAAAAATAAAATTAAAAAAAAAATAAAAAAATGACCGGTGGAACAGCCACTAGGTCCCATGGCCTACGATGTTTAAAAAAAACAAGGTTTTAAATGAGATTACTGAATTTGTACCGCCGGAACGTGGAATTCCGCAAAATTCCGCCAGAATGAAACGGTTACTGAATTTTGTTCTGACAGAATTCAGAATTTCCGCGGAATCAGATATCGGCCTTTCCGATCATCCCTTGTTAGATGTATGGCCTACTTAACCACTTCCCGACCGCCATATATACAATTGGCGGCCGGGAAGTGTACCCCGCAAGGACCGCCGCATGTACAAATGGCAGCGGTCCTTGTACGGGCATGGGCGGCGCGATCGCGTCATTCGTGATGCGATCGGCCGCCGGCGACTCGCTCCGCCCCCCTCGCGCTATAACCCGCAGGCCGTTCGGAAGCGCCGGCGGGTTACCAGCACCCGGATCGCCGCATACAAAGTGTATAATACACTTTGTAATGTATACAAAGTGTATTATACAGGCTGCCTCCTGCCCTGGTGGTCCCAGTGTCCGAGGGACCACCAGGGCAGGCTGCAGCCACCCTAGTCTGCACCCAAGCACACTGATTTCCCCCCCCTGCCCCCTGATCGCCCACAGCACCCCTCAGACCCCCCCCCTGCCCACCCCCCAGACCCCTGTTTGCACCCAATCACCCCCCTAATCACCCATCAATCACTCCCTGTCACTATCTGTCAACGCTATTTTTTTTAATGCCCTAAACTGCCCCCTGCTCCCTCCTGATCACCCCCCACCCCTCAGATTCTCCCCAGACCCCCCCCCCCAGACCCCCCCTGTGTACTGTATGCATCTATCCCCCTGATCACCTGTCAATCACCTGTCAATCACCCATCAATCACCCCCTGTCACTGCCACCCATCAATCAGCCCCTAACCTGCCCCTTGCGGGCAATCTGATCACCCACCCACACCAATAGATCGCCCGCAGATCCGACGTCAGATCACCTCACAAGTGCAGTGTTTACATCTGTTCTCTACCCTAAACACCCACTAATTACCCATCAATCACCCCCTATCACCACCTGTCACTGTTACCCACCAGATCAGACCCTTGCGGGCACCCAATCACCTGCCTACATGCTCAGATTGCCATCAGACCCCCCCTTATCAATTCGCCAGTGCAATATTTACATCTGTTCTTCCCTGTAATAACCCACTGATAACCTGTCAATCACCTGTCAATCACCCATCAATCACCCCCTGTCACTGCCACCCATCAATCACCCCCTGTCACTGCCACCCATCAATCAGCCCCTAACCTGCCCCTTGCGGGCAATCTGATCACCCACCCACACCAATAGATCGCCCGCAGATCCGACGTCAGATCACCTCACAAGTGCAGTGTTTACATCTGTTCTCTACCCTAAACACCCACTAATTACCCATCAATCACCCATCAATCACCCCCTATCACCACCTGTCACTGTTACCCATCAGATCAGACCCTAATCTGCCCCTTGCGAGCACCCAATCACCCGCCTACACGCTCAGATTGCCCTCAGACCCCCCCTTATCAATTCGCCAGTGCAATATTTACATCTGTTTGTTATAATTTAAGTAGGCCTCAGTTATTTGGACTGAGTTAGGCAAAAAGGCTTGATGAGCAGACCTGCCCTTTAAGGGGATTTTCCCTTAGAGAGAAAATCTGCAGTTCTGTCAGCAGAACTAGAACATACCAAGAAGCTGTTCTCTGAACAAGGCCGCAGGTCTCCCTGACATGGGCATGTACCACCACTAGAACAATAAACATCAGCCATGTTTTGTAAACATCCACATTTCTGCATGTAGGTCAAATGCCTCATTGATTATTAATCGAGTGGGTGGGTATTATGACACCACGAGGTGGCCCAACCAATAGTCTGGTCTAGGGGAGGGCAAATATGATGTCACATTTAACTCTTTCCTAGTCGGTATTAAAACCGAGGGGGGCGATCAGAGCTCATTCTGCTTCTTACTTTCGCACTAGCTAGCAAGGCTGACTGGGACCTCTAACTATGTTTTTCCTTTCTGTAATCTGATATAATGTATGCTGTACATAGGTAGTCTAGATGTAACATAGAGTAGATACAAGAAGACCTGGGTACCTTCAGCAGGAAGGTACTCACGCAGCTGTAACGCAACATGGAAGTCTGCTTTGCCAGGAGATGATAAACTGTATCTATCTGTATTTCTGTTACTTGAATAAATAACGTAAACATTGAAGAAGCCTGAGGAAGTCTATCTCCTACTTGCTGTGTTGAGAGTCAAGTGATCTCACAGTCTGTGAGACGGTGGTGTCGAAGCAAGGTGATATAGAACAGGTTCTAACAGTGGTGCTGAAACCCTTCCCTGCCTAGCAAAACAGGCAGACAGGGGCCGGGGGCCGAAGAAGTTTTCAAGATAGTCCACAGCAAAACAAGCGGAATAGACGCGGACTGGAAAAGCCTATCACCCTGATAAGTGGTGTGCGTGAGCCGACGCACGGCTGCAATTCGAGGAAACCAGCGGCGAAACTCTTGGATGTTAAACTTTGACTGTAAGTGCACAGCAGTCAATAGCCTAAACCGGATCGCAGGCGACTGGAACGCTCCGAGGCCGGCTGGCAGCTGCCGCTGGATATCGATCCGCTGAGCCAGTGTATGTACACAGAGATGACGCTCAGGAGTTCCAGGGATCCATTCAGTTTCGTGGAGAAGTTACCAAAAGCTGGTCGAATTGGCAGGCGTACGAAGTCCGCTGATCAGGCATGTATGATTTATGTTGTTATATGGCGTTATCTGTGTTGTATTTGGTGTTATAACAAGGAGAGGATAATGTGTTTATATGTACATTCTGTGTTAATTGCAGCGTGGAGGCTGCGGGCTTCTCATCTCTCCCGTGCGGGGTGGGAGGGGTGAGGTTAGGAGCAGCTCCGTGGTAAATACGTGGTGCTGTTTTCAGAGTTTATGTGCTTTGATTTTTCTTAGGATTCAATGTTCCTGTGTTGCTAGAGCGTACATAGTATGGGCTTTAATGTTTCTGTGATGTTTGTTACAGCTTATATGGTGGGTATTTCTATATTTGTCTCAGGCATGTTTTTTTTGCTGGTCAGATGTCGATGGGTTTTTTTCTTCTCTTCCCTTCTCTACAGAGACTGGGAAATGGTCCCCCGCAGCAGGAGATAAGCTAGCGGTGTTTCAGTCTGTTAGTACTGGATGGGAGGGAGAGGGGATAGAGAGGAGCGTAGTGGAAAAGCGTAGTGAGAGCAGCAAGCTTATCTTGTTCCAGTCAGAGCTGCTTAAAGGTTTGTAAATGTCTGCATATGTTTAATAGTGTTTAGTCAGCTAGGGCTGATAAATGTGCAGAAGTACTAGCTGTTAATGTGGTTTAGAGTTATGCTGCACACTTTAGTAGTTCGGAGTTATGGCAGAGATAAGCTGCAGATGATTTGTGTAGAGAGGGAGTTTTCCATGTCCCTGGGTGAATAATTGCAGCTGGGACAGTGTTTTCTCCGGTTTTGAAGACAGTGTGTGTGGCGGAATGCTGATTTGTTGTTTTTCTCTGCACTGTGTATCGATTCTGTGTAATTGTGCATAAAATGTATGTTCGGTGTGAGTTTGTTTTCTCTCCTAAGGAGAGAGGCTGCTATGGGAGCAGCCATCTTAACTGGCAGTCCAGGACTCAAAATGGCGGCAGTGGAGAGGGCCCGCCCCCAAGAGTCATGGCCCCCACACGTCATGGTAGGGGGGAGGAGGGGCTGGGGGATGCACGTCTCGTCAGGCTGTGCTCGCGGCTCCGGGCAGAGCAGCTGACAGGGAGGGGGGTAGAAATACAGAGACATTCTACTGTGTGTCTCGGTTCTCAAAGTATTTCCCCAGAGCTTTTCCCTGGGTCCATGGAAAGGAATGCCAGAATACGTGCACCAAGCTATTACTGTAAGACTAGCATGGCCACGGATAGGAATTGTTTCCCAGCTAGGGGCAGGGAGACAGGGAACGGCGCAGATCAGGAAAGGGTCTGTACTGAGTTGCTTATGGGATTATTCCTGTAAGTGGGGCACCTTAATGGGTGTTGCAGCATGAGTTCCCAACAGTGCAGCAAGGGGGTGCCGGAGTTGGGAAAAAGGGAGTTGACCAATCCGGGTTTCCGTCGCCGCTGCTGCAGAGCGGTAACGTTTTTTTCCGGTTTCTGTCGTGGACAGGGCCAGAGCTTGACTAAGAGGTCTATGCTGGGCTGGGGCTGTTTTTTTTGTGCGTTTTTTCGTCCACTGATTGGTCAAATGTTTTTTCCAGCTCCTATCCATTGTAGCACAAAGAACAAGAACTGACAGCAGTTCATGGGGCAATTATACAAATGAAAGAATTGCCATGTACAGAGTGACAGTGTATCAGTACGGTGTTCGCCATATGACTACCTACCACGTGGGCATTCGGGGATCTGCATACAGGCATGTGACGCTGGTATGCTTAGCCCTGCACCCTGTGTAGTTTAAGTGTTAAATGCTCCTTCCTACAGGGAGGCAGCCATTTTTTTTTGTAGTTTAGGTAGTGGCACGGCAAACATTGATCAGAGGGTACAACACACAGAACTTCTAGCAGAGCTAGTATCGCGATGAAGTTCTAGATATGTTAATGCGAAAATGAGTAAGAGCATTGCAGGCTCACCTGCAAAGCAGCAACCGATGTGGCAACCGTAATCTGTGCATGCGACGGCCGCGCATGGACAGATGGGGGGGATGTGGAAGGAGCTGCAATGAGGTGTGAGCTTCCAGAGGTGAAGTCCGCGGGAGCATATTTTAAACAGGTATGTACTGAGGATAGTACTGAGGTAGGGGGGTGAAGTTTAACTCCAATCTACCAAAAAGAGTAAACAGAGTTCATGAGAACCATAAAGCAACGAGATCAATTACGATATATATTGATCAATTTAAAGTGTACAGAGTACAAGCCGCAGGGCGAATCCCAAATCATTAATAAGAATTGATTTGTTTGTATTTTGATTTCAGGAGTTGGGCAATATGGAATCGAGACAGCTGCAGTGCTAGCAGCAAAGATGGAGATGTCAGTCGGATAAGCGAAAGGTTCCAGATGCCAATCTAAGTTTGGAGAAACACGAGATTCCTGAAATTGGAAAGAGACTAAAACACGAGATTCCTGAAATTGGAAAGAGACTAAAACACGAGATTCCTGAGATCGGAAAACATCTAAAAAAACTGACTGAGCAAAGCATAGTGCAAATTGCTAATGTTTTTCTTTCCCAAGGTGGTGCTTTTATAATGAAGAGTACCATGCTGATGGTGATCCTAGGTTGCCGTTTCGTCCTAGGAGAACGAAGAGAGGACATTCTCATGTATAATAAGGGGTTAATGAGAATGCAAGGCCCAAGCATGTTAATGTTGGGTGACAAAGGTACTAATCCTTTCACACCTCCTTTCGCTTGGCACAGATGGACCATGCAGGGATGGAGGAAAAGAGCACTTGTGCCAGGAGAAAACAGATTTCAGGGCACAATGTGGGTGAAAGGTCTGAAGGGTCAGGTGTGCGGGCAGTGGGAATTGAATGGCAGTGTAAATCTGCTATTGAATGCTACACTCCCAGAATCGATGCACCGATCCAAAGGTTTGTTAAAAGGTACATTGCAGTACAATGGGTACATGCAAAAGGTGGAGTGTGTGATTCAGAGGTACCTTGTCTTGGTTATGCAGAGTGAGATGGTTCCAGATTGGAGAGGAACGAGCAGGAGGCGTCAATTCTCCTACCAGAGAGACGCAGGGGACAACATCACACTCTGGAGCTACCAACAGAGAGTGCCTCTGAAACAACTATACCCACGTAAAGGCTGGAAAGCCGAGGGTTTGTGGTTCTCGAAACAAGAAGTAAAAATCGAGATCAAGCCACATTTCCAGGTGACAAAGAGGGTGGGGAGAGCGATCCCAGGGGAGGGAAAGCCAACACAGGGAACCCCATCCACACTACACGGGTCACAACAGGGGACGATATTACACAGTCCATATGCAGCAGCTTATCCTCATGATAGTTGGGTAAGTGAAGAGGTACTCTTAATTGAAAGATTGCAGAGAGTACAGTCTTCCCAACCTCAGGTACATATTGTGCCTCAGGACATAAGGGGGGAAGAGGTCCAATCAGGACAGTTGGAGACATATTTTGTCAGGGAGATGCTAAAAGATCCTGTACAACTGAGATTGGACAAGGGGAGGTATATCGATTTTTCTGGAGAAGGATCTTTTGCATGGCAGCTTCGAGATGTTTGGGTGAACAAAGGGAAACGGTGCAACATTCCTTTAAGCACCGCCACTTCCTTAGTTCCCACCTCAACACATGTCTTACACCAGGACCTGAGAGGTCAACCTTTTTTGGTGCTAGACGGGGAGGTGAAACAAGTAGAGTTGTCCTCATGCGGGCAATTCTCACAGAGGTACCTGCGTTGGCCGGGGCAAGCCAAATTCAGTGAAGAAGCCTGCGGGCTCAATAACGCAGAAGGCGAGGCTACCATTCAAAAGATCCACCCTGAAGCCCAACCGATAGTTCCGGTGGCTGAAGGAAAGGTTTGGTTTTTTAACATAAGGTCTAATGAGACATTCAAGGTATATTCTCATAATTGTTCCGATAAGGGGGATTTTCCAAGGGGAACATATTGTGGGAGCGGAGATCCCATATGGATCCAGTCATCCAGGTTGGATGACGTTGTTTCTCAAATTGTTAAGAGAACTCTAAAGTGCAAAGTTTCACGGGTAGTTCCCGTCCTGAAAGAGAACACGACATAGGACAAAGGGGAACAGGTTTTGACCCAAGACGACCACATTTTGTTACAAAGGTTAAACAAACAGTACACTAAGTTAGAGGTAAGATTTCACCATGATCCAGGTGATCTTAACGAGGTAGAACACACAAATAAGCAGGTGAGTTCCAGTCTGACCTGGTGGAAAAGGTTTCCGGTGATGTTCCAGGGACACTCGGACTGGGCCTCTGCAGTTCCAAAGTTCTTCCTACACCCACTGGTCGCCTGGATGGGGATGACAACTTTAGGCATCATTATCCAGGTGAGGTTACGTGTTACAATTACGTAAAACAAATTAACCTGGTCAAGAGATTGGTGCCTCATAAACAATCTCCTGAACCAATATTTTTAAATTAAGGGATATACAGTTTACGGGTATAGGTTTAGTAGTACCGGTGATGGAGTTGATTGTATAAAGGCGTTCTTCTAGAAGGCACCTGGCACTGCTCCATTGAGTAACAAACAAACGAGTTTCACTTTTCTGTGGTCATGCAAGTTTGTGAGTGATAGGCAAGTGACGCAAATGCTGAGCATGTGGTATAGAGGGACTTAGAAGTAGGGCCTCCCCAGAGAGCCTGGTTACAGGAAGACCAAGAGGTCGTGCTCTCTCTCTTCAAGGGGTAACCACCGAGAGCAGAGAAGGTGTGTGAGCACGAACATCGAAAAGTGAAACATAAAGAAAAGAAACCAGGTACGGGTGGGTTCAGAAGCTGGGATCTGCGGGTCAAGCCTTTTTAGGGGGGATTGTTATAATTTAAGTAGGCCTCAGTTATTTGGACTGAGTTAGGCAAAAAGGCTTGATGAGCAGACCTGCCCTTTAAGGGGATTTTCCCTTAGAGAGAAAATCTGCAGTTCTGTCAGCAGAACTAGAACATACCAAGAAGCTGTTCTCTGAACAAGGCCGCAGGTCTCCCTGACCTGGGCATGTACCACCACTAGAACAATAAACATCAGCCATGTTTTGTAAACATCCACATTCCTGCATGTAGGTCAAATGCCTCATTGATTATTAATCGAGTGGGTGGATATTATGACACCACGAGGTGGCCCAACCAATAGTCTGGTCTAGGGGAGGGCAAATATGATGTCACATTTAACTCTTTCCTAGTCGGTATTAAAACCGAGGGGGGCGATCAGAGCTCATTCTGCTTCTTACTTTCGCACTAGCTAGCAAGGCTGACTGGGACCTCTAAGTATATTTTTCCTCTCTGTAATCTGATATAATGTATGCTGTACATAGGTAGTCTAGATGTAACATAGAGTAGATACAAGAAGACCTGGGTACCTTCAGCAGGAAGGTACTCACGCAGCTGTAACACAACATGGAAGTCTGCTTTGCCAGGAGATGATAAACTGTATCTATCTGTATTTCTGTTACTTGAATAAATAACGTAAACATTGAAGAAGCCTGAGGAAGTCTATCTCCTACTTGCTGTGTTGAGAGTCAAGTGATCTCACAGTCTGTGAGACGGTGGTGTCGAAGCAAGGTGATATAGAACAGGTTCTAACACTGTTCTTCCCTGTAATAACCCACTGATCACCTGTCAATCACCTGTCAATCACCCAGCAATCACCCCCTGTCACTGCCACCCATCAATCACCCCCTGTCACTGCCACCCATCAATCAGCCCCTAACCTGCCCCTTGCGGGCAATCTGATCACCCACACCAATAGATCGCCCGCAGATCCGACGTCTGATCACCTCCCAAGTGCATTGTTTACATCTGTTCTCTACCCTAAACATCCACTAATTACCCATCAATCACCCCCTGTCACTGCTACCCATCAGATTAGACCCCTATCTGCCCCTAGGGCACTCAATCACCCGCCCACACCCTCAGAACGCCCTCAGACCCCAGCCCTGATCACCTCGCCAGTGCATTGCTTGCATCTATTCCCCCCTCTAATCACACCTTGAGACACCCATCAATCACCTCCTGTCACCCCCTAGCACACCTACCCATCAGATCAGGCCCTAATTTGCCCCGTGTGGGCTCCTGATCACACGGCCAAACCCTCAGATCCCCCTCAGACCCCCTTCCGATCACCTCCCCAGTGCATTGATTGCATCTATTTTCCCCTCTAACCACCCCCTGAGACACCCATCAATCACCTCCTGTCACCCCCCTAGCACTCCTATCCATCAGATCAGGCCCAATACAACCTGTCATCTAAAAGGCCACCCTGCTTATGACCGGTTCCACAAAATTCGCCCCCTCATAGACCACCTGTCATCAAAATTTGCAGATGCTTATACCCCTGAACAGTCATTTTGAGACATTTGGTTTCCAGACTACTCACGATTTTGGGCCCGTAAAATGCCAGGGCGGTATAGGAACCCCACAAGTGACCCCATTTTAGAAAAAAGACACCCCAAGGTATTCTGTTAGGTGTATGACGAGTTCATAGAAGATTTTATTTTTTGTCAAAAGTTAGCGGAAATTGATTTTTATTGTTTTTTTTTCACAAAGTGTCATTTTTCACTAACTTGTGACAAAAAATAAAATCTTCTATGAACTCGCCATACACCTAACGGAATACCTTGGGGTGTCTTATTTCTAAAATGGGGTCACTTGTGGGGTTTCTATACTGCCCTGGAATTTTAGGGGCCCTAAACCGTGAGGAGTAGTCTAGAAAACAAATGCCTCAAAATGACCTGTGAATAAGACCTTGGGCCCCTTAGCGCACCTAGGCTGCAAAAAAGTGTCACACATGTGATACCGCCGTACTCAGGAAAAGTAGTATAATGTGTTTTGGGGTGTATTTTTACACATACCCATGCTGGGTGGGAGAAATCTCTCTGTAAATGGACAATTGTGTGTCAAACAATTGTCATTTACAGAGATATTTCTCCCACCCAGCATGGGTATGTGTAAAAATACACCCCAAAACACATTATACTACTTATCCTGAGTACGGTGGTACCACATGTGTGGCACTTTTTAACACCCTAAGTGCACTAAGGGGCCCAAAGTCCAATGAGTACCTTTAGGATTTCACAGGTCATTTTGCGACATTTGGTTTCAAGACTACTCCTCATGGTTTAGGGCCCCTAAAATGCCAGGGCAGTATAGGAACCCCACAAATGACCCCATTCTAGAAAGAAGACACCCAAAGGTATTCCGTTAGGAGTATGGTGAGTTCATAGAAGATTTTATTTTTTGTCACAAGTTAGCGGAAAATGACACTTTGTGAAAAAAAACCAATTAAAATCAATTTCCGCTAACTTGTGACAAAGGGATAAAAACTTCTATGAACTCACCATACTCCTAACAGAATACCTTGGGGTGTCTTCTTTCTCAAATGGGGTCATTAGTGGGGTTCCCATACTGCCCTGGCATTTTACGGGCCCTAAACCGTGAGGAGTAGTCTTGAAACAAAAATGACCTGTGAAATCCTAAAGGTACTCATTGGACTTTGGGCCCCTTAGCGCAGTTAGGGTGCAAAAAAGTGTTACACATGTGGTATCGCCGTACTCAGGAGATGTAGTTGGGGTGTATTTTTACACATACCCATGCTGAGTGGGAGAAATATCTCTGTAAATGGACAATTGTGTGTAAAAAAAAATCAAACAATTGTCATTTACAGAGATATTTCTCCCACCCAGCATGGGTATGTGTAAAAATACACCCCAAAACACATTATACTACTTCTCCTGAGTACGGCAATACCACATGTGTGGCACTTTTTTGCAGCCTAACTGCGCTAAGAGGTCCAAAGTCCAATGAGCACCTTTAGGCTTTACAGGGGTGCTTACAATTTAGCACTCCCCAAAATGTCAGGACAGTAAACACACCCCACAAATGACCCCATTTTGGAAAGTAGACACTTCAAGGTATTCAGAGAGGGGCATGGTGAGTCCGTGGCAGATTTCATTTTTCTTTGTCGCAAGTTAGAAGAAATGGAAACTTTTTTTTTGTCACAAAGTGTCATTTTCCGCTTACTTGTGACAAAAAATAATATCTTCTATGAACTCACTATGCCTCTCAGTGAATACTTTGGGATGTCTTCTTTCCAAAATGGGGTCATTTAGGGGGTATTTATACTATCCTGGAATTCTAGCCCCTCATGAAACATGACAGGTGGTCAGAAAAGTCAGAGATGCTGGAAAATGGGAAAATTCACTTTTTGCACCATAGTTTGTAAACACTATAACTTTTACCCACACCAATAAACATAGGCTGAATGGGTTTTTTTTTAATCAAAAACATGTTTGTCCACATTTTTCGCGCTGCATGTATACAGAAATTTTACTTTATTTGAAAAATGTCAGCACAGAAAGTTAAAAAAATCATTTTTTTGACAAAATTCATGTCTTTTTTGATGAATATAATAAAAAGTAAAAATCGCAGCAGCAATCAAATAGCACCAAAAGAAAGCTTTATTAGTGACAAGAAAAGGAGCCAAAATTCATTTAGGTGGTAGATTGTATGAGCGAGCAATAAACCGTGAAACCATTCAGTGGTCTGAATGGAAAAAAAGTGCCTGGTCCTTAAGGGGGGTAAAGCCCACGGTCCTCAAGTGGTTAAAGGGAAGATCCGAGGTAAAAAAAAAAAGGTCTACTTACCCGGGGTTCCCCCAGCCCCTGGCAGCCAGTATGTCTCTCGCTCCAAGCCACGTGACCGCCAGTGGCACGGAGAGGTCGTCGGCATTTCCAATAGAGGGGACCCTGGGCCACCGGCTGGAGGCGGGGCTGCAGCGAGGGACATATCGGCTACCAGGGGCTGGAGGAAGCCCAGAATAAGTAGAATTTTTTTTTTAACCTCAGATCTTTCCTTTAAAGAGAACCCAAGGTGTTTTTTTGGAGGGCAGGTGGGACACAGAGGCATGTTCTCTGCCTCATTACATGCTTCTGTGTCTCGACACCGCCACTCTCTGCCCCCCTGCCTCGCTGTAGCCTCCCGAGATTAGCAAGAATATTTGTCGCTATCTCACATGTGGGAGAGGGATTCCCTATTCAAAATGCGCCTCCCTGCACGCTGTGAATGAGAGGATTAATCTTCTAGCGTTGTGACCCAAAGTTCACGAAAGTGAGCCATTTTGGCCCACAGGCTGGATGGGCAGGAAAAAGAACGCCTCAAACCAGGACGGATGTGACAATGTGATCAGAAGACGGGGGGCAGAGATCACGCATACAGTGGATTGCCTCTCCTTTTATATGCGTTCATATGGTGTTTATCCTGTAAGTAGAATTTTAGACATAACGCACTATGGAACGCTCTCTTTTCACTTAGACAGTATAGTTGCCCCCAGTATATAGGTTAGCCAGGTAGGTGTCCCCACAATAGGTAGACAGTAATGTTTCCCCCAGTATATACAGTAGGTTAGCCAGGTAGGTGCCCCCAGTATAGGTAGACAGTATTGTTGCCCCCAGTATGTATATATATATATATATATATATATATATATATATATCCAGGTAGGTGCCCCCAATAGGTAATCAGCCTGCTCCCCCCTTCCTCCCCACGGTCGCCACGCCTTACCTTGTGAATTGATCGGGGGTCGCCTCCTCTATTAGAGTCCCCAGTCCTCCCCTGGCTAATAGACGTCAGTCAGCAGCGACCCACAGCGCTGCTTTGAAGAAGGGAGCAGGAGATTGGCTCCCATAGCGTAACGTCTCATATACAGGAAGTATTTACTTCCTGTATAGCGTGTTACCAGGGGAACCGCTCTCCCCCTTCCTCTTCAAAGCAGCACTGCGGGTCACTGCTGACTGACATCTATTAGCCAGGGGAGGACCGGGGACTCTCATAGAGGAGGCAACCGCCGACTCACAATTCACAAGGTAAGTAGTGGCGGCCACAGTAAAGGGAGGCAGAGCAGGGACAAGATCCTCCAGCACACAAGGCTGAGACACCAAAGTGCGCCCCTCCATCCCTCCCACCTCAGCTGTCACACACTGATTGCTATTAGACTAAGAGGGCCACAGGGTCCACAACCTCCCCAACACCTTAATATCTAGTTATCTGGCTTGCAGTCACTGCTATGTATCCCCTTTTCTTATTTCTTTCTGCTTCATACACAATTAGGAATGACAGCTGAATGAATTGTGCACCCCCTCCTACACTGCGCCTCTCCAGCCTATGCCTCGGCCCGGCCCTGAAGGGAGGGAGGAGGAAGGGGGCAGGATGCCGCTCCAGCGTCCGTGCCGGCGCCGCCTGATGCCAAAGTTTCACTTGGCGTCATGGGTGTCCTGGCGCTGCCTTCCCTTTTGGTAGAATATACTCTTCCATAAGCCTGTTGGGAACTAGAGTTCCTAAAAGTAATATAGTGATTGTAAATTACTACTCACAAAGAAAGAGTATTCATCCCAGGTCCCCCTCTACTCCCTTTTTCTTGTCCTTCTGAATTTCATAATTACTCTGTATTTGAGTGTGTTTCATTTTTTATCACTAGATGGCAGCATTGTATGGTCTTTAACTTTCTCTATCCTTAGTATTATTCTTAGTATTCTGATTGCATATTGACTTTGGTTTATCGTGTATCTATGTGATTTAGGGGCCGGGCCCTTTTCCACTGAGAGTGATTTGCTTAAAATGGCAAAGAAACGCTAGCAATTTTTAAATCGCTAAGGCTGCAGCTTTAACATAGGAATCATGAAACGTATTTCCCACTACAGCAATTCGACTTTCTGTTAATCGCAATAGCTTTTTGGAGAGATTTTACGTCTCTTTAGCTTGAACTTTACAACTTTAATACCCGAACGCTGGCGTAACAGTTTACAGGGGATGCCGCCGCGTGTATGGGTCTCTGGTTATGCTGCACACAGTGATGTCATGTGCACAGACCTGCAGCTATGTGAACGTTAGTGGCAGCGATCTGGGGTCGGATATAAGAGAGTTTTGTTTCTCTCTATTATCTACCTCTGTATATTTTAGGTCGTATGAGGCAGGCACAGGCAGGGCGTGTCACTGAGCGGGACTACCACACCAGCATTTGGGTAAGGCATTTGCTTTCAATGCTTTTTAATTTTGCTATTAGGCATTGACTATTACTTTGTTGTACTGAGTTTGCAGTCAACCTATATTGCATATCACTAGAGGGCAGGGGCGTAACTAGAAATCACTGGGCCCCCCTGCGAATATTTGGATGGGCCCCCCATAGGTGCCAAATAATCGTAATGGGGCAGCCTTTCACTGTAAATTAATTGTAAAGTGGGCAGCATTTTACCAGACAATCGTAATGTGGGCCAGAAAATCGTAATGTGTGCAGAGTTCACCAGAAAATCGTAATGTGGGCCTTTAGAAAATCATAATGTGGGCAGAGTTCACCAGAAAATCGTAATGTGGGCACCAGTCACCAGAAAATTGTAACGTGGACAGCATTCACCAGACAATCGTAATGTGGGCAGCGTTCACCAGAAAATCATAATGTGGGCAGAGTTCACCAAAAAATCATAATGTGGGCAGAGTTCACCAGAAAATCGTAATGTGGGCACCAGTCACCAGAAAATCGTAACGTGAGCAGCAGTCACCAGAAAATTGTAACGTGGACAGCATTCACCAGACAATTGTAATGTGGGCAGCGTTCACCAGAATATCGTAATGTGGGACAGAAAATCGTAATGTGGGCAGAGTTCACCAGAAAATCGAAATGTGGGCAGCAGTCACCAGAAAATTGCCATGTGGGCAGCAGTCACCAGAAAATCGCCATGTGGGCAGCAGTCACCTGAAAATCGCCATGTGGGCAGCAGTCACCAGAAAATCGCAATGTGGGCATCAGTCACCAGAAAATCCTAATGTAGGCAGCAGTCACCAGAATATCGTAATGTGGGCAGCAGTCACCAGAAAATCGCCATGTGGGCAGCAGTCACCAGAAAATCGCCATGTGGGCAGCAGTCACCAGAAAATCGCCATGTGGGCATCAGTCACCAGAAAATCCTAATGTGGGCAGCAGTCACCAGAATATCGTAATGTGGGCAGCAGTCACCAGAAAATCCTAATGTGGGCAGCAGTCAGTCACCAGAATATCATAATGTGGGCAGCACACACCAGAAAATCCTAATGTGGGCAGCAGTCACCAGAAAATCCTTATGTGGGCAGCAGTCACCAGAAATCGCAATGTGGGCAGCAGTCACCAGAAAATCGTAATGTGGGCAACAGTCACCAGAAAATCGCAATGTGGGCAGCAGTCACCAGAAAATCCTAATGTGGGCAGCATACACCAGAAAATCGTAATGTGGGCAGCAGACACCTGAAAATCGTAATGTGGGCAGCAGACACCTGAAAATCGTAATGTGGGCAGCAGACACCTGAAAATCGTAATGTGGGCAGCAGACACCTGAAAATCGTAATGTGGGCAGCAGGCACCTGAAAATCGTAATGTGGACAGCAGACACCTGAAAATCGCAATGTGGGCAGCAGACACCTGAAAATCGTAATGTGGGCAGCAGACACCTGAAAATTGTAATGTGGGCAGCAGACACCAGAAAATCGCAATGTGGGCAGCAGTGACCAGAAAATCGTAATGTGGGCAGCAGACACCAGAAAATCCTAATGTGGGCAGCAGTAACCAGAAAATCGCAATGTGGGCAGCAGTAACCAGAAAATCGCAATGTGGGCAGCAGTGACCAGAAAATCATAATGTGGGCAGCAGACACCAGAAAATCGCAATGTGGGCAGCAGACACCTGAAAATCGCAATGTGGGCAGCAGACAACTGAAAATCGTAATGTGGGCAGCAGACACCTGAAAATCACAATGTGGGCAGCAGACACCTGAAAATCGTAATGTGGGCAGCAGACACCTGAAAATCGTAATGTGGGCAGCAGACACCTGAAAATCGTAATGTGGGCAGCAGGCACCTGAAAATCGTAATGTGGACAGCAGACACCTGAAAATCGCAATGTGGGCAGCAGACACCTGAAAATCGTAATGTGGGCAGCAGACACCTGAAAATCGTAATGTGGGCAGCAGACACCAGAAAATCGCAATGTGGGCAGCAGTGACCAGAAAATCGTAATGTGGGCAGCAGACACCAGAAAATCCTAATGTGGGCAGCAGTCACCAGAAAATCGCAATGTGGGCAGCAGTGACCAGAAAATCATAATGTGGGCAGCAGACACCAGAAAATCGCAATGTGGGCAGCAGACACCTGAAAATCGCAATGTGGGCAGCAGACAACTGAAAATCGTAATGTGGGCAGCAGACACCTGAAAATCACAATGTGGGCAGCAGACACCTGAAAATCACAATGTGGGCAGCAGACACCTGAAAATCGTAATGTGGGCAGCAGACACCTGAAAATCGTAATGTGGGCAGCAGACACCTGAAAATCGTAATGTGGGCAGCAGACACCTAAAAATCGCAATGTGGGCAGCAGTGACCAGAAAATCGTAATGTGGGCAGCAGACACCTGAAAATCGCAATGTGGGCAGCAGACACCAGAAAATCGTAATGTGGGCAGCAGACACCAGAAAATCGCAATGTGGGCAGCAGACACCTGAAAATCGCAATGTGGGCAGCAGACACCTGAAAATCGCAATGTGGGCAGCAGACACCTGAAAATCGTAATGTGGGCAGCAGACACCTGAAAATCACAATGTGGGCAGCAGACACCTGAAAATCGTAATGTGGGCAGCAGACACCTGAAAATCGTAATGTGGGCAGCAGGCACCAGAAAATCGCAATGTGGGCAGCAGACACCTGAAAATCGCAATGTGGGCAGCAGACACCTGAAAATCGTAATGTGGGCAGCAGACACCAGAAAATCGCAATGTGGGCAGCAGTGACCAGAAAATCGCAATGTGGGCAGCAGACACCTGAAAATCGTAATGTGGGCAGCAGACACCTGAAAATCGTAATGTGGGCAGCAGACACCAGAAAATCGCAATGTGGGCAGCAGACACCTGAAAATCGTAATGTGGGCAGCAGACACCTGAAAATCGTAATGTGGGCAGCAGGCACCTGAAAATCACAATGTGGGCAGCAGACACCTGAAAATCGTAATATGGGCAGCAGACACCTGAAAATCGTAATGTGGGCAGCAGACACCTGAAAAAAGTAATGTGGGCAGCAGACACCTGAAAATCGTAATGTGGGCAGCAGACACCTGAAAATCCCCCTCCAGCTAGTCAATGTGTGTGGGCAGCGGGCAGCAGCGGGATACATACCTTCTTCCTTGCGTTCCATCGCCGCCTTCTCGCTCTAGCGGCTGACGTCACTTCCGCTTCCGGAAGTGACGTCAGCCGCTAGAGCGAGAAGGCGGCGATGGAACGCAAGGAAGAAGGTATGTATCTGCCGCTGCTGCCCGCTGCCCACAGACGGTAACTAGCTGGAGGGGAGCGCAGAGGGGAGAGCCCTGAGGTGAGTGAGAGGGGGGAACTTCCCCTCTCCCCGCCGACTGTGGGCAAGGCTTTCCCCTCATGCTGCCACCCCTCCAGCCCCCAAAAAACGGCCCTGAGCGGGCCCCAGGGGGGGGCCGGGCCCCCCCGCGGGCGCAGGCGCTGCAGGGCCTATTGCTACGCCCCTGCTAGAGGGGTTATTCATCTGTCTTTCGACTCTGTATTCAGTCACAGTACTTTTCTATTTTGACCTTGCTCTTTGTATACTACTTGCTCGTGACATTCCATCATTGTTTATAAGGGCCGGTTTCCACTACATGCAGAATGGATGCAGAAAAACTGCCTATGGGAAAATCTGCATCAGAAAAATCGCGTTTAGTGGAAACAGGCCCATAGACATTCATTGGAGTCAGTTTTTCTGCATCTAATCTGCATGTAGTGGAAACAGACCCTAATTGTTTATTATAATAGTGGATGTACTCTGAACCTGCTGCATCCCTATACCGTATAACTGATTTTGGTTCCAGGACGTAGATTCTACATCCTAATTAGTGCTGCTGTAGGTTTTAGGATGTAGAATCTACACCCTGCAATTAAACCCTTAGCCGTGCGTGCACGTGCGCACACATGCACACTCATGCGCGTGCACGTAATCGTGGACGTAATTGTACATATCCATATGCACGGTCCTGTAAGTGATTGCTGCTAGCAAATAGCAACAATCATTCAATAAATTTAGGGGGAAAAAAGTTTAAAAAGTTACAGCTGTGTCAAAAATGTCAGGAACCTTAAGGGGGAAAAACGGTGGAACGCGAACCAGTTAATTGTTTAATTATTTTTATCAATTCGATATGTTTCCTAATAAATATACAATTTTTTGGGTCTTATGAGTATTTATTATTTGCCAATGTGAATACTTTGCTTCTTAAATGTATTAAATTACTATTATCATATATCAAATATGGTTTTCATTGTGGTTTTTAGTTAACCGATATGTATTTAAATGTGCCAAGCTCAATGTGTATTTAACTGTCTCAATGAAGCCTGTATTCTAAATGTGCATTTATCACGGTAAATGTTTTACTTTTAAAATAATGCACATAAACCCATGTGTTACAGCATAACGCAGCTGTGTGAATCAGCGCCTTAGTGACTGACTTACTACACTGTTACTTAAAGAGACTGTAACAAATTTTTCAGCCTTATTTCTTCTATCCTATACGTTCCTATACCTGTTCTAAAGTGGTCTGGCTTACTGCAGCCTTTTCTAGTTGCACTGTCTCTGTAATATAACTAATCTTCTTTCCTTTGTCAGGCTTTGTCAACATAGAGAGGAATGCACTGCTTCTGCTGTGATAGGGAGAAGTTATGCATGCCCTCTGCGGGCCCCCTGCAGGCTCTGTGTGTGTGCTTTGTTTATCTTTCACAGACAGGCCTCTGCTCTCTGTTTCAGCTTGTCATGCTGAGAAACTGTGAGAATCCCTGACAGGAGTGCAGATAATTCACTGGTAATAAAAACTTGTAGTATACTGTAACATGATATATATATATATACACATACATCACTTCCTGGTTAGTAGCCATGTTTTTTGTTTGTAAACACTGCCTAAAACTGTCGATTAAAAGCCAGGATTGCGGAGGGGAGCGGCGGAACCGGCAAAGAGGAATCCAGGAGATCACAGTGACTTGATTGGTATGTTTTTTATTGTACAAATCAGACAGTACGGATTCTCTTTAAAGCAAACCTAAACTGAAAAATAAAAGTCAAAATAAACATATGCACTTACCTCCTGTGTAATCTACTCCTCAATCTTTCCTGGATCCTCCTGTTTGTGCATTGTGATTGATGGAATTCTCTGTCCTCCATTTTAAAAACAGTGATGACCCTGTAACAGCTTTCAAGTCAGCACTTGGTTAACTTGTAATATCGCTCCACTTAAATCATTGGGAAACATGGACATTACCTTGCACATCAGTTGTCCTTTCAGTTACAATAGACAGTAGCTGATATGGCAACTGGATATAATCAGAACTGGAAGGAATCATTGTTAGAAGAAAATAGTGAGCTCCTAAGTGGTTTTGACAACGAGGATAGATTTGGTACTACAGACACAGGCATATACCATTACACTTGATTGGCTGACAGGCTGTCTGTGGACCAATTTAAAATAGCAGATTTCTGGCTGGGAGTGAGCATTTGCTTCTTTAGTGTTTTGCATTCAGCATTTAGAGGCAGTGTGGGTGAATCCCCAGGTGGTGGGAGTACCGCGGCTGACCTGCACTCCCCCTCTTGCTGTCGTATGTGTGTGTTTGGGGGTCCTGGGCAGTGGCAGAGCCTGGGTCCCACTTCTGTCATGTGCAACAGTGTTTGTGTTTTTAATGTTTATAGCAAAAAAGTAATTTAAAGTCTCATACTACTTTAACCATTTCTGCCGCCTGGACGTGAGGCTCACGTCTGGGCGGCTGCTCTGCTGCGCTGCCGCGCTTCGGCGAACATCGTTCCCGATCACCGATCCGTGTCTCCAGCAGAAAAACCTAAGCGCTCTTACTAGAGGCTTCAGTCTTTCTGCACGTAAAAAATTCCACATCCCCTTTGTGCTTCCGCTTAGCAAGAAGCACAAGGAGGGGGAAAAAAAAACTCAAGGTGGCCATTACATTACAAATTACACATATAATTAAACTGTTTATTTCGCACACCACAATATTACCCAAATAAAATTTTTAATGGAAAAAAAAAATTACAATTAAAAATAAAAAAAAAAGACAGAAATAGTTACCTAAGGTAATTAATTATGGTAGTGTGGATTATTTTAAAGCTATAATGGCTGAAACCTGAGAAATATTGCATTTTTTCAATTTTTTTCTTATTAATCCTGTTAAAATTAATTTATAAAAAAATTATTCTTAGCAAATTGTACCACCTAAAGAAAGCCTAATTAGTGGCGGAAAAAACAAGATATAGATCAATAAATTGTGATAAGTAGTGATAAAGTTATTAGTGAATGAATGGGAGGTGAAAATTGCTCTGAAGCAGAAAGTGAAAAATCCCCGCGGGCTGAAATGGTTAAGTAATGTACAGACAGACCTAGACAGTCACCAAAGCAGGCTATCTTTAGCCTTACTAAGTGGCAGGCATTTATGCAGGAAAGTGGTCAGGAAGGTTGAAAATTCTTGCATACCTGCTATTGTTGTACCCCTAGACAAAGAGCTTTGTGAGAATTTGCATGGCTCTTCTACAGCCTATATCCAAAACACACAGGCTTCAATTCACTAAGCATTACCCCATTTGGTAATGCAGAAAACAGCTGATTGTAACAAGCATCTTGCTAAACACCAAGTAACAAGGCTGTTACTGCATGGAAAAGTTAAATTACAGGAAAGTAAGGTAAATTATTGACTTATGCAGTAAATACCTTAAAGAGGATCTGTAATGGGAAAAAAACCCTCTGGGGGATACTTACCTTGGGAGGGGGAAGCCTCTGGATCCTAAGGAGGCTTCCCCCGTCCTTCTCTGTCCCTCTGTTCAATTGCACGTGTCCCCTGAAGTGTGGCGAGGTAAATATTTACCTACCGCGATCCTGCAGGAGGTGCACTAACGGCTTTCTGTTTGAGTTAAGGCGGAAATAGCCGAACCCGATGGGATCCGCTCTACTATACAGGCACGAGTCCTTTGTGCCTGCGCAGTACAGCAGATATGATCGGGTTCGGCTATTTCTGCCTTACCTAAAGGAAGAGCTGCTATTGCGCCTGCGCAGGATCTCGGAGAGGTAAATAAATCTTAGCTTGTCGGGGGAGCATTCGGGGGAGCCAGAGCTGGATTCTTGCTGTCTTCAAAGGTCATGGGGAAGCCTCATTGGGACCCTGAGGCTTCCCCCTCCCGAGGTAAGTATCCCCCAGAGGTTTTTTTTTTTTAAAGTTACAGAGTCTCTTTAATAAATGTAAATTCACAAAAATTAGAGCATTCTTAAAATGTTCAGTATTTAAGACCAGCCTGAAGCTGCCAGTAAAACAAGCAATCTGAATTTGGTAAACTGACAAACAGACAAAGGAGACAACCGATAGGAAGAGCCACTTGATCTTGCTACTCACCCCATTTGATCTGATGCATTGCAGGGGTGGGCATCAGAAAGAAAAGAAAAAAGCAGGAGAAGGAGTACTTCAAAAAGGCTTTTATGTATCCCATTAGACGTGCTGATCTATATACTGATACACAGAAGAGGGCCCTCTAGTGGCATGCGTGCACATCTAAAGTAGTAGTGGTCATGTCTAGGAAAACTCATGGAGAAGCATGGGATCAGTTTGGTCAGGTGATAGATATGTAAGCCTCTGATTTGCTAGTCATGTGCTAAAAGCAGGATGTGATCAGAGCAAATCAGGGCTTTGCAAATCCATCAGTTGATCAAACAAATCACATGCTTCTCCATGAGTTCTCTAGATAGGCAGGGATGGTTCTAGACTTTTTGCTGCCTGAGGCAAACTTGTGAGGATGTGTCCCCCTTCCCCATTTGTAACAATTGCCCAGTACCCGACAATTTGCACCGTATGTTATATCTGCGGTGCAATCACCAAAAAAACACCACCCTCAGTATAGGTACGTAGGTAGGTAGGTAAGTGCAACTTACATAGGAAGCCAGGTGTAGATGACCTCTGTATAGGTTAGCCAGGTAAGTTTTCCAGTATAAGGTAGCCTGGTAGGTTCTCCCAGTATAAGGTAGCCAGGTAGGTTCTCCCAGCAAAGGTTAGCCAGGTAGGTTCCCCCAGTATAAGGTTAGTGAGGCAGGTTCTCCCAGTATAAGTTAGTCAGGTAGGTTCCCCCAGTATAGGTTAGTGAAGTAGGTTCCCCCACTATAGATAAGCGAGGTAGGTTCCCCTGACCCTGCTGTAACCCCTCTCCATCCCTGGCTGCCACTTACCTTGAAACAAGCGACGGCCGCCTCCTGCAGCAGGACAGGCTCGCCGGGTCCCCATCGCCTGCTTGTAGTAGACCTCAGATTTGCGTGCAGGAAGAAAAGAGAGCAGCTATGGGAACAGCTCCCCTTTCTTCCTGAAGCACTGTGGGTCATGTGGATCTGGGGTCTACTACAAGCATGCAGGGGAGGGGGACCCGGCCAGCCTGTCCTGCTGCAGGAGGTGGCTGTCCAAAACCAGCAGCCAGGAGAAAGGGGGGTGGGAGGGATTTCACCTGACGCATGATGCCACCTGAGGAAGTGGCATCACCTGGCATCATGGGCGGGATGGCCCTGTAGATATGACCATCACTAATCTAAAGGGATGCAGGAAGCCGTTTACTTTACTCTAGTACGAAGCTGTCACATGACTGAAGCAGGAACAGCCCATGCAGACCACTGGTAGAAGAATCACAATTGGCTGCAGAGACCTGTTACTCAGCTAGTGAGACTTCTACATTACCAAGCACATCTTAGTGAATTGAGGCAAACCATAGTATAACGGCATGTGTAGAAACCTTAGTAAATTTGGAAGAAAAGTGTAAATTACCGTATGCGGTATTTTACTGACCTAATTTTGTTACCGAACAGCCTTAGGGCCCTTTCACACTGGCGCTGTGCAGCAAATTGCTGCACTGCTACTGCAGCCTAATGTATCCCTATTAGGAAGCTCATACTTCCCACGTTGCAGTACGCTGTGCTGGAAGTACCTAATCTAACACTAGCGCAGAACTACCTTACCGTGCGTGATCTACGACGACCTGCATCGGACCGGAAGTCATGTTACTCTATGGCAACACAGGTTTTTTTAAAACGCGGCATTGCATTGTCGCGGCACGCATGCGCAGACCGGTATCTTTACAATACGATTCCACCTACCCAAAGCAGGTAGTGACCGCAAGCGCGCATCACTTCCTGCTTGGCTGGTGGCCAGACAGGGAACATCGTGTACTAACACAGTGTTCCCTGAAGGCCTCTTTTTGGCAGTGTTGCGGGCGCAACGCAACACACCGCTGACTCTAGTTATAATGTGAAACCGGCCTCAGTGAATTGAAGCCACAGAAGGACCACTTGGCCAAGCTCTGATTTATGAGGAGATGTCACCTCCACAGAATGCTCCTGAAAGCAGTCAGATCATACATGCATATCTGTCCAACTTTGTTTGTGGAGAAGAACTGAAGATGCAATAAAAACATTAGCACATTTCCAAGGTTTTTATTATATATGACTTAAGCAAAAAAAAGTTGCAGCATGTAATTATGAGCATTGCAGTTTTTCATGTTTTTCTTCTATTTGCAGATAATTAACAGGTTTTAAATTCAGACATGGGGAGTTCATCCTACTCACTAATATCCGCTCCCTAGTCTGTCACTGACTTGGGTCATTAACGTGTCCAATAAGAATTGGAACTCTGCTTTTACCAGACACTAGAATAAAAAGAAAGGGTCTTCGTACAGCAAAGACAGTAATAGTGCGAGCAACAGATACAGTCGTTGCTACTGCAGTCTTTACCCCTTCTTCTTTGACTTCCAGGACAACACGATGGCGAATATCACTTATAGCAAGGCTTGTATTGTTTGACAGAGCACAAAGATTTGGATCATCAAACAGATAATAAAGTCCTAAAAAAAACAACAACATAGAATTTAATTACCACAGATGCTAGTTTAAAAAAATTAAAATAATGGTTAAGATGGAACTAGCTATGTAAACAATTTCCTGAGCTAAAGGACTACTATTGCAAAAAAACTGTCCTCCTATGATCTCCACTCTCCCCCTGTGATGTCCTCTATGCCTCTGCTTCTTCCTGTGCCCCCCTCTGACCCCCTGTGAACTCTTGTGTCCTCCTGTGTCCTTCTCTTGCTCACAGCTATCAGAGTGGACCAGCGTCCCCTAGCACAGATTCAGCATGCTATAAGGAAGAACGGTTACTTGAAACACTTTCCTTTGACTGGTGCCAATGGGCAGGACCACAGCTACATCAATGGGCCAATCACTGCACTCCGCAGCAGTTACCAATGAGTTTTCATGTGTATTTATAATTGTATTTCTGTAATTTTACATTCATCTCCACAATTGTATACAGTATAGCTTGGCATTTGTCCATTTATCCAAGTATTTTATTATAAATAGAGTTGGGCCGAACCTCCGATTTTAGGTTCGCGAACCTGGTTCGCGAACTTCCGCGGAAGGTTCGGTTCGCGTTAAAGTTCGCGAACCGCAATAGACTTCAATGGGGATGCGAACTTTGAAAAAAAAAAATAATTATGCTGGCCACAAAAGTGATGGAAAAGATCTTTCAAGGGGTCT
Source organism: Hyperolius riggenbachi (assembly GCF_040937935.1). Classification (NCBI taxonomy): domain Eukaryota; kingdom Metazoa; phylum Chordata; class Amphibia; order Anura; family Hyperoliidae; genus Hyperolius; species Hyperolius riggenbachi. Next base: position 195,254,659 of record NC_090655.1, on the reverse strand, counting down.
AACACCTGGAGGGGGGCATGGCGGAGTGGGATACATGCCAAAAGTCCCGGGGAAAAATCTGGATTTGACGCAAAGCAGCGTTTTAAGGGCAGAAATCACATTGAATGCTAAATGACAGGCCTAAAGTGCTTTCAAACATCTTGCATGTGTATACATCAATCAGGTAGTGTAATTAAGGTACTGCTTCACACTGACACACCAAACTCACCGTGTAACGCACCGCAAACAGCTGTTTGTGTAGTGACGGCCGTGCTGGACTGGTGCGCACCATGGCGAGAGTGCAGGTTTTGGTGGCTTTACAGCCCATATGGTCGCCTGGCTGATGTAGCTGAATGACAGAACAGTGACTGTCCAGCTGATCAAATTTGGTCTGACCACAATGAGGCAACGACCTTATTATCGTGGGTGTGCCCCCCGAGACACTCATCTAGGCGCCGGTCATTGCTTCATTGTGATACGCAAGCCCCTTCACCACGGCAAGGTAATGATCACGAAGGGGAATGGGCGCATGTACATGCCTTTTCTTTTGTTGTTGCAGCTGCCCGCAGTGCAGCCAGAAAAATTAGGCAGTCATGTACACGCACCAGAAAAATTATTACAGCGGCCGCTGCTAGCAGCGGCCTAAAAAATTCAGCAATCCGCCTGGAGTCCCGGACCCTGTTGGTGGTGGCGGAGAAGGTAGTCAAGCGGCCTGCAGGCAGACATGCTGTGTGGAGGGACTGGGAGCGACTTAGTCTTCTTGGGGCAGGCCAGGCAGCCAGTCACACGGCGTGCAGGCAAAGATGCTGTGTGTGCGGGGACTGACTTAGTCTTGGGGCGGGCAGCAGCCCTCCGGGATCCATGCCTCATTCATTTTGATAAAGGTGAGGTACTTAACACTTTTGTGACTTAGGCGACTTCTCTTCTCTGTGACAATGCCTCCAGCTGCGCTGAAGGTCCTTTCTGACAGGACGCTTGCGGCAGGGCAGGAGAGAAGTTGGATGGCAAATTGGGACAGCTCTGGCCACAGGTCAAGCCTGCGCACCCAGTAGTTCAAGGGTTCCTCATCGCTGTTCACAGCAGTGTCTACATCCACACTTAAGGCCAGGTAGTCGGCTACCTGCCGTTCCAGGCGTTGGTGGAGGGTGGATCCGGAAGGGCTACGGCGAGGTGTTGGACTAAAGAACGTCCGCATGTCCGACATCACCATGAGATCGCTGGAGCGTCCTGTCTTTGACTGCGTGGACACGGGAGGAGGATTAGTGGCAGTGGTACCTTGCTGGCGTTGTGCCGTCACATCACCCTTAAAGGCATTGTAAAGCATAGTTGACAGCTGGTTCTGCATGTGCTGCATCCTTTCCACCTTCCGGTGAGTTGGTAACAGGTCCGCCACTTTGTGCCTGTACCGAGGGTCTAGTAGTGTGGCCACCCAGTACAGGTCATTCCCCTTGAGGTTTTTTATACGGGGGTCCCTCAACAGGCAGGACAGCATAAAAGACGACATCTGCACAAAGTCGGATCCAGTACCCTCAATCTCCTCTTGCTCTTCCTCAGTGACGTCAGGTAAGTCAACCTCCTCCCCCCAGCCGCGAACAATACCACGGGAAGGTTGAGCAGCACAAGCCCCTTGCGATGCCTGCTGAGGTTGTTCTCCTGCCGCTGTCCCCTCCTCCTCCTCCTCCTCCCCCAAAGAAACACCTTGCTCATCATCCTCTGAGTCTGACTCGTCTTCTGCACACGACTTCTCTTCTTCCTCCTCCTCCCCCCTCTGTGCTGCCGCAGGTGTTGAGGAAACAGCTGGGTCTGATGAAAATTGGTCCCATGCCTGTTCCTGCCGTAACGGTTCCTGGTCACGCTCATTCACAGCTTCATCCGCCACTCTACGCACAGCACGCTCCAAGAAGTAAGCGTAGGGAATTAAGTCGCTGATGGTGCCCTCACTGCGGCTCACCAGGTTGGTCACCTCCTCAAACGGCCGCATGAGCCTGCATGCATTTTCCATCAGTGTCCAGTTGTCGGGCCAGAACATCCCCATCTTCCCAGACTGTTTCATTCTACTGTAGTTGTAGAGGTAGTGGGTCACGGCTTTCTTCTGTTCTAGCAGGCGGGAGAACATGAGCAGGGTCGAGTTCCAGCGAGTCGGGCTATCGCAAATGAGGCGTCTCACCGGCATGTTGTTTTTGCGCTGAATTTCCGCAAAGCGTGCCATGGCTGTGTAAGACCGCCTCAAATGCCCACAGAACTTCCTGGCCTGCTTCAGGACATTCGCTAAGCCAGGGTACTTTGCCACAAATCTTTGAACCACTAGATTCATGACATGTGCCATGCAGGGTATGTGTGTCAGCTTCCCCATATGCAAAGCGGCAAGCAGATTGCTGCCGTTGTCGCACACCACGTTGCCTATCTCCAGGTGGTGCGGGGTCAGCCACTCATCCACCTGTTTCTTAAGAGCAGCCAGGAGAGCTGCTCCAGTGTGACTCTCCGCTTTGAGACAAGACATGTCTAAGATGGCGTGACACTGTCTTACCTGGCATGCAGCATAGGCCCTGCGGAGCTGGGGCTGTGTAGCTGGAGAGGAGAACTGCCACTCAGCCAAGGAGGAGGAGGACAGCGAAGAGCATGTAGCAGGAGGAGAGGAGGTGGCAGGAGGCCTGCCTGCAAGCCGTGGAGGTGTCACAATTTGGTCCGCTGCGCCCTGCTTGCCATCGTTCACCACCAGGTTCACCCAATGGGCTGTGTAGGTAATGTAGCGGCCCTGCCCGTGCTTGGCAGACCAGGCATCCGTGGTCAGGTGTACCCTTGACCCAACGCTCTTCGCAAGAGATGACACCACTTGCCTCTCAACTTCACGGTGCAGTTGGGGTATGGCCTTTCTCGAAAAATAAGTGCGGCCTGGCATCTTCCACTGCGGTGTTCCGATGGCCACAAATTTACGGAAGGCCTCAGAGTCCACCAGCCGGTATGGTAACAGCTGCCGAGCTAACAGTTCCGCCACGCCAGCTGTCAGACGCCGGGCAAGGGGGTGACTGGCCGAAATTGGCTTCTTCCGCTCAAACATTTCCTTCACGGACACCTGACTGCTGCTGTGGGCAGAGGAACAGGAACCGCTCAAGGGCAGAGGCGGAGTGGAGGAGGGTGCCTGTGAAGGTGGAAGGGAGAAAGCGGCAGAAGCAGATAATGCACCTGATGGAGGAGGAAGAGGAGAAGGAGGGTGTCTTTGCTTTTGTGTGCTGCTGCTGCTTTTGCTCAGGTGGCCATCTCATTGCTGTTTGTGCCTTTTCTCCAGGTGCCTTCGTAAGGCACTTGTCCCTACGTGAGTGTTGGCCTTTCCACGGCTCAATTTTTGTTGGCAGAGCGAACAGATGGCTTTGGTCCGATCTGAGGCACACACATTAAAAAATTTCCACACCGCTGAGCCACCCTGGGATGTGGGCACTATGGGGACCTCAGCAGCTGATGCTGAAGGGCAAGTTGGCTGGCTGTACATAGGTGGCGATACATGGTGCCGGACTCTGCCACCAGCTGTTTCTGACGAAGAGCTGCCCCAGCTTCTTTCAGCAACTTCTCTCCTCCTACTACTCTCTGACTCCCCCTCTGAACTGTCCCCCTCTTCATCTCCTCTATTGGGAACATACAGAGGATCCCTATCATCGTCATCATCGTAATCATCCTGCCCAGCTTCGCTTGCCTCAGACAAATCCAAACATGCACCATCAGTAGGTCCTTCATCCTCCTTACACGTTACATCCATAGTGTTGCCGGGTAACTCAAATATATGAGCTGGTGAAAATTCATCTGGCTGTAACAACAATGGCTGTGCATCAGTGATTTCAACACTAAATAATTCTTGCGAAGTGTCAAATGCAGCGGAAGTGGTGCTAGTAGTAGCGCTGGTGGCTGAGCAAGATGAGGTGTTCTGTGTCGCTAAATACTCAACCACGTCCTGACAATCTTGGGAGGTGATGGGACGTGCCTTCTTCCGAGCAATGTACTGTGGGCCAGGTCCACACGAAATTACATTTACATGACCTCGCGCAGACCTGCCGGGTGGCCTTCCTCTGGCTCTGGCACTACCTCTTCCTCTACCTGTTTTGTCCATATCGGGTATGCACGGAGTGGTATATCACACTGCGTGCACTCACGTAGGTAGGTGGGTTCACTTAACTGCACAGGTATGCGCACTGATGCGGTGGGTTCACTGAACAGAACAGGTATACAGTGGCGGGTTCACAGAACAGGTATGCAGTGGCAGGTTCACTGAACACAACAGGTATGCAGTGGCAGGTTCACTGAACACAACAGGTATGCAGTGGCGGGTTCACTGAACAGGTATACAGTGGCGGGTTCACTAAACAGAACAGGTATACAGTGGCGGGTTCACTAAACAGAACAGGTATACAGTGGCGGGTTCACAGAACAGGTATGCAGTGGCAGGTTCACTGAACACAACAGGTATGCAGTGGCGGGTTCACTGAACAGGTATACAGTGGCGGGCCCACTGAACAGAACAGGTATGCAGTGGCGGGTTCACTGAACAGGTATACAGTGGCGGGTCCACTGAACAGAACAGGTATGCAGTGGCGGGTTCACTAAACAGAACAGGTATACAGTGGCGGGTTCACTAAACAGAACAGGTATACAGTGGCGGGTTCACAGAACAGGTATGCAGTGGCAGGTTCACTGAACACAACAGGTATGCAGTGGCGGGTTCACTGAACAGAACAGGTATGCAGTGGCGGGTTCACTGAACAGGTATACAGTGGCGGGTCCACTGAACAGAACAGGTATGCAGTGGCGGGTTCACTAAACAGAACAGGTATACAGTGGCGGGTTCACAGAACAGGTATGCAGTGGCAGGTTCACTGAACACAACAGGTATGCAGTGGCGGGTTCACTGAACAGGTATACAGTGGCGGGTCCACTGAACAGAACAGGTATGCAGTGGCGGGTTCACTGAACAGGTATACAGTGGCGGGTCCACTGAACAGAACAGGTATGCAGTGGCGGGTTCACTAAACAGAACAGGTATACAGTGGCGGGTTCACTAAACAGAACAGGTATACAGTGGCGGGTTCACAGAACAGGTATGCAGTGGCAGGTTCACTGAACACAACAGGTATGCAGTGGTGGGTTCACAGAACAGGTATGCAGTGGTGGGTTCACAGCACAGGTATGCAGTGGTGGGTTCAATGAACAGGTATACAGTGGCGGGTCCACTGAACAGAACAGGTATGCAGTGGCAGGTTCACTGAACAGGTATGCAGTGGTGGGTTCACAGCACAGGTATGCAGTGGTGGGTTCACAGAACAGGTATGCAGTGGTGGTGGGTTCACAGCACAGGTATGCAGTGGTGGGTTCAATGAACAGGTATACAGTGGCGGGTCCACTGAACAGAACAGGTATGCAGTGGCAGGTTCACTGAACAGGTATGCAGTGGTGGGTTCACAGCACAGGTATGCAGTGGTGGGTTCACTGAACAGGTATGCAGTGGTGGGTTCACAGCACAGGTATGCAGTGGTGGGTTCACAGCACAGGTATGCAGTGGTGGGTTCACAGCACAGGTATGCAGTGGTGGGTTCACAGCACAGGTATGCAGTGGTGGGTTCACAGAACAGGTAGGCAGCCAGACAGGAACAAGTTAAGCCTAACTAATCTTTCCCTGAGAGACAGTCTGCAGCAGCTCGCCCTACTCTCACTAACGCAGGCAGCACACGAGTGACCGTAATGGCCGCCGCTGCCTGCCTTATATAAGGGGGGGTGGGGCTCCAGGGGCTAGTGTAGCCTAATTGGCTACACTGGGCCTGCTGACTGTGATGTAGAGGGTCAAAGTTGACCCTCCATGTGCATTATGGGGCGAACCGAACTTCCGCAAAGGTTCGCCTGCGGGACGCGAACGCGAACCACTGAAGTTCGCATGGAACCGTTCGCAGGCGAACCGTTCGGCCCAACTCTAATTATAAATAATAATATTTTTAGTCACTAGTTGACTCAGTGCTCACGGGCTAATTGAACTTGCATACATGGTGTTATTTTTATAAATGAATTTCAACTCCGTGACATCTTATTAAATGTGGGCTGGGTCTGCTGAGATCACCTAATGAAGGGGTGGTGCCTTAAAACGCATAGTGGGTGACCCAGCCATACACTGATACACTAAACTGTTACTTCAGAGTGTTACTGAATGTTAGACAGCTTTGTCGGAGGAGATTCCTGGACACGAGTGCCATCACTTGCTGATGCATGCTGCTAGCACTCCTTTTTTCCCCTCTTTTCACAGTTTCTATCAAAATCCACGACCATGCTGACATTGTCTGGAAGTTTGAAGGTTAATTTTTCATGGCTGGATGAATCCCTATATCCTTTAATGCTGTGCACAGGTTGCAACTCTTTTCTTTCATGAATTAACCAATTCTCTATGAATGAGGTATTTTGTGGCATCTCATATGCTATGATGTTCAGGTGTGTAGTCAGAGGCATTTTAAGCATAGGCAGCTATACCTAAGATGACACTTGTAGCAGGTGACTCTACAGAGTTATTCTTTGCACATTGTTCTTTATACCCGACTGCTAGTTCTATTAGGAAAGGAATGGATGGTAATTTTAACAACCAAATGGGCACTTAGTAGCATAACAAAGAAGGCCTGAAATTAAGAGGTTTGATCCATAGTTTCACTGGTATCATAAAGGTGACTTAGTATATGCTTGGTTTCTGCTTGTTTTGTCAGTTTGGCTAATTTTTTTTCCCGGACACTGTTCTTTTGTTTGCATGCTGGTAAGTTTTTGCATATACTCATTTGTGCATTCTGCACAGGGAATACATTTCACTCGCACCTAGGCTCTCTCACATAAAAACAATCTACACCCACATAGGTTTAGGTTATAGCCTCTGTTGCTGTCTCAGAAGGATTGCATATTTGTTTCCAGTTTTGTCTGTTGGCCCATTTTTAGGCTAGGCTAGGCCTCTCCCTTTTGGTGCCTTAACCATGGCTAGTACAATTTGGGTACCAGTGAGATGCCGAAGGTACTATTTTGGAATATGAGGGGTTTAAATGCCTCCCACAAACATTCATTAATTTTTAAGTACTTCCAAGTACTTGGGGTTACATTTATTAGGGCCCTAGGTGTTATGGATGATGCTGCTGGGCATTAAGGAAATGCCAATTTCCAATAGCACAGTTCTTCGAGTCGGCAAAAAAAGACATGCTCAATGAAGAAGAGGGAAGCCTCTGGAAGCTGTAGAGGCTTCCTATGTCCAGGCCCGCATTCCAAGCAAGAAATGCGGTCCCGTTCCCTGCTCCCCACCCACCTGGCTACCTATACTAGGGTACCTACCTATGCCTGGCTACCTATACTGGGGCACCTACCTATGCCTAGCTACCTACACTGGGGCACCTACCTATGCCTGGCTACCTATACTAGGGCACCTACCTATGCCTGACTACTTTTACTAGGGCACCTACCTATGCATGGCTACCTATACTGGGGCACCGACCAATGTCTGGCCACCTATACTGGGGCACCTAGCCACCTACCTATGCCTGGCTAAGTATACTGGGGCACCTATGCCTGGCTACCTATACTGGGGCACCTACCTATGCATGGCTACCTATAATGGTGCACCTAGCAATGTCTGACCACCTATACTGGGGCACCTAGCCACCTACCTATGCCTGGCTACATATACTGGAGCACCTATGCCTGGCTACCTATACTGGAGCACCTACCTATGCCTGGTTACCTATACTGGGGCACCTAGCCACCTACATATGCCTAGCTACCAATACTAAATCACCTATCTATTCCTGGCTACCTATACTGGGGCACCTACCTATGCCTGGCTACTTATACTGGGGCAGATAGCCACCTACTTATGCCTGGCTACCTATACTGGAGCACCTATGTCTGGCTACCTATACTGGGGTGCCTGGCTACCTAAACTGGGGCACCTAGCCCCCTACCTATGCCTGGCTACCTATACTGGAGCACCCATGCCTGTGGGAAACACTGCCTCATTATGTGTATTTTGGGGAAGGCTGCTGCATTATATTTATGTTGTGGGAACTCTGCCACATTATTTGTATTTTGGGGCAAAATAGCATCGGGAGAATCTACCTATGCCTGGCTACTTATACTGGGGCAGATAGCCACCTACTTATGCCTGGCTACCTATACTGGAGCACCTATGTCTGGCTACCTATACTGGGGTGCCTGGCTACCTAAACTGGGGCACCTAGCCCCCTACCTATGCCTGGCTACCTATACTGGAGCACCCATGCCTGTGGGAAACACTGCCTCATTATGTGTATTTTGGGGAAGGCTGCTGCATTATATTTATGTTGTGGGAACTCTGCCACATTGTTTGTATTTTGGGGCAAAATAGCATCGGGAGAATCTACCTATGCCTGGCTACTTATACTGGGGCAGATAGCCACCTACTTATGCCTGGCTACCTATACTGGAGCACCTATGTCTGGCTACCTATACTGGGGTGCCTGGCTACCTAAACTGGGGCACCTAGCCCCCTACCTATGCCTGGCTACCTATACTGGAGCACCCATGCCTGTGGGAAACACTGCCTCATTATGTGTATTTTGGGGAAGGCTGCTGCATTATATTTATGTTGTGGAAACTCTGCCACATTATTTGTATTTTGGGGCAAAATAGCATCGGGAGAATCTTTTGTCTTTAATTATTGCCCATACTGAGTGCTGGGACTCAATCAAATCTCTTTTGCAGCTCCCATCAAACTGCGCCAATACCAAACTGTATGTCATTATGTAATTTTATAATAATTACATCTTCTGCAACGTTTTACAGAGTACATAGTCATGTCACCGACTGTCCTCTGAGGAGCTCACCATCTAATCAAACCATAGTCATAGTCTAATGTCCTACCTACCATATTATTATTATGTATTTATATAGCACTGACATCTTCTGCAGCACTTTACAGCGAACATAGTCGTGTTACTGACTGTCTCAGAGGACCTCACAATCTAATACCTACCAACATTTTGTGGGAAAGAACACTGGCTAATGTTTTTGTATGGTGGGGACATTTCCTACTTGCTTGTTTAAAGGGTCACTTAAGGCTAGAAAAAAAAATGGGTTTTACTCACCTGGGGCTTCCACCAGCCCCCTGCAGCTGTCTGGTGCACATGCAGTCTCGCTCGGATCCTCCTGTCCCCACCGGCAGCTACTTCTTTTTTCAGCGACAGGCGCCGACAGGCCTGGGAATGTGAGCGATTCTTCGCGTTCCTGGCCGCAATAGCAGTATAGAGGACGCTATTGCGGCCTGTCGGCGCCTGACGCCAAAAACGGAAGTGAGTAAACCTCATTTTTTTCTAGCCTTAAGTGTCCCTTTAAGGGTCACTTTACTCATATCTGGGGAGGAAACACAGGCCCACTGACTTTGGGTTGCACCCTTACTAAAAAATTTTAATTGGCCATGCCCACTGCATGTTATGGGCACACCCACTACATTTTTTGTGTGTGGACATGCCCACTTTCACCACCAATTACCTTTTTTTGTGGGGAGTGGGTGCATCATAGGTCTGAGGTGCCTAGGGCAGCATTAACCCTAAATACAGCCCTGCCTATGTCCTCCTCACCACAGGTGCTGCTCACCGGGACCCTCCAGAAGATCCTTGCCATGCTCCTCTTCAGGCACAAGTGTGGCCATGCTGTACCCGTGTGAGGACAGCGGCGCCTGTGTGGTAGCACAGAGTGGCAACCTAGGTTTGTTAGTAGCACTTTAAAGTGGTCCAGAACTCTTGCACAGGACAGAAGGAAATCATAGAGAAATTCACCCTGTATGTATTTAGAGAGTTTAGCCAGTCTAATTCCTCCTCATCTGTGACTAACCACCACTGTAATTTGATATATCGCTTGTGTCAGCACAGGAATCTCCTCTGCCATGGCAGAGCTGTTTATTTGTAAACACAGGATGTTAACCCTATGTCTGCTTCCATGAAAGCAGAAAGTAGACAAATTGCAGGTTTTTATCAGCTGTAACATAAAAATGTTTTTCTTTAAAGGTTATTATAGGGAAGGTCCAAGCAAAATAAAAAAATGAGTTTCACTTACCTGGGGCTTCTACCAGCCCCATGCAGCCATCCTGTGCCCTCGCAGTCACTCACTGCTGCTCCAGTCCCCCGCTGGCAGCTTGCCGACCTCAGATTTTTTTTTAGGCATTGAACCAGTAATGCGTAAAAATGTATGTGTTAATGTTCCTGCACTAGCGGGAATGCGTAAAAATGTACGCAATACGGCCCGCCGACCTCCGAGGTCGGCAAGCTGCCAGCGGGGGACTGGAGCAGCAGTGAGTGACTGCGAGGGCACAGGATGGCTGCATGGGGCTGGTAGAAGCCCCAGGTAAGTGAAACTCATTTTTTTATTTTGCTCGAACCTTCCCTTTAAGCTGTTGAATATCTTTTAGAGCAGAGAGGAAGTTCTGAGTTCGAGTCCCATTTAATTGTTTACTACTGTATATCTGTCACCTGCCCATTTCTTACAATATCTTACAAAACAATTGTTTGAAATTTCGAGACTTTTAGACTGAGTATGATAATGCAATATTGTTAATATTGTCGTAGTAGAGCCATGGATTGCAACATATATACTTAACTCCTGAAATCCCATATATATAGCAGTGCAGTTGATACTGAGTTTGTTTGACTTTTAAAGTGTACCAGAGACTACTAATAATAAAAGATTTATAGATACCTGGGGCTTCCTCCAGCCCCCTCTGCAATGATCGCTACCATGCCATCTTCCTCCACCTCCTCATTGTCCTGTTAGAAGCCCGGATAGCTTGGCCTGTCGGGGCGCACTATGCATGCGCAGGCCAGCCGACTGCGCTCCCACAATGAGGAGGCAGAGGAAGATGGCGTGGGAGCGATTGGTGTGGAGGGGGCTAAAGGAAGCCCCAGGTATGTATAAATCTTTAATTATTAGTCGTCTCTGGTACACTTTAAAGCTAATGTAACCCCTGTTTAACCACTTGCCGACCGCACGCTTATACCGTGCGTCGGCAAAGTGGCAGCTGCAGGACCAGCGACGCAGTACTGCGTCGCCAGCTGCAGGCTAATTAATCAGGAAGCAGCCGCTCGCGCGAGCGGCTGCTTCCTGTCAATTCACGGCGGGGGGCTCCGTGAATAGCCTGCGGGCCGCCGATGGCGGCTCGCAGGCTAAATGTAAACACAAGCGGAAATAATCCGCTTTGTTTACATTTGTACGGCGCTGCTGCGCAGCAGCGCCGTAAGGCAGATCGGCGATCCCTGGCCAATCAGCGGCCGGGGATCGCCTCCATGTGACAGGGGACGTCCTGTCACTGGCTGCACAGGACGGATAGCGTCCTGTGCAGCCTCGATCGCCGGGGGGGCAGCAGGTAGGAGAGGGAGGGGGGAATTTCGCCGCGGAGGGGGGCTTTGAGGTGCCCCCCCCCGCATCACCCAGCAGGCAGAAGAGATCAGACCCCCCCAGCACATCATCCCCATAGGGGGGAAAAAAGGGGGGCAATCTGATCTCTCTGCCTGCTACCTGATCTGTGCTGGGGGCTGCAGAGCCCACCCAGCACAGATCAGTAAAAACAGCGCTGGTCCTTAAGGGGGGGTAAAGGGTGGGTCATCAAGTGGTTAAAAAAAAAAAGTCAGATACTCATCTAAGGAGAGGGAAGGCTCGGTCCTAATGAGCCATCCCTCTCCTCTCCCAGTGGCCCCAGTGCTGCGCTGGCTCCTCCGTTCTCATCCCACGCCAAGGGGACTTCAGAAGTCTTCGGGAGCTGAGTCCTCCCGAAGACAGGCGGCGCACACGCGAGTGCGTCATAGAGGGCGCGCGCGCGTGCACAGTGTTATTCAGCCCGTCTTCGGGAGTACTCGGGCTCCCGAAGCATTTCAGAAGCCTCCTTTCGGCTAGGAGACAGCAGTATTTGACCGAAACGTTAAAATACTGCTACGGGGGAGCCAGGACAGCAGCGGGCACCGGGAGTGCTCTATAGGACCCAGAGCCTCCCTCTCCTTAGGTGAGTATCTGGCTTTTTTTTTGTTAACCCGGTTCCCATTAGCTTTAAGCCTTTAATGCTGGGAATACACAATGAGTTTTTTGGGCAGATAGATGGCTCGATAGTTAATTTCCGACATGTCCTATCTGATCTTGATTATTTTTCTGACTGATTTTCTCATAGAAGTGAATGGAAATCGATCAGAAAAATGATCGGAAAATCGACTGGCTAGTAAATCTGCTGAAAAAACTAATTGTGTTTTCCTAACATAAGTTCATGCTTAACTTACCATCATTATCAAGCAACCTTAAAGGCTCAATCAGATCAATGCTGTTGTCAAGTTTCAGCTGAGGAAGAGACACAGATGTAGCTCGAGGCTGCATTTCTTCCAGCTGTTTAATTAGGTCCTCCACAAACTCCTGATTGAGTTTTTTCTCCATTTTATTCAAGGCACTTGGATCCTGTGATATGGGCAAAAAGATGAGGAGGCTGCTGTTGTCAGTCAAGGGAAAACGTGCCACCTTATTGAAAAGTGAAAAGAAGTGAGTCAGTTGTACCATACCAATTCCTTTTACAATGTATCATACCACAGTTACATGTTCCACTCTTATCAAATTCATAGGACTGTGTGCTGTTTTATAGTTTGGTAAATACTGTGAACCGTTCTGTCTAACAGAAATACTGTAATTAAGTGATTTGTGTTACAAATCACACTAAATGGCCCTTATTACATTCAATTTTTAAGTTTATTCCTAGGAAATAGTTTTGCATCTTCTGTTTAAAATAACTTTTCAGCCCTTTGCAATTGAAAAAGTAACAGTAGGTGAAAAAGTACTTTCAGTATTTTGTTGCTTGCTGGTGGCTTAAATACTACCTGTTGCCTGACTATCCTGCTGATCCTCTGCCTCTAATACATTTAGCCATAGACCTCGAACAAGCATGCAGATCAAATGTTTCTGATTAAAATCTGACAAGATAAGCTTCACTGGTATTGTTTAATAGGAAATACATATGGCAGCCTCCCTCTACCTCTCACATTAGGCTCCCTTTAAGTCTTGACTTGAGGTCTTCTGCAGGTGTAATGCTCTGTCATTGTGAGAGCTGTTTAAACATGTACAAAATAAATTAATACATAAGGCATCGTAGTCTTCGCAAAAATCTATTTTAAGTTTTTATTTAAAAAAAACTAGTTTTTAAACCAGTGCAGGGTTAGATTGTGTTGTTTTTGACACCTGTGCAAAATTGCTATGATCACCAAATGTGTTATAAATGGGTCATTTGTGGACACAAGCCAATAAAAAATTAAATTAATAATGACTTTGTGGTTTTTTTGCAAAAAGCTTTTTTAAAGTTTTGGCAGGAAAAAGCATTTTTGAACCCAGTGGGAGAATTGGATTGTGGTTGTTTTAGCTCATTATCTTCCCCATGCGTCAGTTTGTAACCAGTTAGTGAAATTTTGAGGCCCCCTTCACATACAGTGGAGGAAATAATTATTTGACCCCTCACTGATTTTGTAAGTTTGTCCAATGACAACGAAATGAAAAGTCTCAGAACTTGGTCATCAGATACAAGAAACGTTTGACCTCTGTGCTTGCAAACAAGGGTTTTTCCACTAAGTATTAAGTATTTTATTGCTAGAGGGTTCAAAAACTTATTTCACTCAATGAAATGCAAATCAGTTGCTATCTTTTATTTAAGGTTATTTTTTCGATTTTCCTTTTGATGTGCTATCTGCCACTGTTAAAATAAACCTACCATTGAAATTATACTGTTCTGAGACTTTTCATTTCTTTGTCATTGGACAAACTTACAAAATCAGTGAGGGGTCAAATAATTATTTCCTCCACTGTATGGTGTGGTGGGATTTGCGCATGGCATATCAGGACATATGATCCTACCACAGTGCGTCGCACCACACCATTACCAACATTTTACTCCTGTGGCAGACTGGGCCGACATGGGAATTGCTGTAATTCCCCCCCCCTTTCCCCATGATGTACTACATGCCGCACAGGAAGTACGTGGTGTCAATTTTCCGATGTTAATCTAGCATGTGTACAGACCTTTACTTTTTCATCGCTACAGGGACCTTTTAATGTGTAACACCATATACTTTAAAAGTTATCATCTTGTTATTAACGTCCGCAACATACATCAATGTATGAAGAGGTTGAAGCAAACAAAGAAAATATGAAGTTAGCCCTCTTGCTTATTGCCGGCCAGCCCTCTTTACAGTAAGGATCACTGTTATTAGGAACATATTATAATAAAACGTATCTCCTGACCTTGATACAAGCAATGATGAAGCAAACCATTGTCTTATAATAGATTAAGCACTGTAAGAGATGGGAGGAAGCGAGGCCTATTGCCAATACTTGAAAAAGTTAAAAAATATAAAATATGAAGATTAGACCAGTTTGAACGTCTACAATATTTCTGCTTCTGAGAATAGATATAATGGTTCCTTTATGATACATAGGAGTTGATGCACTTAACTGTGATAATATTGCTGTGCACACATAGCGTACGGCAATAGTACCATTACAAGCGGCAACATGTTCCATGAGTTACGCTATTAGCAGGACCTGTGGTGCTTGAGTAGCACAGAAGTTGCTATAGTAACATGCGTTACTAATGAGTGTTACCGTTAGTAATGTTAGTTACCTTAGCAATGTTCGTACTAGTCGAGTACTGTGGGTCACGCTAATAGCGTAACTCACGGGACAAGCAGCTAGTAGTTACAGTTATTTCCGTGCACAAACAGCGCCGTTTAGTGCATCATCCCCATAGTACTATTAGTGACTAAACTTGCTTGTACCTGAGCATGTAAATATGAGACTCTAAGGCTCTGCAATGGGTACTTGTGAGCATTCATCATGCGAACTTTAACTGAATCTGATGATGATCGGTGGAATGTCTCCTTTTTTGTATGATTTGGGTCAAACTGTGATACCCATTTCCCTGTAGGAGAAAATACAGAAGGAAAAAACAAAACAACAGGTAGAGATTAGACTACTATAACAATGAACAGAAACTAGACAGGCACACTCATGAAGGCCGAGCTCATAATTTTAAAGCACCAGCTAATTCTCAGCTAAAAAACTATTATGGGCAGCACTAACATTTGGTATGTGCAACCTTTGCAACTTCACAGAGCAACTTCACAGGGCTCAATATAAACAGGGATGGGCTCACAACTAATCAGTCAAATTCGTAATTAAAATGAGCCGTAATTGTCGCAGCTGTGGGGCTGGATGATAAGGGTTATTTACCCACAATTCCGCTGTCCTGCCTGCGCTCCAAATAGCTTGCATGCATCCTATTGGACATGTTGCAAGCCTCACTACGCGCACTTCCTCCTTCAAGCCGGAAGGAGGAAGTGCGCCGTGGTGAGGATTGCAACACGGCCAATAGGATGCATGCATGCTAATTGGAGCACAGGCGGGATGGCGGAATTGTGAGGAAATAACCCCTTATCATCCAGCCGCACATCTGCGGCATTTACGGCTCATTTTACTTACAAATTCGAGTCCATTTTAGTCATGAGCCCATCCCTGAATATAAAAAGGGGACACCCCGACCTTAAGTTATTCCCTTCTATGCTATCCCCTTGAGATTCAAAAACATTACCTCTAAAAAGACATCCATCTCCATAAAGGTTCCAGTGTCAGGAGGAGAATTTTAAACATTTTCTGCCTGTATTTAATGTTGACATTTGACAACAATTCTATAGTTTCATTGTGCCTGAAAGATGTTATATTGGGAGTGGGCACTGTGGGACCAATTCGTACTCTGGCTGACCGTCCTATTTCCTGCTACACACTATGCAAATTCCCGTCAGATAGACGGGTCGAATCAATTATTTCTGAAAGGTCTGATCTGATTTCCAATAGTTTTTCTGAACAATTTTCTGATCACTTCTATACAAAATTGATGAGAAGAATGATCTGAAATCATATTGGTCCTGTCGAAAATAATCGATTTGACCTGTCTATCTGATGGGGAATTGCATGGTGTGTAATAGGCATAAGTCAATTCAAAATAAGAAGTATACCACCATGTCATTCGGGACGTCGCTGAAGGAAAGTAGTATCTGATCCCCTGCTGATTTGTTCATTTGAACAAAGCAAAAAGAGAGAGGGCGCTCCGTAGTGTGATATCACTTAATAAGTAGTAAAAAAGCGTGTACAATTGCACTTACTAGATTGATGATAAAACAGGCATAAAATGGCATGAAGCCCTGTGGTCGTCATCCAGCAGATGAGCGGCCTGACGCATTTCGGCGTATCCACGCCTTCATCAGATCACCTGATAATGGCGTGGATACGCCGAAATGTGTTGCAACGTCACTGGCACACGACTACACCAGAGAGTTACTCACCACCTGGACCCTCACTGCTGCTGGCCACTGCAGT
The DNA here is from genome assembly GCF_040937935.1 of Hyperolius riggenbachi. Classification (NCBI taxonomy): domain Eukaryota; kingdom Metazoa; phylum Chordata; class Amphibia; order Anura; family Hyperoliidae; genus Hyperolius; species Hyperolius riggenbachi. The sequence continues at coordinate 195,238,264 of NC_090655.1, read as the reverse complement.
TCACAGGGCGCGCATCTGCTGGGTGACTACCACAGGGCTTTATGTCATGTTATGCCTGTTTTATCATCAATCTAGTAAGTGCAATTGCACTGCGCAAAAAAGTGCTTACTTACTAAATGATATCACACCACGGAGTGCCCCTTTCTCTTTTTGCTTTGTTCTCTCCAGTCCGCCTCACAGCCGAGCGCTAAGGAGCCGCTAGAGTGTGTTTATCTCTGGTTTTCCAGCTGATCCTCTATTCAAGGCAGCACAAGATTTCCCTTCTATTTTCACTTGGATTTCCTTGTTTGCCCTTTGACCAAGAAATGACCAGTCTATAATTGAATTGGTAGGTTAATTGTAGCCAGGAGACAATAACAATAAAAGAACCCTCAAAAACCCAGTGCCCCAAAGTCACAGCTTGATATGCATTCTAGTATTGGCTGATCCATGGCAAAAGTATGCGAAAGCCAAACCCGCACTCTCCATGAAAACTGGGTGTTTCAATTGCTGCACATGTAATGTTTGTGGTTCAGTGAACACTGGTGATTATTTTACACTCCTTCAGAAAAAGAGATATACCATTAAATACTATTTGAATTGTGATTCCGAGTATGTAGTATACAGTATGTGGAGAAAATTACTGGTCCATTTAAAAAAAAAAAGTGTCAGAAACACAGAAATGACTTGAAGGTTCCCAGCAAGGAAAGACCCCGGATCAAAGCACATTTCCAAATTCCCTGGGGGGGGCATAGTCGTTGACCATATCCAGGTACCCGGGGGAGGGGGGGAATGACAGCAATAAACCACTTATTCTTTAAAGAGAAGCATATTGATCAAAATGGTGCATTGTTACCATGATGACGAGAACACTACCCAGAGCCGGTTCCCCCATATAGTCACATGAGCCCGCTTGTGTTCCACCCTAAATGCGCCCAGATCGGAGTTACTCCAAGTCCCATACATCACCATAGCAACGAGACCTGACACTTGTTCACGTGGGGATGACGCAAGGCTTTGCTCCCTCTATCATAGCCATTCACGTACATGATCCAGCCCCTAGCCAGTCCCCCTCCTGTCCTGCCCCTCTTTGGGCACGTGATAGGAGGATGGGTGTCACAAGCGTGAATAGAGAAACAGGGTTTGACCACAGTTTGCAGTATACAGACACTGGAACCAGGGAATAAGGTGCAAAAATAATGATTTATTGAGAATGCACACATACAAACGTAAATGCAAATATCATGCAAACCCATGCACAGCACACAATATATACAACAACCTGGGAAAGCAGTGGTAAATATATATAACACGCTGACTATCTAACTATCTAAATATATACAGAAAATATATACAGGATAATATATACACAATCGCAGTACAAAAGGGATCAGGCAGAATATCAGAGTCAGCAGGAGAGCAAGGTCAGCAACAGGTTATCAGAGAAGCACGGTACCAGGGATTAGGCAAAAGCAAGGTCTCAGACAGAATAAACAGGTTCGGCAACAGGAAGGCATACACAGAAATCAGGGCAAGGAACAGGAACCAGGGTGTCCAGAAACTCAGACCTAGGAGCTTAAAGTTCTGGCAATTAGCAGGGGGACGAGGCAGTCCTTAAATAGTCCATGTGATAGCAAACACAGGATGCAGCTGTTGGTGAGAGTTCCATTAGAGGCCTCTACAGGCCAGACAAAAAACCCAATTGTAAAAAAAAAACAGGCATTGTCCTGACCATTAACAGGACCCTGCTGGTGGATGGTGGAGTTTCAGGACAATGCAAGGTCCTCAGAGCCATCTGCTGGTGGAATAATAGAAGTCAATGACAGTCCTGCTCCATGTCGCCACCAGCAGACAGAAAGCGGCAACACAAGGTTCCTGACAATGGGACCTTCCTGGTCCTTCTCCTAGGTCATGCTCAGTGCCTGTGGCTCTGCCAACCACCAGATCACCAATCGCCATGGTGATTCTGTAAGACCTCATGCCAGATAGAATGATTCTTGACTCCCTGATGGGTACGTCTCCTAGATGGATGGGTCTACAGACCAATACATTTCAAATGCAATGCCAAATGCTAATGGTAATTGTAGGTGTATAAATTACAGAAAGGTTTTTTATTTAGGATTTCGTGCACTGATATTTGTACATGTTTATCTGCCTCATGCCTTGACAAAGGATTAAATTGGCCCCAAAATGATTGTTTGAGAATGGTCAGATGTCTTTACATGTGTGTTTGATGGGGTAATACATTTGCACTGTTCCTGCAATCAGCCAGTGTGCAGACCCTTTCTTGGATTTATTTAAACTTTGCTTAAGGATCCAGCACCAGGGCTGGCTCACTCCCATACAGGTGTGTGATTCTTTCTAAGTGGATGAGCTGAGATTAGGTGCGACCTCTGTAAGAGAGTGCTCCTAATCCCAGCTTGTTACAGCACATGAAAAAAACACCAAGGCCAAGACCAAAGAGCCATCAAAGCATATCACCTTGGGTCGCTCTTTCATTCATAAGTGCTTCCCACTGAAGCAGGACTCTCCCTCCTGGATTGAGTCCTCTGCAGACCCTACGTTTAGACATTCCAGTCAAACTGCTACACGCTGGGCTACTATTTCTGTTGCTCTTGCAATAGAAGCTCTTGCATTATTCCTGTGACTTTATAACTTCAGAAGAACTACAGATTCTGGCACCTGGTCCCCAGTCTGAGAGGGACAAAAGTCTGCAAGCTGACAAAACCCATACAGGTCTGTCAACAACAACCTCAGATGAGATCATTCTATGGTCGGCTGGCCCAGTTTGCAGTTCTTGCTCTCTAAGTGCACTCTTTTTCCTACCCTTTGACCTTGCAGAGTCCAAGGATATCAGAGACAAGATTGTAGAGTTTCACATGGCTGGACTGGGCTAAAAGGCTATCACCAAGCAGCTTGGTGAGAAGGTGACAACAGCTGGGGTAATAATTCAGAAAAGTTCTTATCTTGTGAAGTTGCCATGATCTTGAGAACAGTGATGAAGCAGCTCAGACCAATTGGTAACACACTACGCCATGAAATAATCAATCTTGTAGAGTCTGCAAGGTCCCTCAGTTCAAGACAGCACATGTGCAGGCCCATCTGCTCTTGCTGATGCTCTTTGGCATCAACTCAACTGCCCATGTTTGGAGGAGGAGGAATGCTGCCTATGACTTCAAGAACACCATCGCCTTGGTCAAACATGGAGTTGGAAACAGTATGCTTTGGGGGTACCGTCACTTTATCGAAGGAACAATGGACAGGGCCATGTACCATCAAAACTTAGGTGAGCACCCCCTTTCCTCAGCCAAGGAATTGAAAATGGGTTTTTGATGAATATTTCAGCATGACGATGACTGAAAACACATGGCAAATACATCAAAGGAGGTCCTGGAGTGACCTAGTCATTCTCCAAACCCTAATCCACTAGAAAATCTATGAAAGGAGCTGAAAGTTCAAGCTGCCACACATTAACCTGGAAACCAAACTGACTTGAACCTTTTGTCCAACTGCACAAAATGTCTGTCCTCTGACAACAAACACAGAACATTTATATCGCACTTTTCTCCTGGCGGACTCAAAGCGCCAGAGCTGCAGCCACTAGGACGCGCTCTATAGGCAGTAGCAGTGTTAGGGAGTCTTGCCTAAGGTCTCCTACTGAATAGGTGCTGGCTTACTGAACAGGCAGAGCCGAGATTTGAACCCAGGTCTCCTGTGTCAGAGGCAGAGCCCTTAACCATTACACTATCCAGCTACCAGGGTATCAAATACTTATTTTACTTATTACAATACACATCAAGCTCTAAATTTTGGGCACCGAGTTTTGAAAGGTTATTTTGTTGTTATTCTGTCTCTCACAGCTACAATAAACAGGCGCGTCAATACGGCTGAGGATTTGGGGCTCTAGCCCCGAATCTCCGCCACTGTGACCCAAATGTCAGGGCACATAGTGCCCATCGTAGTGCCTGAACCTTAGCAGCACCAGTGTCCATTGCTAAGACACCGACTCTGCATTCCTCTTTCTCTGCCTCTCCCTCCCGCCTTATGCAGGGTCAGCGCAGCAGGCGCCTGATCAGCAGCGCTTGCTTCCTGCTACAGGCTCCTGCGATGTGTTCCTGTATTCAGTACCTGTTGGCTGCTCTCTACTTCCTGGTTCTACTGCACATCACGTGATTACACAAGGTGCAGTATATAGGGTGGGCAGAGAGCAGCAAGTGGTCCTGAACACAGGGAAACACCACGGGAGCCTGTAGCAGGAGTGCTGCTGATCAGGCACCCGCTGCGCTGACTCTACATAGGGTGCCCTAGGTGACAGGCAGGCACTGCACACTCACTCACCCCCGGCCAGTCCTGCCTCCATCCCTCATGTGCCTGCAGCCTGCAGTAGTTGCCTGGGGCACTGGGGGAGGCAGGAGCCAGAAGAGCCACATGAAAGAAGCCTGCGATGAAGCACGCTACCACCCGCCACCACCGCAATGACTAGAAGTGCTGCTGCTGTCCCAGGCCCAAGCTAAGTAAGTAACAGCAGCACCCACTGATCTTTTTTACCCTCCCCCAGGACCCACTTACGTCTCCTACCCTCCGCCAGCTGCCCAGCACCCACTGACCTCTCCTACCCTTCACCACCATGTACCCACTGACCTATCCTACTCTTTGCCAGCACCCACTGACTTCTCCTACTCTCCACCAGTAACCCAGCACCCACTAACCTTTTCTACACTTGCCACCACCCACTAACCTCTCCTATCCTCCGCCAGCACCCACTAACCTCTCCTACCCTCTTCCAGCAGAGCAGCACCCACTGACCTCTCCTACCCTCTGCCTCCACCCACGGACCTCTCCTACCCTCCCCCAGCACCCACTGAACTCTCCTACCCTCTGCCAGCACCCACTGACTTCTCCTACCCTCCATCAGCACTCACTGACTTCTCCTACCCTCTACCAGCACCCACTGACCTCTCCTACCCTCTGCCTCCACCCACTGACCTCTCCTACCCTTCCCCTGCACTCACTGACCTCTCCTACACTCTGCCAGCACCCACTGACCTCTTCTACCCTCCTCCAGCAGCGCAGCACACACTGACCTCTCCTACCTTCCTCCAAAACCGACTGACCTCTCCTACCCTCTGCCTCCACCCACTGACCTCTCCTACCCTCCACCAGCACTAACAGTCCAGGTATATGGGCAAAAAGGGTCCCTTAAAATGACATGTCAAAAGAAGCTTCAACAACAGCACAAGCAAGAAGCAATAGCAGAAGCAAAATCTTCCTGTATATTATGTTATGCAGTGCACAACAGAACCCTCAGCAACAGCTATTAGGGAGAAAGCAGCAACAGGATCTCCCTGTATAGTGCACTAAGCATAACAATTCCAACATAGCCAAGAGGCATCATATATAGACATAAAGACAAGTTGGCTTCATATATGCGGTCTCACCCAATCCTGGTTACATACGATATGCAATGATAGCCGGCTAGGGCAGTCACCTGTGTCTTCCAATACACAGAGACTATTCACATAGTGCCTAGTGCTGATATTCCGTGGTGTGCATGTGCACTGGTTGTATTCACACAGTGCCTAGTGTTGATATTCTGCGGTGTGCATGTGCACTGGCTGTATTCACACAGTGCCTAGTGTCGATATTCTGCGGTGTGCATGTGCACTGGCTGTATTCACACAGTGCCTAGTGTTGATATTCCGTGGTGTGCATGTGCATTGGCTAGGGACACGGAGGATTGCAGTGGCGGCTCAGGTGAACGAGGTGTTGCCTGAGCAGCGTGCCTGGTCAGATGGCAAGGAGACCTTCATGCACCTCTGTGCCATGCTAGAGTGTAGCGGCATGGCGTCCCATGTGGATGAGCGGCTCCCTATTAATTTTGAATATTTACCTATACAGACTACAGTGTCAGTCTTCAGCGATTTCTTAATTCATAATATTTTGTTGTCTTCATCACCAGCACTGAGGTCTAGCACCAGGAGTATGTAGCACTGCCAGCCATTTATAGGCAAAAATTCAATAGATTGGGTGTCTCCATTGGTGTTGATGTAGCCAAACACCAGTGCCGAAACCACTTGTGCCGTAGTGGCCTGTTTCTCTCTAGACCTACCAAGCTGCTAGAGCTTTTCACCATTTACTTTAAGGAATACTGTAGGGGGGTCAGGGGAAAATGAGTTGAACTTACCCGGGGCTTCTAATGGTCCCCCGCAGACATCCTGTGCCCGCGCAGCCACTCCCCAATGCTCCGGCCCCGCCTCCAGTTCATTTCTGGAATTTCAGACTTTAAAGTCTGAAAACCACTGTGCCTGCGTTGCAGTGTCCTCGCTCCCACTGACGTCACCAGGAGTGTATAGAACAAGCCCCGTATGGTCTGTGCCTGCGCAGTACGCTCCTGGTGACATCAGCGGGAGCGAGGACACGGCAACGCAGGCAGAGCATCGGTGAGTGGCTGCGCGGGTACAGGATGTCTGCTGGGGACCATTAGAAGCCCCGGGTAAGTTCAACTCATTTTCCCCCGACCCCCCTACAGTATTCCTTTAATTGATTCAGACACTGTTTCTGTTTAGACCATAAATTCTGACTTGTTAAGATGAATTATTGACACATTAAACACAACAATGTTCAGGCAGCACTGTTTCTAGTATTACTGTATTGTTGTACCACTCATGTTTGCTGCATTTTCATTTGCAAATAATTGCACTTTTCACAATAATCATTATTTCACTGTATTTTGGTGTCTGGTCTTCAGTATTTGTTGCAAAATGTGGTCATCTGCTAAATGCCTCTTCAGCCCCCATAACACCGGGCATTGGTTTGTTAAACATCATCTGCTATCAGGTGGCAAATTTTGCTATGCAATAGTCAATGTTTAATAAATCCAGGGCAGGTTTGCTAGGTCACTAATGTTTATCATTGAAGAACCTTATGAAACCAGTTTCACTGCAACATGTGGCATGTTATAATTATTCATTCTCAATAGAAGACAATAAGCTATTTTTGTCTCCCAGCAATAATGTACCTATCAAAAGTGGTACATTTGTATTTTATTATGTCAGTGTACGGTTTACGTACCTTGGTAGTAGAGGACATTAACAAGGAGCAGTTGCAAGTCAGGAGGAAGCTCTTGCAGTAATAATGGGATGAGTTTATTTGTCTTTGAAGATATCCATGAATTAATCGTCTCCAAACCTTCCTTTTCATTTTTGGATAATGGCTTGCCCTTAGTATTATAAAATCTGAGGGACTGATTTAGAAATTCATTATTTATATGTAGTTCTGTGGAGAGAGAAAGAAATGTTATGGAGAATTACACTTGGGCAAGATATAGTTACATGTGTTCAAATGTTTCTTCCCAAATACTGTGACACATGTTGGTTTCTGTATTGTGCAAGTTCAGGGCACCGTATGTGAAAAAAATGAAAAGGTACTTGTGTCACTGGTAGGGATGATAAAAGATATGCAAATACTTCTGATTTTATGCAAATGTATGTAAATGTTTACACAAATATATGCAACTTGAAAATCAAGTCCCACCCAGGTTTAAATCCATTGGTCCATTTTCACACTGCATATAGTTGCATAAAAAGTTACATAAATTTGCGTAAACTTGGAAGTATTTGCATATCATTGAATATCATTGATCATCCCCAGTCACTGGTTGTCCTGATTGTACAGTATGTTGAACTGCTCATTTATCTATGCTCCCCCATTACTGTACGTTTTGCACATTGTATAGCGATATGCAGGGCCGGTTTAAGCAACAATGGGGCCCCAGGGCAAAATAAACCTGGGGGGCCCCCCCAACATATACCCCGGAACAAAAATCGGCATTAGGGGACCTTTTTTGCAGCTGGTATAGTCAGGGTGTGAAGTCCCAATCGGTCAGAGCTCCACATTCTGGCTATCCCAGCCTGCATGGGGGACAAGGGGTTAAAAAGTTTAAATTTTTTTAAAAAAAAAACATTCCCACACTCTAAACATTAAAAAAAAATGGGAAAATAGGAAAAAATGCCAGGGATCTTCATACAGCCATATTGCGGCTGTATAGCGATCCCTGGCCAAAGCGCTGTGGCTGCGTATAGACCCCCTGGAAACCCCGTCAGGAAATTTATTGCGCTTTTGTTTGATGCATGTAAAATTACACTACCGTTCGGCTTGCTACTAAAAGTGACATTTACCGCATTTAAAGGGATACTGTAGGGGGGTCGGGGGAAAATGAGCTGAACTTACCCGGGGCTTCTAATGGTCCCCCGCAGACATCCTGTGCCCACGCAGCCGCTCACCGATGCTCTGGCCCCGCCTCCGGTTCACTTCTGGAATTTCTGACTTTAAAGTCAGAAAACCACTGCGCCTGCGTTGCCGTACCCTCGCTCCCGCTGATGTCATCAAGAGCGCACAGCGCAGGCCCAGTATGGTCTGTGTCTGCGCAGTACACTCCTGGTGACATCAGCGGGAGTGAGGACACGGCAACGCAGGCGCAGTGGTTTTCTGACTTTAAAGTCAGAAATTCCAGAAGTGAACCGGAGGCGGGGCCGGAGCATTGGGGAGTGGTTGCGCCAACACAGGATGTCTGCAGAGGACCATTAGAAGCCCCGGGTAAGTTCAGCTCATTTTCCCCCGACCCCCCTACAGTATCCCTTTCAAAGTATACTTTTTTCCTTCTAAACTTTAAAATCGATTTTCTCAAAAACTATAAGGTCTTTTTGAAAAATTGTTTTTTCCTCTTATTCCCAATGATCTCCTTAATATATTCTGCAAATTTAGGGTTTCTAGCAATTAAGGTGGATTTGCTATTAACCATTAAAGTCGGCAGGTTTTTAAGTGTGTTTTTTTTTCCTTTGAAACTTTAAAATCGATTTTCTCAAAAACTATAAGGCCGATTTGAAAAATTTTTTTTTCCTCTTGTAGCCACTGGGGGCCCCTACAAGCTCTGGGGCAGCTGCCTCCTTTGCCTTAATGGTAGCGCCGGCCCTGGCGATATGGAATATGCTGGCACTTCATAAGTAAAAATAATAATAATAATAATAATAATAAAAGGTACAAAACTAATGAAAAAAATTGTCTTCAGAGCACTCTCTCTCTTTTCTCTCTTCTACACAGTGGATTTCTGCCTAAAACCTGGCTGCCTGATCGCAGCTCAAAGGTGGTTTTCCAGACTCCCCATTAGAGACTGTGTTTCTTTAACCACTTGAGGACCACAGTCTTTTCGCCCCTTAAAGTGAACCTCCGGACTAAAAATCGACTCAGCAGCACTGAAAAGGCCTGGTGTTTCTTTAACAGTTTCACAGCATCAGAACTTTGTTTCTCTTATCCAAGCCTCATTTTTAGCTGCACAGAAGAAAACTGCCCGGGCATTTTTCCCCTGCTGCTGTGCAAAGCATGATGGGATTTTCTTTTTTTTTACATTTTGAATTTGACATTTGAAGCCTAGCGTGTGCAGCTGGGAGGGGTGATCATGACACAGGACAGTTGGAACTATGTCTCCTGCTCCTTGTCACCTCCTTTCAACCAAAAAGATGGCTGCCCCCATGCCAAAGATGGCAGCCCCCATGAATCACAAACATTTGCCTGTTCCTATAAAACAGGGTGGGTAAAAAATTATATTACCCATCTATTCTAATTAACATAACTAATGTAACTTAATGACAGTATGTTTGTTTAGGCTGAAGTTCCCCTTTAAGGACCAGAGCCTTTTTTCCATTCAGACCACTGCAGCTTTCACGGTTTATTGCTCGGTCATACAACCTACCACCTAAATGAATTTTACCTCCTTTTCTTGTCACTAATACAGCTTTCTTTTGGTGCTATTTGATTGCTGCTGCGAGTTTTAGTTTTTATTATAATCATCAAAAAAGACATGAATTTTGTCAAAAAAATGACTTTTTTAACTTTCTGTGCTGACATTTTTCAAATAAAGTAAAATTTCCTATACATTTGAGCGCGAAAGTTATTCTGCTACATGTCTTTGATTTAAAAAAAAACATTCAGTGTATATTTATTGGATTGGGTAACAGTTATAGCGTTTACAAACTATGGTGCCAAAAGTGAATTTTCCCATTTTATAGCATCTCTGACTTTTCTGACCATCTGTCATGTTTCATGAGGTGCTAAAATTCCAGGATAGTATAAATACCCCCCAAATGACCCCATTTTGGAAAGAAGACATGCCAAAGTATTCAGTGAGAGGCATGGTGAGTTCATAGAAGATTTTATTTTTTGTCCCAAGTTAGTGTAAAATGACACTTTGTGAAAAAAACAATAAAAATCAATTTCCGCTAACTTTTGACAAAAAATGAAATCTTCTATGAACTCGTCATACACCTAACAGAATACCTTGGGGTGTCTTTTTTCTAAAATGGGGTCACTTGTGGGGTTCCTATACTGCCCTGGCATTTTACAGGCCCAAAACCGTGAGTAGTCTGGAAACCAAATTTCTCAAAATGACTGTTCAGGGGTATAAGCATCTGCAAATTTTGATGACAGGTGGTCTATGAGGGGGCAAATTTTGTGGAACCGGTCATAAGCAGGGTGGCCTCTTAGATGACAGGTTGTATTGGGCCTGATCTGATGGATAGGAGTGCTAGGGGGGTGACAGGAGGTGATTGATGGGTGTCTCAGGGGGTGGTTAGAGGAAAAATAGATGCAATCAATGCACTGGGGAGGTGATCGGAAGGGGGTCTGAGGGTTTGGCCGAGTGATCAAGAGTCCACACGGGGCAAATTAGGGCCTGATCTGATGAGTAGGTGTGCTAGGGGGTGACAGGTGGTGACAGGAGGTGATTGATGGGTGTCTCAAGGTGTGATTAGAGGGGGGGAATAGATGCAAGCAATGCACTGGCGAGGTGATCAGGGCTGGGGTCTGAGGGCGTTCTGAGGGTGTGGGCGGGTGATTGAATGCCCTAGGGGCAGATAGGGGTCTAATCTGATGGGTATCAGTGACAGGGACTGATTGATGGGTGATCAGTGGGTGATTAGATGGCAGAACAGATGTAAACAATGCACTTTGGAGGTGATCTGAGGGTAGGTCTGGGGCAATCTCATGGTGTGGGTGGGTGATCAGATTGCCCGCAAGGGGCAGGTTAGGGGCTGATTGATGGATGGCAGTGACGGGGTGATTGATGGGTGGCAGTGACAGGGGGTGATTGATGGGTGATTGATAGGTGATTGACAGGTGATCAGTGGGTTATTACAGGGAAGAACAGATGTAAATAATGCACTGGCGAATTAATAAGGGGGGGGTCTGAGGGCAATCTGAGCGTGTGGGGCGGGTGATTGGGTGCCCGCAAGGGGCAGATTAGGGTCTATTCTGATGGGTAACAGTGACAGGTGGTGATAGGGGGTGATTAATGGGTAATTAGTGGGTGTTTAGAGGAGAGAACAGATGTAAACACTGCACTTGGGAGTTGAAATGGTGTCGGATCTGCGGGCGATCTATTGGTGTGGGTGGGTGATCAGATTGCCCGCAAGGGGCAGGTTAGGGGGGGCTGATTGATGGGTGGCAGTGACAGGGGGTGATTGATGGGTGGCAGTGACAGGGGTGATTGATGGGTGGCAGTGACAGGGGTGATTGATAGGTGATTGACAGGTGATCAGTGGGTTATTACAGGGAAGAACAGATGTAAATAATGCACTGGCGAATTGATAAGGGGGGGGGGGGGGTCTGAGGGCAATCTGAGCTTGTGGGCGGGTGATTGGGTGCCTGCAAGGGGCAGATTAGGGTCTAATCTGATGGGTAACAGTGACAGGTGGTGATAGGGGGTGATTGATGGGTGATTGATGGGTAATTAGTGGGTGTTTAGAGGAGAGAACAGATGTAAACACTGCACTTGGGAGGTGATCTGATGTCGGATCTGCGGGCGATCTATTGGTGTGGGTGGGTGATCAGATTGCCCGCAAGGGGCAGGTTAGGGGCTGATTGATGGGTGGCAGTGACAGGGCGGTGATTGATGGGTGATTGACAGGTGATCAGTGGGTTATTACAGGGGGGATAGAGGCATACAGTACACAGGGGGGGGGGGTCTGGGAGGGGGTCTGGGGAGAATCTGAGGGGTGGGGGTGATCAGGAGGGAGCAGGGGGCAGTTTAGGGTAAAAAAAAAAAATAGCGTTGACAGAAAGTGACAGGGAGTGATTGATGGGTGATTAGGGGGGTGATTGGATGCTAACAGTGGTCTGAGGGGTGGGCGGGGGGGGGGGGTCTGAGGGGTGCTGTGGGCGATCAGGGGGCAGGAGGGGGGAAATCAGTGTGCTTGGGTGCAGACTAGGGTGGCTGCAGCCTGCCCTGGTGGTCCCAGGGTCCGAGGGACCACCAGGGCAGGAGGCAGCCTGTATAATAGGCTTTGTATACATTACAAAGCCTATTATACATACAGGCAGCGGCGAACCGGGTGCTAGTAACCCGCCGGCGCTTCCAAACGGCCGGCGGGTTACAGCGCGAGGGGGGCGGAGCCAGTCACCGGCGGCTGATCGCGTCACGAATTACGCGATCGCCGCCTAACCACGCCCGCCCGCCTCCCCCGCCGATGGGCGTATTGCGGTCATTTAGGCCCGGACTTTGCCGCCGCCCATCGGCTGGGGGCGGTCCTGAAGTGGATAAATGGCACTTGTTCTTGACCTGAGGAAGGGGCTATGAGCCGTGAAACACCCTGTCGTTATTGTGCAATATTTGAATAAATAAGTCTCGATCATTGAATTACAGTACTTTTTATCTTATTTTTGATTGCCTCTGGTTATTGTTTAGTCTCAAAAAGTAAAAGGTCATTTAAGCAATATAAACCAATTAATCACCAGTCTCAGAGTCATCAAAATGCATATATACAGTCAAAAGACAAGAAGTACAAGGGGAGGGTGTATTTATAAAAAAATATAATTTTTTTTTATTATTGGAACTTTGCTGCTGGTAATATATTTAAATGTTTCTCACAAAGTTATTTTTTCCAAACTATATTTAGGCAGATTCACTTGATGATTTGTTGGCAGTAGAAGAGTATAGTGTTAACCATCACCAGTTAAGAAAGAAAGTGGTGGATAATATTATTTATGGGCATACTTAAAATATTAAAAGGGTACTTTTAATACAGTAATATTTTATGGTGACAGTAAGATTTTCTTCAGGAAAGTCTGAAAAATAGATATTACTTTTAGGAACTTTGGATATTTTGACTTACCTACTGGTGGCACTATTTGCCATACTGTTGAACTTTCCCTGTTCGCCAGTAGGTGGCTGTTTTCCATTCTCAACTGGCCTGTAATTCTGCATGGTTTGTGAGGAAGCAGGAAATTTGGGCGCATGAGGCAGGTGGACAAAAAGGGCGCCGCCATTCACTCCTATAATAAATATCGTTTAATGGGCGCCCAACAGGAAAAAAGGGCGGCGGAGAAAAATAACGTTTTACAAGCGGCGCCCGGAGACTTTTAATGTTTTATAACTGCTTCTCATGATTACACATTATTCAATGATTTATAATTTTTTAAACATTATTTTTAAATGAAAAACAGTACAATAATTTTTTAAAACATGATTTTTAAACGAAAAACAGCACAATATTTTTTAAAACGTTATTAATGTTTATCACAGGGGGGTCTTAGGTTTAGGCACCACCAGGGGGGTCTTAGGTTTAGGCACCACCAAGGGGGTCTTAGGTTTAGGCACCACGAGCGGGGTCTTAGGTTTAGGCACCACCAGGGGGGTCTTAGGGTTAGGCACCACCAGGGGGGTCTTAGGTTTAGGCACCACCAGGGGGGTCTTAGGTTTAAGCACCACCAGGGGGGTCTTAGGTTTAGGCACCACCAGGGGGGGTCTTAGGTTTAGGCACCACCAGGGGGGTCTTAGGTTTAGGCACCACCAGGGGGGTCTAGGGGTAGGTACAGGGAGGGTTCTGTGTGAGAGTAGGGTTAAGTATAGTTTTAGTAACATTCTTATTAATCTTTTATAAAACGTTATTATACATTTCACTTTTTAAACAGGGAAGATTAACGTTTTTACAATTCCCAATTTCATACACATTATTTAATGATTTATAACTTTATAAAACATTATTTTTAAACCAAATATAGCACATTTTTTTAAAACGTTATTCATGCTTATCGTATAAAACCCTGCGCCCTTTTTTCCCGGCGCCCTTTTTTAACGTACGCAGTTTGTGATTGTGAACTAGTCTGAGCTTCCACCTCCTGTCAGTAGTTGTCCTACTGTATATTGCAGCTGTGTCAGCAGACATATCTGTCTATCCCCCATGTAAAGACTGGATTTCTAGTCAGTAAGTATACCCCTTAGGGCTCTTTTCCAATACGAAATGTGATTGCAATCGCAATCACAATCGCATTTCAATTTCCACCATGCGATTGAGATCGCTAATGAGCTACTATACTCCGTATAGTAAAGCTCAATTGCATCCAAAACACGGCAGGACGACGATTGCGCTTGGACCAAAATCACATTGCAATCAGATTGCACTAATGGAAATTGCTGCTGCTGTTTCCATTAGTTTATTGTACCTTGCAATTTGCGATCAGAATCAAATCACAAATCGCAGGGTAGTGGAAAAAGGCCCTTAGACTGCTCCCTACACACGCCACCCCTATAATCCCACAACCACCTTCTCCCGTGCATTACTCTGTATTGATTTGGCAAGGCTACATGTATTTAGTCCTGCCAATAAAGCTTTTTTGAATTGAATTAAATAGAAGTGTCAAAAAACACTGTGGACTTCTCTGAGTGCTTCTAATTTCTGGTCCCCTGTATTTGTGTTTATAGATGGCTCAAACGGTTAGCCGGCGAACTTTGGGTGGTTCGCGTTCGCAGTGAACCAGGAACTTTTTTTCAAAAAAGTTTGGTTTGCCTATAGACTTTAATGGCCGCCAACTTTAGCGGTTAATAGCAAAGTCCCCTTACATAGTAAAAACACCAAAATTGTTGGGAATGTTAAGTGGAATAGTGGGAACAAGAGGAAAAACATTTTAAAACATTATACTTTTTGAGAAAATCAATTTTAAAGTTTCAAAGTAAAATGAGTAGATTCATAAAAAAAAGAACCGAATCATTAAAAAGAACCGGATGAATCATGAACCGTCAGTATAGCAGAGAATGCGTCCTGAGCAAGACGTGAAGCTGCTGGCTCCGCTGCTGTCTCTCCCCACCTGCCAGCACCTGTCACCCTCACCTCGCCTGGCACCCAGTGCACCCATGGGTGCACCGGGTGCCAGGCGAGATGAGGGTGACAGGTGAGGAGGTGGTATGCATGGTAAGGAGGATATGCATGCATACATTGGACGCATCTGGAGGAGGCCCTAGAGCTGCGCAGCCGCAATTGCGTCTATGTGGACTGCGCAGCCGCGGCAATCTGTGGCGGCCATATTGAGGGGGGAATGAGAACCCGACCCGTTTGGAGGGGTCGGGACCCGACCGGGGCCCGTATTACTGCGAGTGCCATGGTGGAATGAACGGGAGGGGGCGGATGGCGTCCTCCATGAATCTGGATTATGAAATGGTATTTAACTTTTTTCATACTTGTGGCCTCGTAAGTCCTTTAAAAAAAATAAATATATATATATATATATATATATTTTTTTTTTTTATTATTATTATTTTTATGTGCTGAGTGTGGGAAATCTGAAAAAAAAAATGATGTGGGGTCCCCCCTCCCGAGCCTCTGTAACCCCTTGTCCCCCATGCAGGCTGGGATAGCCAAAATGCAGAACCTCGGCCAACTGGGGCTTCGCACCTTGAGCTATACCAGCCCTCATGGTATGGGGGGACTCCGGGGGGGGGCGGGGGCGGCCAAGCCTTCCCCTCCCCCCCGGAGCCCTTGTCCAATCCATGGACAAGGGGCTCTTCCCCACCTCCAGTGCCCCAAGAGGAGGTGGGGGCGACGACTCCCTGGGGGGGGGATTCATGGTGGCATCTGGGAGTCCCCTTTAAAAAGGGGTCCCCAGATGCCCACCCCCTCCCAGGAGAAATTTGTATAGGGAGTATAGGGGTACAAAGTACCCCTTACCCATTTCCACAAAGGATTAAATGAAATAAAAACACAACCACGAAAAAGTTCTTTAATTTTCTTAATTAACCAGAAATACTTACATGTAGCTTTAAAAAAAATTCCCACGCCAATATCCTCGGTAAACCATCCAACGAATTACAGTATCCTCTTATGTTGCGATCTTCAATTATGTTGATTGAAGATCTCCGAAGCCCCCCACATAGCAGAGAATGCGTCCCACCTGCCTGGTGCAGGCAGGTGGGTAGAGACAGCAGCGGGAACCAGCAGCTTCACGTCCTGCTCAGGACGCATTCTCTGCAATACTAACGGCTCATGAATGAGCCAGATCTTTTTAATGAATCGTTCTTTTTTAATAAATCGACTATTTTTTTTAAACTGTCTCAAAAACTATATGGTCTTTTTGAAAAAAAAAATGTTTCTCTTGTTCCCACTGTTCTTCTTAATATTCCCAGTAATTTTGGTGTTACTAGCTTTTAAAGGGGCTTTGCTATTAACCGTTAAAGTCAGCGGGGGTATATTTTCCCATGGTCAGAAGGAGAATTTACATTGAAACTTTAAAATAGATTTTCTCAAAAACTATAAGGTCTTTTTGAAAGACCTTATAGTTTTTTTTCCCACTGTTCTTCTTAACATTTCCTGCAAGTTTGGTGTTTCTAGCTTTTAAAGGGGCTTTGCTATTAACTGCTAAAGTCGGCGGGCGTTTAATTTTCCCACGGTCAGAAGGAGTTATTTTAAAATGATTTTCTCAAAAACTATAAGGTCTTTTTGAAAAAAAAATGTTCCCCTCTTGTAGTCACTGAAAGAGCTCAGGTGTTAGACACCTTGAAACATCTTTTCCATCACTTTTCTGGCCAGCATAAATGTTTCTAGTTTTCAAAGTACGCCTCCCCATTGAAGTCTATTGCGGTTCGCGAAAGTTCGTGCGAACTGAACCTTCCGCGGAAGTTCGCAAATGGGATTCGCAAACCAAAAATCGGAGGTTCGGGCCATCTCTATTTGTGTTCCTGTTCCTGACCTGTTACTTTGATGCTTAGTATGGAACATTTTTCCTGTCTTTAACCTTGTCATTGGATTTTTGCTTTATTCCATGCATTGGTCTTTAGCCAGCATACTTGATATTTTTTGAGTCTGTGTACAGCATTCTTGGCTGTATTTACCTACAGTGCTGCCCATAATGATTCATACCCCTGGCAAATTTTGATTTAAAGTTACTTTTATTCAACCAGCAAGTATTTTTTTTGACGGGAAATGACATAGGTGTCTCCCAAAAGATAATAAAACTATGTATTTACATTTGAGCAAAAAGTGTCCAGTCCAAAATTATTCATACCCTTCACAAACTGTCACAGTCTGTGGGAAAATCCAAAGTTCTATACCATATATAGTTCTATACCAAATAGTCCAAGCTGTTCTAAAGCATCGCAAATACCCTAATTATTTGGGAACAGCTTTTTTTAATCAATTCAACAGGTGAACTCTGCAGTTGGTTTGTGGACAGTCATGGCTAAGACAAAGGAGCTCAGTAAGGACCCACGGCTGCGCATTGTGGCAGCTCACAAGTCAGGAAAGGGCTACAAGGCCATTTCTAAATGTTTTCAAGTTCCAGTGGCTACAGTGCAAAGTATTATTTAAAAATACTAGATGTTCCGCACTGAGGAAAATCTCAGAGGATGTGGTCAGAAGCCAAATGTGACACCTGCGCTGGCCAGGAGGATAGTGAGAGAGATGAAAAAGAATCCAAGGATCACCACCAAGGCCATCCTGGTGAATCTGGGCTCTGCTGGTGTCAATGTCTCAAGGCAGACAATCCAACAGACACTGCACACTGCTGGGTTCCATGGATGCAAACCAAAAAGGATGCTACTTCTCCAGATAAGGCACACAAAAGCTCGCTTGGCCCTTGCAAATGGTCATTTGGACAAAGAAGAAGACTTCTGGTCTTCTGTGTTATGGTCAGATGAAACAAAAAAATTAATTGTATGGTCACAATGATGTTTCCTTCATTTGGCATAAAAAGGAGAAGCCTTCAACCCAAAGAACACCATCCCCACTGTCAAACATGGTGGTGAGAACCTAATGCTTTGGGGATGTTTTTAAGCCAATGGACCAGGGAACCTAATCACGTAAATGGCACCATGAAAAAAGAGCAATACATGAGGATTTTCAATGACAACATCAGGCAGTCTGCAGAGAAACTTGGTATTGGGCACCAGTGGACATTTCAGCATGACAATACAATAACAATACAATACAATAACATTTCTATAGCGCTTTTCTCCCATAGGACTCAAAGCGCTTAGGCTCTCTCAGATTCAGTAATTAGTAGGATGAAGTATTCACACAACAAAAGTTATATTTCTGCAAATGCCAAACTGAACAGGTGGGTTTTCAGTCTGGATTTAAACACGTCCAGGGATGGAGCTGTCCTGATCTGTTGAGGTAAGGAGTTCCAAAACGTAGGGGCAGCATGACAGAAGGCTCTGGGACCAAAAGTTTCCAAGTGGACTCTGGGTATGACTAGATTATTAGAACCTGTTGATCTGAGAATGCGGGGATTGCTACGCAGCTGCAACATATCTTTCATGTATCCAGGGCCTAAATTATTCAGGGATTTAAATGTCAGTAGGCCGATCTTGAATAGGACCCTCCATTCTATAGGTAGCCAGTGAAGGGAGTGCAGGACTGGCATTATGTGGCAGTGACGGGGTTGGTTGGTTAGCAGTCTGGCAGCAGTATTCTGTATCAGCTGTAGTCGGTACAAGACCTTTTTTGGAAGGCCAGTGTAGAGAGCATTGCAGTAGTCCAGTCGGGATGTGATGAAGGCGTGGACTAAGGTTGGCAGATCTTCTGGGGGTATGAGGTGCTTGATTTTTGCAATGTTCTTCAGGTGAAAATAGGACGATTTCACCACAGCAGAGATTTGAGTTCTGAAGTTTAAATCCCAATCAATTAGAACTCCCAGGCTACGCACATGATCAGAGCTGCGCAGATCCGTGCCTCCTATTCCCAGTGGTGAAGACTGCAAGTTAAGTTGTTTTGTTATCATGCTCTGCCCTCCTATCAGAAGGACTTCAGTTTTGTCTGCATTTAGTTTCAGCCAGTTGTCATTCATCCATTGCTGTAGTTCACGTAAGCAGGCGTTTATAGTTAGAGTTGGGTCTGTCACACCAGGCTTGAAGGAAAGATATAGTTGAGTGTCGTCTGCATAGCAGTGGTATGTCAGGCCATGTTTTTGGATTAGTTTTCCCAGCGGTAACATGTAAATCGTGAAAAGCAGGGGAGAGAGGATTGAGCCCTGGGGCACCCCATACCTAAGTGATACAGGGGTGGACAGGAAGGGCCCCATAGACACTTTGTGGGTTCTGCCACTCAAGAAGGATTGGAACCACTGAAGAACTATGCCATCAATGCCGCAGTATTCCTGTAGCCTGTTTATCAAGATGTCATGGTCAACTGTATCAAAGGCTGCAGAAAGGTCTAGCAGTATGAGGATGGAGCACTCTCCTCTGTCTCTTGCCATGAGCAGGTGGTTGCATATTTGGATGAGGGCCGTTTCAGTGCTGTGGTGTTTCCTGAAGCCAGACTGGAATGGGTCATAACTGTTGTTTTGTAGGATTTTGGCTTCTAGCTGGAGGTAAACAGCTTTTTCAATTAGCTTGCCCAGAAAGGGAAGGTTAGAGACAGGTCTGTAGCTGGTCATTGCATCTGACCCAAAACACACAGCAAAAGTAGTGAAGAAATCAGAAAACAAGATTAACGTTTTGGAATGGCCCAGACAGAGTCCTGACTTGAATCCAATATCTGTGGAAGGAGCTAAAGATCAGGGTGATGGCAAGAAGACCGTCCAACCTGAAAGATTTGGAGCTCATTGCTAAAGATGAATGAGCAAAAATACCTGTGGAGACATGCAAAAAAGCTGGTCTGCAATTATAAGCGTTTGATTGCTGTAATAGCCAATGAAGTCTTTTCTATTGGTTTTTGAGAAGGATATGAATAATTGTGGACTGGACACTTTTTTCTCAAATGTAAATAAAAGCTGAGAAATGTTTTTCCCCCCCACAATAATGCCTCTTGTGTATAGTCTTATTATCTTTTGGAAGACAACTATGTCATTTCCTGTCAAAAAGTTACTTGCTGGTTGAATAAAAGTAACCTTAAGTCAAACTTTGCCAGGGGTATGCATAATTATGGGCAGCACTGTATATGTATTGTTGCTTATATCTTATGTTGTTAATGTTTTCCCTAGTTGTTAGAGTAGAACCACTGTCCCTTTCTCCCAACCTAGAGATATCCCTGCTATATGTTACTTAGTTACATAGTTTGGCTGAAAAAAGGGCATCTATCCATCAAGTCCAACCAGAATAATAAAAATAAATAAATGCATAAATGAGTAAACATTCGGTACCTTTCTGTCATGCACCCTCACGCATCCCAGTTGAAGCCTCTAGAGAGGGTAAGTATCTGAATTTTTGCCCTAATAATCCCACAGCTTTGCTTTAAGTGGTTGTTATCTTACTTACAGGCCACATACAGTGGCTTGCAAAAGTATTCGGCCCCCTTGAAGTTTTCCACATTTTGTCATATTACTGCCACAAACATGAATCAATTTTATTGGAATTCCACATGAAAGATCAACACAAAGTGGTGTACACATGAGAAGTGGAATGAAAATCATACATGATTCCAAACATGTTTTACAAGTAAATAACTGCAAAGTGGTGTGTGCATAATTATTCGGCCCCCTTTGATCTGAGTGCAGTCAGTTGCCTATAGACATTGCCTGATGAGTGCTAATGACTAAATAGAGTGCACCTGTGTGTAATCTAATGTCAGTACAAATACAGCTGCTCTGTGAAGGCCTCAGAGGTTGTCTAAGAGAATATTGGGAGCAACAACACCGTGAAGTCCAAAGAACACACAAGACAGGTCAGGGATAAAGTTATTGAGAAATTTAAAGCAGGCTTAGTCTACAAAAAGATTTCCAAAGCCTTGAACATCCCACGGAGCACTGTTCAAGCAATCATTCAGAAATGGAAGGAGTATGGCACAACTGTACACCTACCAAGACAAGGCCATCCACCTAAACTCACAGGCCGAACAAGGAGAGCGCTGATCAGAAATGCAATCAAGAGGCCCATGGTGACTCTGGACGAGCTGCAGAAATCTACAGCTCAGGTGGGAGACTCTGTCCATAGGACAACAAGTAGTCATGCACTGTACAAAGTTGGCCTTTATGGAAGAGTGGCAAAAAGAAAGGCATTGTTAACAGAAAGCATAAGAAGTCCCGTTTGCAGTTTGCCACAAGCCATGTGGGGGACACAGCAACCATGTGGAAGAAGGTGCTCTGGTCAGATGAGACCAAAATGGAACTTTTTGGCCAAAATGCAAAACGCTATGTGTGGCAGAAAACTAACACTGCACATCACTCTGAACACACCATCCCCACTGTCAAATATGGTGGTGGCAGCATCATGCTCCCCCCGAGCATGATGCTGCCACCACCATATTTGACAGTGCATCTCTTCAGCAGGGACAGGGAAGCTGCTCAGAGTTGATGGGAAGATGGATGGAGCCAAATACAGGGCAAACTTGGAAGAAAACCTCTTGGAGGCTGCAAAAGACTTGAGACTGGGGCGGAGGTTCACCTTCCAGCAGGACAATGACCCTAAACATAAAGCCAGGGCAACAATGGAATGGTTTAAAACAAAACATATCTATGTGTTAGAATGGCCCAGTCAAAGTCCAGATCTAAATCCAATCGAGAATCTGTGGCAAGATCTGAAAACTGCTGTTCACAAACGCTGTCCATCTAATCTGACTGAGCTGGAGCTGTTTTGCAAAGAAGAATGGGCAAGGATTTCAGTATCTAGATGTGCAAAGCTGGTAGAGACATACCCTAAAAGACTGGCAGCTGTAATTGCAGCAAAAGGCGGTTCTACAAAGTATTGACTCAGGGGGCCGAATAATTACGCACACCCAACTTTGCACTTATTGATTTGTAAAAAATGTTTGGAATAATGTATGATTTTCGATCCACTTCTCACATGTACACCACATAGTATTGGTCTTTCACGTGGAATTCCAATAAAATTGATGCATGTTTGTGGCAGTAATGTGACAAAATGTGGAAAACTTCAAGGGGGCCGAATACTTTTGCAACCCACTGTAATTTTAGGTAAGCAGTTAAAATCTGGCAGAACTGACAGGTTTTGGACTAGTCTATTTCTTTTCCTCATTTTAAAGCATTTCCTGAACAGCAATTTAACTGCCAAAATAGTAAGATACCGGCCAGCTTTCCAACTCACTATTTTGTCAGTTAGACTTAGCAACTGTCGTTCAGGAAATGCTTTTAAAAAAAAAAAAAGCCTTGACTATCCCCCATGAGGAGATGGACTAGTCCAAAACCTGTCAGTTCTGTTAGATTTTAACTGCTCACTTTTTTCAATGAAGTGGTCCTTTAAGGAGGCTACATTACTGCTGTTTGTGGTCTGCTTTTTTGCTTCTCACCTTTATTGTAGAAAATCTCAGATGCACTTAGAAATGCATCATTGATGGTCAGGCTCTGAAGTGCATTGTGTATGCAATCATGGTCTTTCACTCCCTTGTACAATGTAGACAGCAAGACTTCCTTAGTTTTTCCATCAGCTCCTGAAGGTTATACAGTAAAGTATTAGCTGAAAAATGCATAGACTAAAATTACATTTTTTTTTTAAATAAAGGTCAGTAATGGCATAGGCTTGGCTCCTTTTTCTTCTGACTGCTCTCTTCAAATATTAGAGTTCACGCAGATTCACAAAGTATAAATGTATTCTAGGATCAATAAAGAAAATTGTTATTATCTACAATTACATACAGTATAACATTACACAGCTGTTGCTCATAGTGTTATAAATAAGAGGCGTGTCACAAACCGCAAGGGCCGGTCTGCGATTGGGTCAATCGATCGGAGTCAGAAATCCTCTCACACTGTCATTTTGCTCATTACGAAGCGTAACCGACTTCGCAGGTTGATGAACCAACTAGCGGAGGGAATGTTCGGACGCCAAAGGATTCACCACACACATACAATTCAAAGATCTGCCACCAAGCGGGTTACACAGCCCGCTACTGTAATTATGCTACTACTTCGAGAACGCTCTGTTAACCCTTTGCAGTATGCAGGAATCTGGGTCAGATCTGAATATCTGAGCCGGGTCTGCGCATACGGGTTATAAATGTACACTTCTATTAAACACAGGGTAGCGGTTTCAGGAGAATAGATACGTTTGTATTCAGAGCAGGTCGTAACCATAACGATTTTAAAATGTTTTAATAATAAAGTTGCATTACATACATTTATATAGATCAACGCATAGACACATAGCTAAAAATAAAAGGGATAAAATTAGAATTAGTTAGTTATGGCTGAGCAGTCCATTTGGAGAGTGAAGAAAAGAGTCCGGTTTAAATTAGGCATTAACCAGTTCGGCCTATCTGGACGAGCGTCCTCGTCCAGATAGGCACTGCTGCTGCCGCCGGCTCGTGTGCGCGATCGGGCGCGCCCCCGCGCGCGCTCCCGCTACCCGCTGCTAGCCCCCCGATCAGTGAATGGGAATATAATTCCCATTCACCGATCTAACTTCCCCGCAGAAATACCGACACTTTCTCTCCAGAGAGCGCGGTATTTCTGCCCCCAGGAAACTTCTCCCCAGCATTTTAGTTCCTGGATGCGAGATCGTTCGCATCCAGGACTTTTTTCACTGTGGCCATCTTGTGGCCAAACAGTAAACTGCACCCACATACATTTTTAATAAAAAAAAATATTATTTTACATTTAAAATTAGCAGTTTCCCTCCCACACCAAAAATTACCCACATACACTTTTTTTTATTAAAAAAAAAAAAAAAAACAATAAAGAAAAAAAAAACAACAACATAAATAGTTACCCAAGGGTCTAAACTTTTTAAATATGCATGTCAAGAGAATATGTTATTATATTATTTAAAATTATAAGCTTATAAATAGTGATGGACGCAAATTGAAAAAATGCACCTTTATTTCTAAATGAAATATCGGCACCATAAATTGTGATAGGGACATCGTTTAAATGGTGTAATAACTGGGACAGATGGGCAAATAAAATACATGCGTTTTAATTACGGTAGCGTATATTAATTTTAAACTATAATGGCCAAAAACTGAGAAATAATGAATTTTTTCAATTTTTTCTTATTTTTCCTGTTAAAATGCATTTACAGTAAAGTGGCTCTTAGCAAAATGTACCCCCCAAAGAAAGCCTAATTGGTGGCGGTAAAAACAAGATATAGATCAATTCATTGTGGTAAGTAGCAATAAAGTTATAGGCAAATGAATGGGAGGTGAACGTTGCTCGGATGCATGAGATTTTCGGCACTGCGGTGCTGAACCGGATAATGGTAAGAGTCTTTGGAACAATGCATGCGTTCGGTCCTTCTGTAGAAAGGCATGCTAGAAACTCTTCTTTAGCAGATGAAATGGTGAAAGACAAGGCGGGCAATGCTGGCCCCAGATTTATACAATCTTAGAATTGGGGCTGGATTACCTCCAAACTAGGTGGGGTTAAGGCGAAGGTACCTCCTGGTCAGCAAGGTCGCAGCCCCCAGAACTCAGAGCAGAAAATGTAACATTTATTAATCATCTGTGTGACTCCGCCCCAGATTGGCGTATCGCAAATCCGAGGCTATATTCACAAGCGGCCCGCGATCCTGTATCAAATGAGGGTACACATGCCTAGTCTACCGCATTCGGTCTGCGCATGCTGAATAAAGCAGTTTCCTGATTGACCCCCAACAGTTAGAAAATTGTAATTCGGGTGGATGATAGAACTGGTTTATGGGTATCAGAAAATTTATTTTTTGTCTTCTGTGACAAGCCTATTTTGAATTACAAATACATTAAAGTTCTCTTTGTTTGGTTCTAAGATTTCAGAGGGAATCCCTTATCTATGCTGGTTCTACCTGGTTTTTGGGGATGAGCTGTAGGCAGCAAATGGTCTCCTCAGGAGGTCTAGCCACGTGGGACATTCCTCTCTGTACCTAATGCAGGATATGGGAAGGTGGGTGAGGGGTTTTCTTTCATTCAGAAGAGAGGGGAGAGACATCTGTGGTACATCTACACACGACTGACAGTAATGGGGCTGGACCATTACGAAAGTCGTTGGTGATTACACACGACTTTCCGTAATGTTCATCACAAAGGGCATTACTGTTATTATCAGGGTATTATTACCAGACAATTATATAGCATCATTGTACATGTAAAAAAGCAGACTGGAAAAAAGGAAGCTGGATATTGCTGCTTACCAAAATATTGGTAAAATTACTGATATTTTACTACTTAACCAGTTCACCCTTCAGTTGTTTTTCACCTTATGCATCCGAGCAATTTTCACCTCCCATTCATTCGCCAATAACTTTATCACTACTTTTCACAACTAATTGATCTTTATCTTGTTTTTTCCACCACTAATTAGGCTTTCTTTGGGTGGTACATTTTGCTAAGAATTATTTTTTTCTAAATGCATTTTAAGGGAATATTAAGAAATAAATGAAAAAAATCATTATTGTTTTTTGGCCATTATAGCTTTAAAATAATACATGCTACCATAATTAAAATCTACATATATTACTTGCCCATTTGTTCCCGGTTATTACACCATTTACATTATGTCCCTATCACAATGTTTGGCGCCAATATTTTATTTTATTCGGTTTTGCGTCCTTCACTATTTACAAGCTTATAATGTAAAAAATAATAGTAATATACCCTCTTGACATGCATATTAAAAAGTTCAGTCCATCAGGTAACTATTTACGTATTTTTTGTTTTTTTTTTAATTGCAATGTTGTTGTTTTTTTTTAGTAAAACATTTTTTTTAAGGTGTGGGAGGCAAACAGTTAATTTGAAATATAATAGACTTCCATGATTATTTCCTTTCAGACAATACCATTTGCCTCTAAAAAGGAACCGTAGGAGGCACCCAAAGATATTCTATTCTCTAAATCATAAAATATAGGAGTAGATTTGGTCTTACCTCCATAAAAGAACAAACCAATTGGGTAGATAAAGTTTAATGATGCACAATAGACAAAGTTTAAGAAATAAGAGGCGTCCACACCCGTGACTGCTGCAGACTGAGGCACTTGTTATTGACCTGAGGAAGCGGACCAGTAACCGTGAAACGCGTTGTCTTTTGTGCATCATTAAAATGTATCTACCCAATTGGTTTGTTCTTTTATAGAGGTAAGACCAAATCTACTCCTATATGTTATGATTTAGAGAATAGAATATCTTTGGGCGCCTCCTACAGTTCCTTTTAGCAATAGTTCAACCTCTCGGGGTAAAGTATTGGACACCACGTGTTTCAATTAACCAAGGAGAGCGGCCAGCCAGTACCTGCTTAGCGGATCTGGGATTCCGAACGGGAACTGTTAATTTCATGTAGGCTCTGTCTGTGGTTTCAGGAGTGCAACCCGTCTTTGTGAGTATATTTTATTACTCTGTTCCTATCCATATACCTAACTATACTGCACCATTGGGCTCCTAGTCTCTCTTATTACAGAATCTTGGCGGTTGGAAGCTCAACTACCAGGAGTCATCCTAAATCATCAGTTACCTGAAAGTCCTGCGCATTTCATTGGCTGCAGTAATTTCTGAGTCACACGCCTGAAACAAGCATGTGGCCAATCTTGTCAAATTTTTGTCAGAAACATCTGAGATATGCACGCTAGTTCAGGGTCTATGGCTATAAGTATTAGAGGCAGAGGATCAGCAGGAAGGCAGCCAAGAAATGTGCATTGTTTACAGGGAAATAAATATGGCAACCTCCATATCCCTCTCACTTTATTTGTCCTTTAAAGGAGTCATCAGGGGAAAACAGGTAAAATAAGTGATACTTACCGGGGGCTTCCTCCAGCTCCAAGCTCCCAGGATGTCCCTTGCCGCAGCTCTGCCTGCAGCCGTTCACCGCAGGTCCGTCCCAGTCCCCGGCGATGACATCAGAGCGACCTGGAGGCGATGATTGACAGTGCAGCTCGCGCAGGCGCAGTACAGAGCGACCTCCGGGTCGCTCTGACGTCATTGCCGGGGACCGGGACGGACCTGCGGCGAACGGCTGCGGGCAGAGCTGCGGCGAGGGACGTCCTGGGGGCTTGGAGCTGGAGGAAGCCCCCGGTAAGTACCACTTATTTTACCTGTTTTCCCCTGATGACTCCTTTAAGAGAAAAGCCTTTTGATTTCACTGAATTTTAAAATATTTTCAAGATGCTGAATGTCTGTACAAAGTAAGTGTATTTAAAAGAAGATGTTGACATACAGAGCAAATTATGAACTTACATTGTAGCCGTTATGGTAACTGTCCCCAGAATCTGCGGGCACTTCCGCATTCTTTCTTTTATGCAGTGTGAGGGAGTCTTTGCATGCAGTGAGGCTTTGTTCACATTATAAATAGCCAGCGCTATCACAAGCGCTGAGCGATTTATGAAGAGTCATGAAGAGTTTTTTTCCTCCGCTTTTCCCTGATCTTTGCGCTGAGAAATCTGTTTTCTAAGCGCTTTTGCAGAGCGATTCGTTTTTTCACTTCCTGACAGTCAGGAAGTGAGCTCTTTCATCCGGTAATGGATAAATACAATGTACTTATTCATGAAAGCGCTGGGGAAATCGCTACACAAAGCGCTTTTTCAAGCGCTTTGCAATTTCCCTATACCTTCCATTGAGCAAAAACGCTCAGAAAATTGTACAGGCAGCGCTTTACTGAGCTAAAGTGCTGCTACTTTCAGCAGCTTAGATACAGTTTTTTCTAGAGCCAGTTTACCAGTATTGATCTCTCATTCCTGACCCCAGCTAGTTTGTGACTTCAGTTGATCTACTTTCCCATTGCCAATCCTGCTTATTCCTGTCCTCCAGTTGTCTGCCACCTGCCTTGACCTTTGTCCTGTTTCATACTATGCTAGTCTGCTACCTGACTTGACCCTTGGCCTGTTTCCGACTGCACCTGCCTTTGGCCTGTTGTCGACTATGCTTCTCCATACCTTTCACAGTAGACTTTGTTGTTCTCTCTGTCTCCTGTGTGGCAATACCTGGACCGTGACCTGGTGCTGATTAGGCAACAAAGTAGTGTATTGTCCGCTATGGGTAGACGCCCATCATTCCTTGTGAGGTGCTCTGATTTATTTTAAATCTGGCTTATTTAAAATAAGATGCAAAGGAAGATGCCAGTGTGCCATTCTATTCTAGATTGCAGTATGATTCCCCCATGATTGAAAATGACCTCCTTCTATACATAATATAAAAAGTTCATTGGCAATAGCTGTAATTAAATCTTGTTTTTAAGTACATACATTCTTAAGGGGAGGGTAGACTCTATATTAGGGTGTGGGGAGGGCTGTAGTCTCTTACCATACCTCCCTTGTGTCTGCGCCCCCCTCTATTTGCATATAATGGCTCTGGTATCATAGCTGGTCAGCACTCTGACCCATCTCCGCACAGGCTCTGTGACCGCACTCCCCTCTGTCATAATCAATGTGCATGAGAGCGCTGATGTGTTACCAGCGTACATTGATTGTGACACACCTACCCATACACATAGCTTCTCATTTAGCTAGGGCTTATTTTGGGGGGAGGGCTTATATTTCAAGCTTGCTTGAATTATAAGATAGGGCTTATTTTCTGGGAGGTCTTATTTTAGGGGAAATACAGTAAGAACCCTTTTCAGATGTTTGATTTAATTAGCTGATTGGAGTCTTTATACTTTGAGCCTAGAATAGTGAACATTTTCACAATATTCTAGTGGTCTAAGATTTAGATTTTGGGGTTTTTATAAGCTGTAAGCTATAATCATCAACATTATAACAAATAAATGCTTGAAATATCTCACTTTGGATGAGTCTATTTCATATACTATTTTCACATTTTAAGTTGAAATTGATTATTGAAATAAATTGACTTTTGCACAATATTCTAATTTTTTCGAGTTTCACCTGTATTTTAGTAGGTATTAATTGGCTCTAACGATCTGAAAGCTGCCCCTTAGGACTTACAGTAAGAATTCACTTTTGCTGAGAAATAAGCAATCCCTATACACTATACCAGAATTAATGTCAAAGATTATTATTATATTATTTTGAACTGCTTGCATTAAAGTGAAACTCCAGACTAAAAATCTACTCAGCAGCACTGAAAAGGCCTGGTGTTTCTTTTAGAGTTTCACAGCATCAGATCTTTGTTTTTCTTACCCAAGCCTCATTTTAAGCTGCACAGAAGAAAACTGCCCAGGCATTTTCCCCAGATGCTGTGCAAAGCATGATGGGAGTTTTGATGTTGTTGTTCTCCTTCTGCTGTTTTGTCACACATTTGTTTTTTTTAATTTTTAATTTGAGATTTGAAGCCTAGTGCGGCAGCTGGGAGATCAGGAGACAGGAAAGTTGGAACTGTGTCTCATGCTCCCTGTCACCTCCGTTCATCCAAAAATATGGCTGCCCCCATGAAATCACAAACATTTGCATGTTCTTTTAAAACGGGGTGGGTAAGAGATTATATTACCTATCTATTTTAATTAACATAACTAATGTAACTTAATGACAGTTTGTTTGTTTAGGCTGAAGTTCCACTTTAAATCTGAGAACACAAATGCCCAGCCCTTCCACCATTATCCCACTACAGTCTATAAACATGGGACTTTTCATTCTACTTTCAGTTACTCAAATAGTGCAGGAGTTGAAAATAGCCAAGTCTCCTGCTTGATGTTGATGCCTATTTGTGGATGTGAAGGAAAAACTGGGCTATATGCGCTGATTTAGAGAGTGCAAATTCCAAAGTATAGAAGTGCAGTGCATACTGGGTCAGTTTAAGAAACCGCTGATTAATGTTATTATTTTTTTTAAACAAAAGCTACGCATGTATCTTACCTAGCATTAGCTGTGACAATACGAGAGCAACGCTAATTGGAGAAATCACCAGATTTGGCCTAGAATCACGTGAAGAGATCTTTTGGAACAGGTTTAGTGTAAAAGTCATCATATCTGCTACAGTTTCATTAAATGTAGTATCAAGCTGGTCCTTCATGCATTTTGGCCAAACCCGGGTACAAGATGAAGGAACTGATGTTGTCTCCACCTTAGGTGTAGTAGTGGCCTTTGTAGGAGATGCTGTCTGCTTAGTGGACGTCATTTCTGGTTTGTAAGTGCAATTTGTGATTGCAGAGCGTTCGTCTACTTTTGGAACTTCATTTTTTTCAGAAGGTTTGAATTGTGGTGGTTTTTCCTCTGTCATTTTTTGCTGTCCGCTCAGTGTATGTATGGTTGTTGGAGACTCCGTATGTTGTTTTTCAGGCTGAACTGTACTTTGTAATGGCTTAACAACTTCATTTTTTGTGCAATCCGCAGGATCACAGTTTTCTGACTTTATGGGAGTATTCTTTGACATGGACAGATGTTCCTATGAAATAAAACATAAGCAAATAAATACAAGTGTAAGGTATGAAAACAAATTAAGACAATAACAGTCTTTCTCTAACGCAGAAAATATTCATAAGCAAATTCTCCATGCCTAATTTGTGTTGGAAAAAAGCCAAATGTTTAAAAATTTGTTTGCAAACCTGAATTGGGACCGCAAGACAAAAACATGTAAAACTGTATTCCAGGTACCCTTACCTAAAGCAGGGAATTTGGGTGGCCATGGCCAGCTGGAAATCTGGGCACTGCCATAGATAGCAATGTTAGATTGTACTGTCAGGCAGAGAAGCTAATGGATGCGTATCTATGAAAAGGCTGCCGGGAGATTTGGGCGCAGGGTAAAGCCATTAAACAGCTCACCCTGCTTCTGCACAATCCTGGCGGCACTAATTACAATCCCCCCTCCAGGCCACCATGTTTAGTGGGGGGAAATATGTAATTCGGCTTCCAGCTTTTGCTGGTGGCAGAATTACAGTGTTTCTGTAGTAATTTGTGCTCCGTCTCTTGATTGCACCCAAATTACTCACTGAGCACAGCTATAGCCGTAATTCCTTTTACGGCCTATGGTATTGCCGGCTGCACGTAAATCGCCTGCAATGCAGTGCTCATGCTGGACAACCAATGAAGGTACAGTAATACAATTGATGTTCATTTTTTGTTTGTTTTTTTATTTTGTTTACTCAAAAATTTGAAACTTCCATGTAATGCCGGTTATTGTCTCTGTTGTTATTGTTTCTTCTGTAGCCTTGAGACAAAGATATCACTGCAAAAGTCTACACTGACCCAAAAGACCAGGCATCCATCGACGGCAAATGCAAAAAATAAATATAGCCAATCAAAAGGTATCCCCTTCTTTAAAACTAAAAAAAAGTTTGCCTTCTTAAAACAGAAGGTATTTGCAATAATTCAGGTTGGAGTGAGCTCTGAGATGTCTCCCATGATGCATCACTACTGAATATGCAAATCATCCTTTGCTGTCCCTGCAAGCTAACCACACCTCCAGAACCACTGGAATGCAATGATGTGTCAGCTTGTTAATTGTACAGAGCCACAATAATCCAGCATGTTGCCCATTACACACTCCTAGGTGTTCTGGTTCACCATGAGCTTGCTCGGTCGTTTGTAACTTCTTCAAAACTAAAATTGTCCCATATCAGAGGCACCAGAAATCTCCTGCAAAGGACAATGGAGTTTGTTGCCTACAGAGGCATTTCTGGGTATTACGGTGCCTATGGCAAACACTGTATTTGTGCCTTTCCCATGTAAAAATAGAAGGGTGCTGGCAGGGGCAGGGTGCAGGCAGGCGCAGGGTAGCTGGGTGCAGACTAGGGCAGGGTGCTGTCTGTGGGCAGGGTGCTAGCTGCAGACTAGGGTAGGTTGCTGGGTGCAGGCAGGGGCAGTGAGCTGTCTGCAAATGGGAGAGGGTGCTTTCTGTGGGCAGGGTATCTGGGTGCAGGCAGGGGCAGGGTAGCTGAGTGCAGACTAAGGCAGGGTGCTAGGTGCAGACTAGGGCAGGGTGCGTGGTGAAGGCAGGGCCTGGGTGCAGGCCGGTGCAGGGTGCTAGATCCAGGCAGGGGCAGGGAGCTGGGTGTAGATTAGGGCTGGGTGGAGGCAAGGGCAGGTTGATGGGTACAGGCAGGGTTAGGGTGCAGACTAGGGTTGTTTGAAAGCAGTGGCAGTGTGCTGGGTGCAGGTAAGGACAGGGTGCTGGGTGAAGGTAGGGTCAGGGTGCTGAGTGCAGATTAGGGCTGGGTGCAGGCAGGGGCATGTTTCTGGGTGAAGATTAGGTCTGGGTGCAAGTAGGGGCAGGATGCTGGATGCAGGCAGGGGCAGTGTGCTGGGTGCAGACTAGGGCTGGGTGAAGGCAGGGGCTGGGTACAGACTAGTGCTGTGTGCAGGCAGTGGCAGGGTACTGGAAACAGGTAGGGGCAGGGTGCAGATTAGGGTTGGATGACATTACAGACCTCAGATCAGCGGCGACCGGTCTCCCGGACTCCCCCAGTGCTACCCTTCCTGAGCCTCCCTCTCCATTCAAGTACCAGATGCAGTGAATCCGGCGATATCAAAGACAAAGAGAGCGGTGGGCGCAAACGCTACCTGCTTGGACTCCAAATGCAGGAAGTGATGGATGACATCACCTGTCGCTTCTTGATTTTAGAGTCCATACAACAGGCACAGGTAGGGTGTGCACCCGCCGCCCTCTTTGTCTTTGCTATCACCATATTCGCCGTGTCTGGTACTTGACTGGAGAGGGAGGCTCAAGAGGAGGAGGCGGCGGAGGGGGGCTCAGGTAGGTGAGGCAACGGCGAGGCAGCTAGCGATGGTGTGGGGGCAGGCCATGCCTGAACCCCTCTTGATAAGCCAGTCTCTGGACCTCAATCCTATAGAAAATCTGTGGAGCCTAACCTAAAGGATTTACAGAGTTTCTGTAAAGAGGAGTGGGCCAAAATCCCTCGTGGAAGGTGGGCAAACCTGGTAACAAACTAGAAGACACATCTCATGATTATCGATATGCTTGCCAACAAGAGTTTCTCCACCCAGTACTAAGTCATGTTTTGCCTAGCGATCAAATCTGGATTTGATATGATATGATATGCAACTCAATGTATAACTTTTATACAGCGGGAGACATGGCAGCGCTTTCATACAGAGGCTGTACCCACATGATCTACCTGCATGGATGTGCAGAGCTCCAGAAACTGGACAATATTATACAACTAGTACTCAAACAGGTATAACAAAGGAAGGTATTAGCTTCAGTAAATTATTTGTGCACAGATTATTCCCTATTGGACTATTATGGAAATAAAATAAAGGTAGAAGGCTGCGCATCCCTGACCCAATACTGTACACACGCACACCGCCCCCCTGGACTGAAATGTACGCTCCATAGACCAGTATTGCATTGTTTGGATGCGGGCGTACATTTCAGTCCAGGGGGGGGCGGTGTGCGCCACAGCGATTAACTATTCAATTGTACAGTATTGGGTCAGGGATGCGCAGCCTTCTACCTTTATTTTATTTCCATAATTCTGTAACTACCAGGCTAGCTGCACCCAGTGTGCTATCCTGTTTTGCATGGTAAGTATGTAGTTATGCATATGTTTTGTATCTGTCTGATTGCTGAGTGTGTATTTGAGCTATATAAGCGGTGCATATGAGGTGTTGAGTCATTCAGTTGCAGCCCATGTTGGTAAGCGCTTGCTTTGTTTTTTGCTGTTTGTATTGAATGTAAGTTACACATTTTAGCGTAGCTGCTCCCAGGGCAAAAACATTTGCTTTTAACTTAGGTTAGTTAGTGTTAGGACATCTGCTCTGGAGATTTACCTCAACGTTGGTGCAGATGTCCAGTATATTATATTTTTGCATGCAAAACTATCATGGAAGCTACTATTTCTCCATAGACCAGTATTGCATTGTTTGGATGCGGGCGTACATTTCAGTCCAGGGGGGGCGGTGTGCGCCACAGCGATTAACCATTCAATTGTACAGTATTGGGTCAGGGATGCGCAGCCTTCTACCTTTATTTTATTTCCATAATTCTGTAACTACCAGGCTAGCTGCACCCAGTGTGCTATCCTGTTTTGCATGGTAAGTATGTAGTTATGCATATGTTTTGTATCTGTCTGATTGCTGAGTGTGTATTTGAGCTATATAAGCAGTGCATATGAGGTGTTGAGTCATTCAGTTGCAGCCCATGTTGGTGAGCGCTTGCTTTGTTTTTTGAGGTTATGTAGCTGCTCGTAGCTGTTTTGGCTGTTAGAGACAGCTGTAAACAGCTAATTCCTGTCTGTGAACATTGTTACATTGTGGCAGTTTGCCCAGAGTACCGCGGTACTCAGAGCGTCTTGTGGGAGGGGTTTCAGCACAAAATCAGTCATACAGCGCCCCCTGATGGTCTGTTTGTGAAAATCATTATATTTCTCATGTAAAAGGGGGTATCAGCTACTGATTGGGATAAAGTTAAATTCTAGGTTGGAGTTTCTCTTTAAGGACCAGGCCCCTTTTTTCCATTCAGACCACTGCAGCTTTCACGGTTTATTGCTCGCTCATACAACCTACCACCTAAATGAATTTTGGCTCCTTTTCTTGTCACTAATAAAGCTCTCTTTTGGTACTATTTGATTGCTGCTGCGATTTTTACTTTTTATTATATTCATCAAAAAAGACATGAATTTGTCAAAAAAATGATTTTTTTTAACTTTCTGTGCTGACATTTTTCAAATAAAGTAAAATTTCTGTATACATGCAGCACGAAAAATGTGGACAAACATGTTTTTGATAAAAAAAACAAAAAACAAACCCATTCAGCCTATATTTATTGGTTTGGGTAAAAGTTATAGCGTTTACAAACTATGGTGCAAAAAGTGAAATTTCCCATTTTCAAGCATCTCTGACTTTTCTGAGCACCTGTCATGTTTCATGAGGGGCTAGAATTCCAGGATAGTATAAATACCCCCCAAATGACCCCATTTTGGAAAGAAGACATCCCAAATTATTCACTCAGAGGCATAGTGAGTTCATAGAAGATATTATGTTTTGTCACAAGGTAGCGGAAAATGACAGTTTGTGACAAGAAAAAAAAAAAAAGTTTCCATTTCTGCTAACTTGTGACAAAAAAAAAAAAATGAAATCTGCCACGGACTCACCATGCCCCTCTCTGAATACCTTGAAGTGTCTACTTTCCAAAATGGGGTCATTTGTGGGGTGTGTTTACTGTCCTCGCATTTTGGGGGGTGCTAATTTGTAAGCACCCCTGTAAAGCCTAAAGGTGCTCATTGGACTTTGGGCCCCTTAGCGCAGTTAGGCTGCAAAAAAGTGCCACACATGTGGTAATGCCGTACTCAGGAGAAGTAGTATAATGTGTTTTGAGGTGTATTTTTACACATACCCATGCTGGGTGGGAGAAATATCTCTGTAAATGGACAATTGTTTGATTTTTTTTTTACACCCAATTGTCCATTTACAGAGATATTTCTCCCACTCAGCATGGGTATGTGTAAAAATACACCCCCAAACACATTATACTACTTCTCCTGAGTACGGCGATACCACATGTGTGGCACTTTTTTGCACCCTAACTGTAAGGGGCCCAAAGTCCAATGAGTACCTTTAGGATTTCACAGGTCATTTTTGTTTCAAGACTACTCCTCACTGTTTAGGGCCCCTAAAATACCAGGGCAGTATAGGAACCCCACTAATGACCCTATTTTAGAAAGAAGACACCCCAAGGTATTCCATTAGGAGTATGGTGAGTTCATAGAAGATTTTATTTTTTGTCACAAGTTAGCGGAAATTGATTTTAATTGTTTTTTTTTCACAAAGTGTCATTTTCTATGAACTCACCATACTCCTAACGGAATACCTTTGGGTGTCTTCTTTCTAGAATGAGGTCATTTGTGGGGTTCCTATACTGCCCTGGCGTTTTAGGGGCCCTAAACCGTGAGGAGTAGTCTTGAAACCAAATATCGCAAAATGACCTGTGAAATCCTAAAGGTACTCATTGGACTTTGGGCCCCTCAGTGCACTTAGGGCTTGATTCAGTAAACGGTGCTAACCCAGTTAGCACGCCTAAAGACTTTGGGTGTGATAACTAGGGTGCTAACTGGGTCAGCACTGTTTACTAAATTTACATCGCGCGCAAAGTCCCACACTGAAAACTTTGCGTGCCCACAGCGCGGTGTGCGCGAAATGTCGCATCGCGGTGCGACGAAAACGGTGCGTTGATGCGCCTAAAGTTTGGTCGCATTGCGTGCGACTTAAACGTCACATGGTGCGACATTAACCACTTCCCAACTGAGGGGTTTTACCCCCTGACCACCAGAGCAATTTTCACCTTTCAGCGCTCCTTCCATTCATTCGTCTATAATTTTATCATTACTTATCGCAATGAAATGAACTATATCTTGTTTTTTTCGCCACCAATTAGGCTTTCTTTAGGTGGGACATTATGCCAAGAATAATTTTATTCTAAATGTGTTTTAATGGTAAAATAGGAAAAAATGTGGGAAAAAATTTATTATTTTTCAGTTTTCGGCCTTTATAGTTTTTAAATAATGCATGCTACTGTAATTAAAACCCATTAAATGTATATGCCTATTTATCCCGGTTATAAAACCGTTTAAATTATGTCCCTATCACAATGTTTGCCGCCAATATTTTAGTTGGAAATAAAGGTGCATTTTTTTCAGTTTTGCGTCCATCCCTAATTACAAGCCCATAGTTTATAAAGTAACAGTGTTATACCTTCTTGACATAAATATTTAAAAAGTTCAGTCCCTAAGGTAACTATTTATGTATTTTTTTTAAATTTTAAATTTTTTATTTTTTTTTTAATTACAAAAAAAAAAAATTGGGGAGTGTGGGAGGTAAGGAGTTAATTTTTTGTGTAAAACAAGTTTATTTGTGTGTAAAAAATGGTTAGGGTGTAGTTTTACTATTTGGCCACAAGATGGCAACATTACCAATTTGTTTCATGCGACCTGCAAGCGTCCTTCCGGACGCTTGCAGGAAGTAGAAAGAGGCTGGGACTTTGTTATTTTTTCACAATGATCGCGCTGCTCAGCCGAGCGGCAGCAGATCATTGCAGGGCTTAGATCAACGAACGGGAATGGATTTTCCCGTTCGTTGATCTCTGGGCGAGCGGGCGGCAGCGTGTTTACTAGCGGCGGGCGGCGTGTTTACGAGCGGGAGCGCGGACAGCGGCGGGAGTGCGCAGAGTACGGATTTCTCCGTCCCTGGGGGTGAAAGGATGGAAAAAGGGGCGGAGAAATCCGTACGCGCGGGGGTAAAGTGGTTAAGGTCGCACCCAATGCGACCTTATAGGCGCATCGGGTGCGCTGTTTTCGCGGTGCGCACGCAAAGTTTTGCGTGCGGGACTGTGCGCGCGATGTGAATTTAGTAAAGGGTGCTAACCCTGTTAGCACCCTAGTTATCATGCCTAAAGTCTTTAGATGTGAATTTATCATGCCTAAACTAACTTTAGGCATGATATAGGGCTTTTCACAGGCATGCTAACACTTAGCACGGTTTACTGAATCGAGCCCTTAGGGTGTAAAAAAGTGCCACACATGTGGTACCGCCGTACTCAGGAGAAGTAGTATAATGTGTTTTGGGGTGTATTTTTACACATACCCATGCTGGGTGGGAGAAATATCTCTGTAAATGACAACTGTTTGATTTTTTTTACACACAATTGTCCATTTACAGAGATATTTCTCCCACTCAGCATGGGTATGTGTAAAAATACACCCCAAAACACATTATACTACTTCTCCTGAGTACGGCGATACCACATGTGTGGCACTTTTTTGCAGCCTAGGTGCGCTAAGGGGCCCAACGTCCTATTCACAGGTCATTTTGAGGCATTTGTTTACTAGACTACTCCTCACGGTTTAGGGCCCCTAAAATGCCAGGGCAGTATAGGAACCCCACAAGTGAACGCATTTTAGAAAGAAGACACCCCAAGGTATTCCGTTAGGTGTATGGTGAGTTCATAGAAGATTTTATTTTTTGTCACAAGTTAGTGAAAAATGACACTTTGTGAAAAAAAACATTAAAAATCAATTTCCGCTAACTTTTGACAAAAAATAAAATCTTCTATGAACTCGTCATACACCTAACAGAATACCTTGGGGTGTCTTTTTTCTAAAATGGGGTCACTTGTGGGGTTCCTATACCGCCCTAGCATTTTACAGGCCCAAAACCGTGAGTAGTCTGGAAACCAAATGTTTTAAAATGACTGTTCAGGGGTATAAGCATCTGCAAATTTTGATGACAGGTGGTCTATGAGGGGGCGAATTTTGTGGTACCGGTCATAAGCAGGGTGGCCTTTTAGATGACAGGTTGTATTGGGCCTGATCTGATGGATAGGAGTGCTAGGGGGGTGACAGGAGGTGATTGATGGGTGTCTCAGGGGGTGCTTAGAGGGGAAAATAGATGCAATCAATGCACTGGGGAGGTGATCGGAAGGGGGTCTGAGGGGGATCTGAGGGTTTGGCCGAGTGATCAGGAGCCCACACGGGGCAAATTAGGGCCTGATCTGATGGGTAGGTGTGCTAGGGGGTGACAGGAGGTGATTGATGGGTGTCTCAAGGTGTGATTAGAGGGGGGAATAGATGCAAGCAATGCACTGGCGAGGTGATCAGGGCTGGGGTCTGAGGGCATTCTGAGGGTGTGGGCGGGTAATTGAGTGCCCTAGGGGCAGAAAGGGGTCTAATCTGGTGGGTAGCAGTGACAGGGGGTGATTGATGGGTAATTAGTGGGTGTTTAGGGTAGAGAACAGATGTAAACAATGCACTTGGGAGGTGATCTGACGTCGGATCTGCGGGCGATCTATTGGTGTGGGTGGATGATTAGATTGCCCGCAAGGGGCAGGTTAGGGGCTGATTGATGGGTGGCAGTGACAGGGGGTGATTGATGGGTGATTGACAGGTGATCCGTGGGTTATTACAGGGAAGGGAAGAACAGATGTAAATAATGCACTGGAGAATTGATAAGGGGGGGTCTGAGGGCAATCTGAGCGTGTAGGCGGGTGATTGGGTGCCCGCAAGGGGAAGATTAGGGTCTGATCTGATGGGTAACAGTGACAGGTGGTGATAGGGGGTGATTGATGGGTGATTGATGGGTAATTAGTGGGTGTTTAGGGTAGAGAACAGATGTAAACACTGCATTTGGGAGGTGATCTGACGTCGGATCTGCGGGCGATCTATTGGTGTGGGTGGGTGATCAGATTGCCCGCAAGGGGCAGGTTAGGGGCTGATTGATGGGTGGCAGTGACAGGGGGTGATTGATGGGTGATTGACAGGTGATTGACAAATGATTGACAGGTGATCAGGGTGATAGCTGCATACAGTACACGGGGGGGGGGGGAGGTCTGGGGGGGGGGTCTGGGGAGAATCTGAGGGGTGGGGGGTGATCAGGAGGGAGCAGGGGGCAGTTTAGGGCATAAAAAAATAGCGTTTACAGATAGTGACAGGGAGTGATTGATGGGTGATTAGGGGGGTGATTGGGTGCAAACAGTGGTCTGGGGGGTGGGCAGGGGGGGGGGTCTGAGGGGTGCTGTGGGCGATCAGGGGGCAGGGGGGGGGAAATCAGTGTGCTTGGGTGCAGACTAGGGTGGCTGCAGCCTGCCCTGGTGGTCCCTCGGACACTGGGACCACCAGGGCAGGAGGCAGCCTGTTTAATACACTTTGTATACATTACAAAGTGTATTATACACTTTTTATGGGGCGATCCAGGTGCTAGTAACCCGCCGGCGCTTCCGAACGGCCGGCGGGTTACAGCGCGAGGGGGGCAGAGCCAGTCGCCGGTGGCTGATCGCGTCACGAATGACGCGATCGCTCCGCCCATGCCCGTACAAGGACCGCCGCCAATTGTACATGCGGCGGTCCTTGCGGGATCCACTTGCCAGCCGCCTCTGTGCAGTGGGCGGTCGGCAAGTGGTTAATATACACACCCAAGCAATTTTCTCAGAGTTTCCAATCATTTTTATCATAATTGGGGAAAAATTGAACATAGGTGTGTGGTACATTGGTCAGGTTTTTGAAATGTTACAATCAGTCAGAAAAATTGATTGCAATTCTTAAATTGAACAGATATATTTAAAAAATTATAAGGTGTGTAGCCACCTTTAATTAGATCAATAAATACAAGAATTATATTCTCTGTCTAAACCAGCAAGGTAAACAGTACCTATTTTTTTTTAATGCAAAAGGCTTCTAATTTGAATAACTTTTTTTTGTTATCTCCTCCTCTGTATGTTACCTCTTCGCCTACTTTTGGAACTTCATTTTTTTCATTTTTTCTGGAAAGTTTTGATTGTGTTGGGTTTTCCTCTGGTATTTTTTGCTGTCCATTCAGTGTATGTATGGTTGTTGGAGACTCAGTATGTTGTTTTTCAGGCTGAACTGTACTTTGTAATGGCTTTCCAACTTCATTTTCTGTACATTCTGTTGAAAAATCTGTAGCATCACAGTTTGCAGACTTTATGGAAGTATAGTTTGACTTGGACAGATGTTCCTAGGAAATAAAAAAATAAGCAAATACATACAAGTGTAAGGTATAAAAAAATTAAGACAACAAAGGTCTTTCTCCAAAGTAGAAAATGTTCATAAGCAGATGCTTCATGCTTATTTGTGTTGGGAAAAAGAAGAAAGCCAAATGTTTACAAATGTGTTTGTATATTTGAATTGGGATTACAGCACACAAACATGTAAAACTGTATTCCAGGTGCCCTTACCAAAAAGCAGGGAATCTGGACACTGCCGTAGACTGCAATGGTAGACTGCACTGTCACACTGTCAGGCAAAGAAGCTGCTAGGCAACCAATGAAGGAACTGTAATAAAATTGATGTTCATTTTTTGTTTGTTTGTTTATTTTTTTTACTCAAAATTTTGAAACTTCCATGTAATGCCAGTTATTGTCTCGGCAGGTTTTGCACTTTGATATAATGGCCCATATG
Organism: Hyperolius riggenbachi; assembly: GCF_040937935.1. Classification (NCBI taxonomy): domain Eukaryota; kingdom Metazoa; phylum Chordata; class Amphibia; order Anura; family Hyperoliidae; genus Hyperolius; species Hyperolius riggenbachi. The sequence goes on along the minus strand of NC_090655.1, from coordinate 195,197,359 downwards.
CAATTCTCTTTTTCTCCTCCTGTTAGGATTCCTCCTGTGACGTGTTCTGTCCATTGCAGGTGGAGCCGCAAATGGTCAGTTCTGGTTGTCAGTCTGCATTCGGTTGTGCATTCGCAGTGAGTCACTTTGTCATTTGCAATTGCTCTGCAGGTCTGGACAGCTTAGAATACTGTCATCATTCCACCAATGGCTTACTACAGCTGAGCTGCAGCCAGATAGCCCTGGATTTCCTGCATGCATGTTCTTGCATAGCACTGCATGCATTTGTTGTGATGTTCTTTCAGCTGGCAAATGGGATTCAGGCCAGCACAGGATTGAGTGATTACCATTCAGCTGTGTGGAGATTTGCATACTTGCATCCATTGGCTGATGCCAGCATAAAGGCCTGCTTCTCCTGCTAGACCCTGACCCGTCATAGTTTCAGCTCTGTCTAGGCTGTAACTGGGTCCCTTGATATTGTAAAATATATTCCTTGTCTTAGTTCAGTTATCCTGTGGAGCTACGTTATATATTTCCCACGGGGACATATATACTACTCCTTCTAGTATAGAGATTCTGTTTTGCCTAGTCTTGTTCGCTGTATTGCTCCTGATCCTAGCCAGTGTTCCTTGCTTATGTTATATATCGCCGATATTTACATATGTTAGTCAGACGTCTGTAGTTTCATTGAAAGCTGTAAATTGTAATACGGTAGGAAATCATATCTGTTGTATATTTGTCTATGTATTATATTTGCCTGCTGTAACGATCGGTGTAACACAGAGAGGGTCTGATTACCGGTGATCTGCAGTATCACCGAGAATACAGATATATACCTGATTATTGATGATCTGCAGTATCACCGATAATCAGATATATCTCTAACCTCTGGACACCTGGGTAATAAGAGTGTTTGGTGCAACAGAAATACTTTGAGGACTGCACCTGAGGAGCAGGTGCCCAGCAGTAAGGAGTACTGCACAGTAACACGTTCCTTCCGCAAGCCTGAGACTCTCCCGAGGGAGGGGTCAGGCTAGGAGTAGGAAGGACAGAGTGTGAGTGACAACAAGGAAGGGTGTCACCCCCAGGTCTGTGAGCTATCTCTTGACTGAGGAGATAGCTCTCGAGGTCGGGCAAGCCGGGTCGGCAACAGACAGACAGATCAGGGACAGAGACAGGAGACAGAAGCGGAATCCTAAGACAAGCAGAGTTCGGCAACAGAGTATCAAATATAGCGAAGTACCTAATCAGAGATCAGAAGAGTAGTCAGGAAAGCAGAAGGTCATAACAAATAATCAACAATGCCTAGTCTGGGGTGTGAGCTCCTTGATCATCAACACCCTGGAAACTGGTCTAAATAATAACACAGATAATATACAGTTTTCCCTAGACTGAGGTGTGAGGTCCTTGATCATCAACACCCAGGAACTGGTCTAGATAATAACACAGATAATTTCACAGATACTGACAAGGTCTGAGTGCTACCACGTAGTGATCGCAACGCCAGACACCAGAGAAATGACCAGCACCCAGTATATATACACCAGCGCTCTCCAGCGCCTCCCCTAAGTGCTGGACCAATGAAACCTGACAGAATTGTCAGCTGATCGGCTAGATCAGCTGACACCCTTCTGACTGCCATAAAGGCTCTGCCCCTCTGAACCTGTGTGGACTATCAGTCCCAGCCAAACCAGACATGTGTTGTAATGCATCTGTTGGTTTGAACGCGGGGCCAGCCGCACCGCTTTCAGAGCATGCGGCGGTTTCCCCGCGTTCAGCCATACTGCTAGTGGTAAGCCCACGCGTGCAAACCGCTGCGTCGGACGCAGAATCCGCCTCCTTGTTCACTGGGCATGCGGCGGTTTCTCCGCGCTCCGTCAGGCTAGTGGATGCAGGCCCATGCGCGCAAGCTGCCATGTTGAACGCGGAATCAGCCGCCTTACTCTGAATTCTCACAGTAACCCCACCCCCGAGGAGTGGACTCCGGACAGCTCCTACCCGGTTTCTCAGGATATAAAGCGTGGAACTCCCTCCTTAATTTATCCGCATGCATGCGACACTCAGGTACCCATGTTCTCTCCTCAATACCATACCCTTTCCAGTGAACTAGATACTGCACTGAGTTCTGTACAACACGTGAGTCTAAAATCTTTTCTACTTCGTACTCAGGTTGGTCATCTACCATCACAGGAGGAGGAGGAGTGGAACCTACATGAACTGCTGGCTTAAGCAGGGACACATGAAAGGATCTTACACCACGCATGCTGGCAGGGAGATCAATGGCATAAGTAACATTGTTGATCTTCCTGGTCACTGGAAAAGGGCCCACAAATCTGGGTCCTAACTTAGGCGAGGGCTGTTTCAGGGTCAAATGACGTGTGGACACCCAGACCAAGTCTCCTGGCCGGAACTTCCACTCTAAGGAGCGTTTCTTGTCAGCTTGACCTTTCTGACTTTGAAAAGCCTTCTCCAAATTATTTTTCACGATCCCCCAAATGTTCTTGAAAGACTTTTGCCAAGCCTCCAAAGCTGGAAACGGAGTGGAAGCTACTGGCAGTGGGGAGAACTTAGGCAACTTTCCAGTTACCACCTGAAACAGAGAAAACAGAGAGGAAGAGCTTTTCAAATTATTGTGCACAAATTCTGCAAACGGCAAGAACTTGACCCAATCATTTTGCGCATCCGCAACATAACACCTTAGAAACTGTTCCAATGACTGATTAATTCTCTCAGTCTGACCATTGGTCTGTGGGTGGTAGCCCGACGAAAATGACAGTTCCATGCCCATTTGATGACAAAATGCCCTCCAAAATGTAGAAACAAATTGGACTCCCCGATCTGACACAACGTTTTCCGGAATGCCATGTAGCCGGAAAATGTGGATGATGAAAAGATCGGCCAACTCCTGGGCCGAGGGGAGTCCTTTCAGGGGCACAAAATGGGCCATTTTACTGAAACGGTCGACTACCACCCAAATGACCGACATGCCCTCAGACCTCGGAAGCTCACCCACAAAATCCATGGACAAATGGGTCCATGGTTCACTCGGGGTAAGCAAAGGCTGCAACGTTCCCACAGGTGCCAGACGGGATGGTTTGCTTTTTGCACATACTGCACACTCTCTAACATACTCCTTGCAGTGAGTTGCCAATGAAGGCCACCAAGCACACCTAGCAACAAGGTCCTGTGTTCTGGTGGCCCCAGGATGTCCAGCATTTTTGTGGGAGTGGAACATCTGCAATATCTGGAGACGAAATGGCAGTGGTACAAACATCATCCCTTCAGGCTTTCCTTCAGGGACATCCTGCTGGAAGGGACTTAAAGTCTCCATCGAGTTTTTCCAGGTCTCTGTGGCTGCCAACACTACTCTCTGTGGGATAATAGTCTCTGGGTCTGAGGGCTGTGCTGTCTCTGGCTCAAAGCATCTGGACAAAGCATCCGCTTTAATGTTTTTACTACCCGGAGTGTACGTAATTACAAATCTGAATCTCGAGAAAAACAGTGACCACCGAGCCTGACGGGGACTCAATCTCTTAGCCCCCTCAATGTATTCCAAATTTTTGGGATCAGTGTAAACGGTAATCGTATGTTCTGCTCCTTCTAGCCAATGACGCCATTCTTCGAAGGCCAATTTAATGGCTAGGAGCTCCCAGTTGCCTATATCGTAGTTTTTCTCTGCTGGTGAAAACCTACGAGAGAAATAGGCACACGGGTGTAATCTTCCCTGCAACCCAGAACGCTGAGACAGCACAGCCCCTACCCCGACCTCTGAGGCGTCCACCTCCACAATAAAGGGATAGGAGGTGTCGACGTGTCTCAAAATGGGTGCAGAGCAAAACAATTCTTTCAAAGTGGAGAAAGCAGCCAGAGCTTCGGGTGACCAGTGGTTTGTATCTGCCCCTTTCTTTGTAAGACTGGTGAGGGGTGCTATGACTGTGGAGTACCCCTTTATGAACCTTCTATAGTAATTAGCGAATCCTAAAAATCTCTGGAGAGATTTTAGTCCCACTGGCTGAGGCCATTCCAGGACAGCAGAGACTTTAGCAGGATCCATAGAAAGGCCCGAGATGGAAATTATGTACCCCAGAAAAGTGACAGATGTTACCTCAAAAATGCATTTCTCCAATTTAGCATAAAGCATGTTCTGTCTTAACTTGTGCAGCACAAATTTGACATGAGCCCTGTGCTCAGATAGGTTATCTGAGAAGATTAGTATATCATCCAGATATACCAGAACAAATTTACCCAACACCTCCCTGAATACTTCATTAATGAGTTCCTGAAAGACGGCCGGGGCGTTACACAACCCGAAGGGCATCACCAGGTACTCGTAATGCCCATCGGGTGTGTTAAAGGCCGTCTTCCACTCATCGCCCTCTCTGATCCGCACCAGGTTGTATGCACCCCGCAAATACAATTTCGAGAAAATCTTAGCATTGGTGACCTGAGTGAATAAATCGTCTATCAAAGGCAATGGATAGCGATTTTTTACTGTGATTTTATTCAGGCCCTGGTAATCAATGCATGGCCGAAGGCCTCCGTCTTTTTTCTTTACAAAAAAGAAACCTGCTCCAGCAGGTGACCGGGAAGGGCGAATGAAACCCTTAGCTAAGTTTTCACGGATGTACTCTCGCATGGCCACTTTTTCTGGCCCAGACAAATTGTAGAGACGAACTCTAGGGGGCATACAACCAGATCGGAGATCGATGGGGCAATCGAAAGGGCGATGTGGAGGTAGTTTCTCTGCAGCTTTGGGACAAAACACATCTGAAAATTCAGAATATTGTTCCGGTACTCCCTCCACATGAATCCTGGTCTGACCCAAGGTTACCCTCACTAAACAATGATGAAAGCAATGGGCTGACCAGCTTGTTATCTGACCAGTGGCCCAATTAATCTGAGGGGAGTGAAGGTGTAACCAAGGCATGCCAAGGATGATAGTGGAGGTTGTCATGTGTAACACAAAAAAAAACAACTTCTCCCTATGCAGCACCCCTATAGTGACTCCCACCTCTGGTGTCTGAGACAGAGGGCGGTTACGTTGCAGGGGGGAATCATCCACTGCCGCAAACTGGATAGGTGGTGTTACCGGGGTGAGCGGAATACCCAATTTCTTAGCAAATTCGTAATCCATAAAATTAGCCGCTGAGCCCGAATCAACGAAGGCCTCAGTGACTTCAGATTTATCTTCCCATGTAATCGTACAAGGAAGAAGCAACCTTTTATCATCTAGGGGTAAAAGTTGTACGCCTAGGGTATTACCCCCAACTACTCCTAGACAGTAGCGTTTCCCGATTTCTTAGGGCAATTCTGTACTCTATGACTCCCCTCTGCACAATAAAGACGTAACTGCTCTGAAATCCTGCGTCTCCGCTCCACTTGAGACAACTTTGACCGACCAATCTGCATTGGTTCGGGTGGAGGTGAAACGGGAGGAGGTGGAGTCACAGGAGGCGCAGTGTAGGACACCCTCCTTACATGGTTTCTACCCCGGGTCTGTCTCTGATAGCGTAGCCTACGATCGATCCTGATGGCCGATGAAATGGCCTCATCAATGGTCTTAGGTTCAGGCTGACTTAACATAAGATCAGAGACCTCATCTGACAATCCTGATAAGAAACAATCTAACAGGGCAAAGGTGCCCCACCTGGCTGATACTGACCACCTTCTGAATTCAGCAGCATACTCCTCGACCAGACTCTTGCCTTGACGTAACAACTTGAGCTTCCGCTCAGAAGTCGAGGCAATGTCTGGATCGTCGTAAATTATTGCCATGGCTTAAAAAAATTAATCTACAGAGGTTAGGGCTAAGTCTCCAGCGGGTAGACTGTACGCCCAGGTCTGAGAATCGCCTGATAACAAAGTCTAAATAAATGTGACCCTTTGGGCCATAGTTCCTGAAGATCTAGGTCTCAACTCAAAGTATGATAACACTCTACTCCTAAAATTTCGGAAATCAGATCTGTGACCAGAACATTTTTCAGGTACAGGCATGCGTATGTCTGTGCTAGGAGGAGATCGCACTTTATCCACAGCCGTCTGGAGGGTTTGTAAAGACCCGGACAAAGCGTCAATTAATGCCCGGTGATTACCCAGCACTTGGTTGAAGGTATCCACCGAAGTGGTAAGTGCGCCCAGACAGTTGGTGTGTGCGTCCATTTGCATTTTTCGCTCTGGCGTTCTGTAACGATCGGTGTAACACAGAGAGGGTCTGATTACCGGTGATCTGCAATATCACCGAGAATACAGATATATACCCGATTATTGATGATCTGCAGTATCACCGATAATTAGATATATCTCTAACCTCTGGACACCTGGGTAATAAGAGTGTTTGGTGCAACAGAAATACTTTGAGGACTGCACCTGAGGAGCAAGTGCCCAGCAGTAAGGAGTACTGCACAGTAACACGTTCCTTCCGCAAGCCTGAGACTCTCCCGAGGGAGGGGTCAGGCTAGGAGTAGGAAGGACAGAGTGTGAGTGACAACAAGGAAGGGTGTCACCCCCAGGTCTGTGAGCTATCTCTTGACTGAGGAGATAGCTCTCGAGGTCGGGCAAGCCGGGTCGGCAACAGACAGACAGATCAGGGACAGAGACAGGAGACAGAAGCGGAATCCTAAGACAAGCAGAGTTCGACAACAGAGTATCAGATATAGCGAAGTACCTAATCAGAGATCAGAAGAGTAGTCAGGAAAGCAGAAGGTCATAACAAATAATCAACAATGCCTAGTCTGGGGTGTGAGCTCCTTGATCATCAACACCCTGGAAACTGGTCTAAATAATAACACAGATAATATACAGTTTTCCGTAGACTGAGGTGTGAGGTCCTTGATCATCAACACCCAGGAACTGGTCTAGATAATAACACAGATAATATCACAGATACTGACAAGGTCTGAGTGCTACCACGTAGTGATCTCAACGCCAGACACCAGAGAAATGACCAGCACCCAGTATATATACACCAGCGCTCTCCAGCGCCTCCCCTAAGTGCTGGACCAATGAAACCTGATAGAATTGTCAGCTGATCGGCTAGATCAGCCGACACCCTTCTGACTGCCATAAAGGCTCTGCCTCTCAGCGCGCGCGCGCGTCCTTCTGAACCTGTGTGGACCGCCGCATCGGACGCGGAATCCGCCGCCTTGTTCACTGGGCATGCGGCGGTTTCTCCGCGCTCCGTCAGGCTAGTGGATGCAGGCCCATGCGCGCAAGCTGCCATGTTGAACGCGGAATCAGCCGCCTTAATCTGAATACTCGCGGCGGCTTTTCCGCGTTTTCTCACACCTGCCTTTTGATTCTGCTATTTCCTGACTATTCTGTCCTGTCCTTGCGAGGTAGCCATTGCTGTGGTTGCTATTGGCTACCTCACTCTTGTCTTTGTGAATGCTTGCTGTCACTTAGATAGTGACTAAGAATCAGAATCATTTATTCAGAATCAGAATCATTTATTTCGCCAAGCATGAGGGGACATGCCCGGAATTGTTTGTGGCACAATACAATGGCTCAGGAAGAGTGCATAGAAAGAGGAAGAAGGAAAAGAGAAAGAAAGAGTACATATAAAGAGGTACAACAGATATCAGATTAACACTACATTGTAAAACAAAACAAAAAAGAAAACATCACAATCCCAGTGTGACCCTGATATGTCGATAGTTAGTCTTGTGGGCTGGTCGACTGTTCGGCTTTAACGCCGCCGGCCTCGCCGCTCGTTGAAGCTTACTTTGATGGTAGAATGTGGAGGGAGTTTAGGAGGTTGACTGCCGAGGGGAAGAACTAGTTCCTGTGTCTAGTGGTCTTAGTGGAGATGGCTCGTAGCCTCCGTCCCAAGGGCAGAATGCTGAAGTAGCGGTGGCCAGGGTGTGAGGGGTCATTTGCAATCCTCAGTGCCCTGGTTTTTAGTCTTTTGCTGTGTAGTAGGGCAAGTGAGGGGAGGGGGCACCCGATGATCCTCTCTGCTGCCCTGATGACCCTCTGTAGTTTGTCCCTATCTTTGACAGTGGCGCCAGCATACCACACCAAGATGGAAGAGCAGAGAATCGACTCAATGGTGGCGGAGTAAAAGTTGGTTAGGATTTCTTGAGTCATGCTGAATTTTCTCAGCTGGCGGAGGAAGAAGAGTCTCTGTTGGGCTTTACGTTGGGTGACAGTGATGTTGGGCTTCCAGTTGAGGCCATTGGAGATGGTAGTACCTAGAAGCCGGGCGCAGGGCACTCTGGTTACCTCATTGCCGCCAATGTAAATTGGGGGTGGGGTGGGAGCAGCCTTCCTGAAGTCGAAGACTAGATCAGCAAGCATTCATTCTGTCAGCCTCTGTCCTCCTAGTCCTGTCCTTGCGAGGTAGCCATTGCTGTGGTTGCTATTGGCTACCTCACTCTTGTCTGTGTGAATGCTTGCTGTCACTGAGATAGTGATTAGTTTAGCAAGCATTCATTCTGTCAGCCTCTGTCCTTCTAGTCCTGTCCTTGCAGGCAGCCATTGCTGTGGTTGCTATTGGCTACCTCCTTCCAGTCTGTCTTGTATCTATCTGAATGTTTGCTATCGCAAGAGCAGCGCAACATCGCACTACACTGTCATTACGTCTTATCAGAAGCCCAGAGCTGCAGTTGCTCTGGGCAGCCTGTGTAGCCTCTTCCATACTTCAACTCTCAGCCTTGTTGTGCTGGCTGGTCAGAAAATATGACCCCTCAGCGTTACCAGGGCCGCCTTTGGGCACTGGCACTACAGCGATCTGCCTAGAGCGCCATCCAGTTCAAAGGCGCACTTTTCTGTCATTTATGCTCCCTTGGCATGGCCCCTTTAAACCGCGGTAGCTCAGCGGTATCATCTGCTGGCTGCTCTTCTTCTTCTTGCCGCATAATTAACCAAGCGGCAACGAAGGGGGAGAAAGAGACAACCAGCCTGGCTGCATGGAGAAGCTAAACCCCGCCCCGCATCATAGGAGGGCAGCCAGGAACGGAGCTGATCCACATAGCACAAGAGAGTGCCGTTGCTCCGCCCAGGGGGAAGGATGTGGCACACATAGAGAACATCAGAGAGCTTCCTGCTCTATGGCTGATTGTGTGCCCGCCCCCTCTCATTCCCGGGGAGTTTCAAAGTTTCAGGCATCAGTGATAACATGCACGGATGCCATCACAGGGCTGCCTGAGGGACACAGCTGCACCACGGGGAGCAGGAAGTAGGAGAGATCAGCTGTGTCTTGCTGTGTGCTCCATCTTGCCAGCAATCCTCTGCATCCTAGTCCTAGGCAGCCATAGGGACAGGAGCAGGGAAGCACCTTAGAAGGTACATGCACAGTTTACATAAACTGTAATCATGGCTGGCTGAAACGATCCTGTGTCTGAATTCCCTGTGATGGTCCTGCTTGTCTCTGGCTCCATATATTCCATCCCCCTCCCTCCTTATGTACCCCCTCCCAGTGCTTCAATCTGACCCTGTCTCTCCCACACTCACTCTGACTCTCCATTTTCTGGCATCTCTCCCTTTTACCTATGTATTTCCCCCCCCAATCTATGTTTCCTGTACCTCACCTCTTTTATGACACTCTCCCACTTTCCTGCATCTTTCTCTGCCATCTCCTATTGTCCCTCTATCTCCATGCCTTCTCTCCTAGTCTGCTGTGTCTTTCACTTATTTTTCTCACTTTCCTTTATCTCATTAAAGGAATACTTAAGTCTGATAAAAAAAAGACTTTTACTCACCCTGGGCTCCCCTCAGCCCCCTGCAGCTGAACGGTGCCCTCGCCGTGTCCCTCCGATGCGCCTGGTCTCGCCGGCAGCCATTTCCGGTTTGGCCGTCACCGGCCGACAGGCTGGGAACGCGGCTGATTAGCCGCGTCCCCAGCCGCAGTAGCATTATAGAGGGCGCTATTGCAGCCGGGGACGCGGATAATCAGCCGCGTTCCCAGCCTGTCGGCCGGTGACGGGCAAACCGGAAATGGCTGCCGGCGAGACCAGGCGCATCGGAGGGACTCGGCGAGGACACCGTTCAGTTGCAGGGGGCTGAGGGGAGCATCGGGTGAGTAAAAGTCTTTTTTTTTATCAGACTTAAAGAGACACTGAAGCGAAAAAAAAATATGATATAGTGAATTGGTTGTGTACTATGAATAATTACTAGAAGATTAGCAGCAAAGAAAATATTCTCAGACTTTTATTTTCAGGTATATAGTGTTTTTTCTAACATTGCATCATTCTATAATATGTGCAGATTACACAACACTCAGCATTCAAAATGAGTCTTTCAGAGCAGTCTGTGAAGTAATGACCTCTCCTCTATCAGAGAAAAAGAAAACAGTTCACTTACAGTTGAGATAATAAAAGTCAGATAACAGCCCTCTCCACGACTAACTTAGTCGGAGAGCTTAATGGCTTGTTTGCATAGAGATAACAACTGGAGTTTCTCAACTCTTCCTGTACTGGAAAAAATTACACTGATGTATCTGATCTAATGCTGGATACACACCATGAGTTTCCGCGTCGCACGCGGCCGTCGATACGCGTCGATTTGATTATTTCCGAACATTTCCGAACGAATTTCGATGATTTTTAGGTCGAATGCCATGTAAAGTATGGCAAATCGACCTAACAATCCATCAAAGCTTGAATCGGACATGTCGGAAATAATCGAATCGACGCGTATCGACGGCCGCATCGAACACGGAAACGCATGGTGTGTATCCAGCATTAATGTTTTATTTCTTAGCTGTACTACACATACAAATCATAATATCATAATTTTTTTTTCGCTTCAGTGTCTCTTTAAGTATTCCTTTAAATAACTTGTTTATTGCCCTGTATTAGTGTACCTAAACTGAAGCTGGGTTCAAAAGATACTTCGCTAAAGAGAGGGAAGCCTCAGGATTCTATTGAGGCTTCCCTCAGAGTTCTGCGGTCCACCCTTGCCATGCGCAGCTCCTCTCCTCTTCTGGCATCAGCGCAGCCACTGCGCATGTGCAGCAAGCTGGAGCCGCACATGTATAGCATAATGTGTAGGGAGTCTGCACTTGGTAGTGGGAGAGCAGACGGCGCTGAATGAAGCCTCAAAAGCTCAATAAGATCCTGAGGCTTCCCTCTCTTTGGCTAAGTATCTCTTTGTGAACCCGAGCTTCAGCTCAGGCTCTCAAAGATTATAATGCATTTATTTCATAGTGTTGTTGTCATGTCATGTTATCTATCTTTACATAGTTACAGAGCACATAGTCATGTCACCGACTGTCCTCAGAGGAGCTCACACTCTAATCCTACCATAGTTATAGTCTAATGTCCTACCATATTATTATTATGTATTTATATAGCACTGACATCTTCTGCAGCACTTTACAGAGTACATAGTCATGTCACTGACTGTCCTCAGAGGAGCCTACAATCTAATCCTATCATAGTCATAGTCTAATGCCCTACCAAATTATTATTATTATGCACTTACATAGCACTGACATCTTCTGCAGCACTTTACAGAGTACATAGTCATGTCACTGACCGTCCTTAGAAGAGCTCACAATCTAATCCTACCATAGTCATAGTCTAATGTCCTACCATATTATTATTATATATTTATATAGCACTGACATCGTCTGCAGCACTTTACAGAGTACATAGTCATGTCACTGACTGTCCTCAGAGGAGCTCACAATCTAATTCTACCATAGTCATAGTCTAATGTCATACCATATTATTATTTTTATGTAGTTATCTAGCACTGGCATCTTCTGCAGCACTGTACAGAGTACATACTCATGTCACTGACTGTCCTCAGAGGAGCTCACACTCTAATCCTAACATGGTTACAGCCTAATGTCCTACCATAATATTATTATGTATTTATATAGCACCGACATCTTCTGCAGCACTTTATAGAATACATAGTCATGTCACTGACTGTCCTCAGAGGAGCACTGTGAGGAAACGCGGAAAAGCCGCCACAAGGACTCAGAGTGAGGCGGCTGTTTCCGCGTCTAACATGGTGGCACAACGCGGGGAAACCGCTGCATGCCGCATGGGCAGAGCGGCGGATTCCGCATTGGAGGCGGCGGATTGCACGCAGGGTGAAGCAGCTGACATTGCGGCCGGACGCGGGGAAACCGCCGCTCGCTTAGAGAGCGGGGCGGCGGTCACCGCGCCTGAGTCAAGGGTTACATTGCAAGACATGTCTGGTGTGGCTGGGACTGCTAGTCCACATAGGTTCAGAAGGACGCGCGCGCGCGCTGAGAGGCAGAGCTTATATGACAGCCAGAAAAGGGTCAGCTGACCAGGCGGGTCAGCTGACAATTTCACCACCTGCCATTGGTCCAGCACTTAGGGGAGGCGCTGGACAGCGCTTTACTATATATACTGGGTGCTGGTCATTCTCTGGTTGTCTGCCGTTGCGATCACAACATGGTAGCACTCAGACCTTGTCTGTATCTGTGTTCTAGCATAGTTTCCAAAGGTGTTGACATCAAGGAGCTCACACCTTAGTATTAGGAACATTGAATTGTATTGTTTGTTATGACCTTCTGCCTGCCTGACTATTCCTCTGAACTCTGATCTTGTACCTTGCTATTTCTGATATCCTGTTGCCAAACTCTGCTCGTTCCTGGACTCTGTATTTGCCTCCTGATTCTGTACTGTGCTATTCTGATACTCCGTTGCCAAACCCTGTCTGTTTATTGGATTCCGTATCTGCCTCCTGAGTCTGTACCTTATCTGTCTGTGTGTTAACGACCTGGCTTGCCGACCTCGAGAACTGGCCTTACTATTAGAGGCAGTTCCCAGACCTGTTAGTGACACCCTCCCTCTCGGGTGTCACTCACGCTCTGTCCTTCCTACCCTCAGCCTAGCTCCTCCCCCCTGGAGAGTCTAGGCCATAGGAAGGAACATACTTCTGGAGAAGTACTCAAAGTATACTGTTGCCTCTAACACTCACTTGTTCTCTCTGGTGTCCAGAGGTTAGTAGATATATCTGATTATCGGTGATACTGCAGATCACCAATAATCGGGTATAATCTGTATTCCTGGTGAAACTGCAGTTCACCGGTAATCAGATCCTCTCTGTGTTACACCGATCGTTACAAGCTCACAATCTAATCCCTACCATAGTCATAGTCTAATGTCCTTCCATATTAATATTATGTATTTATATAGCCCTGAAATCTTCTGCAGCACTTTACAGAGTACAGTCATGTTACTGACTGTGGTGAAACGCTGACGCATTACAATTCTTTTCTAGTGAAACGGCAACATAGGCGCCACAGGTTTTCTCGCCTGGAGTGACAAAATGGCTAGAGGCACCCCTGAGCGTTACACCTATATTTTCTCCTCGGGGTATTTTCACACCTTATCAATAAAGCCACCAGCAAGCAAGAAAATACTAAAACAAATTTGACAGTCCTTTTGCATCTACTTTTTAGTAGTTTTTTGTTTGCAGATTGCTAAAAAGTTATTTTAAACTGAAGATGAAAAATTCTCTCCTAGGAGAAAACTCAGGAGAGAAAGTTAATTGCCCAAGTGTTTACATTCCTGTATTTAGCAAACGAATTATCCTTTATTTATTGCACGTGACATTTTTTACTAGCTACTTTAGAGAAGGATTATGCATTGGAACTATTTGTATCTTAAAACTCCCCATTCATACTCTTTATTGCTGGAGCCTAACTATTCATCATGGTTTTTAGTGATTTAAAACTTTTGATGTTGTTTAGTTTTTTGCTAATTTCACTCCCTGATCCATGTATACACACGCAAGATGTTTTCAAGCACTTTAGGCCTCCAATTTAGGAATGCAATGTGATTTCTGCCCTTTAGGGATTTTACTCCCTGCTGTGCGTCAAATCCGTAATTTTCCCCGGGACTTTTGGCGTGTATCCCACTCCACCATGCCCTCCTCCAGGTGTTAGACCCCTTTTCCATCACTTTTGTGTCCAGAATTAGTGTTTGTAGTTTTGAAAGTTCGCCTACCCATTGAAGTCTATTGCGGTTCGTGATGTTCGCAGGTTCGCAAACGTTTTCGCAAGTTTGCGATTGTAGTTCGCAAACCAAAATCCGCAGGTTTGCGAAATCTCTAGATAAGGGGTGGTGGAACTTGGTAGCAGGAACCTCACACTGTTTGCTTTATCAGATAAGTACTGCTATATTAATTTTTGAAAACGTCACCAATTGACTTGAAAAAAATATATAGATTGAAGCATGGGGAAGCTAATGAGCACAAAACTGCCTCTTAACCTATTTTGGTTCCTGGACGTAGTTTCTACGTCCAGGAACCATGCGCGCTACCGCGCGCTCCCGCGGCCGATCGCGCGCGTGCACGCGCACTCCCGGCCGCGGGTTCGGTAGCCAGGGAATCAATGTATCGGGCTACGGTGCCCGATCATTGATTCCCCTCCCCCGCTGAAAAAGCGACAGCTTCTCTCAGAAGCTGCGCCTTTTCTGGCCGTTCCCTTCCCGATGCGTCACTGTAAGCGTATGTTACGCTTAGAGTGACGTCATGTAAACAAACTCATGGCCGCCATCTTGTGGCCAAAAAGTAATACTACACCTGTAAAAAAAAAAAAATTAAAATTAACACACATTTACATTATAAATCTATTGTTTACCTCCCACCCTCCCAAAACTACCCAAATAAAATGTTTACAATAAAAAAAAAAACATTACAATAAAAAAAACAAAAAACATGTAAATATTTACCTAAGGGTCTAAACTTTTTAAATATCAATGTAAAGATGAAATATTTCTATATTTTTTTTTATTTTAAACTTGTAAATAGTGATAGATGCAAAACGGAAAAAATGCACCTTTATTTCCAAATAAAATATTGTCGCCATACATTGTGATAGGGACATAATTTTAACAGTGTTATACCCGGGACATATGGGCAAATACAATACGTGAGTTTTAATTATGGAGGCATGTATTATTTTAAAACTATAATGGCTGAAAACTGAGAAATAATGAATTTTTTCCGTTTTTTCTTATTCTTCCTATTAAAATGCATTTACAGTAAAGTGGCTCTTAGCAAAATGTACCCCCCAAAGAAAGCCTAATTGGTGGCGGAAAAAACAAGATATAGATCAGTGCATTGTGATAAGTAGTGATAAAGTTATAGGCTAATGAATGGGAGGTGAACATTTCTCACGTGAAAACGACGGAACCTGAATGGGTTAATGACCCTCAATCTGGGTTTAAAAAATGCCAAAACTTTAAAACCAATTGTTGCAAAAACGGCAAAAGTTTTTTCTTTCTGGCGCCTGTTTATACAACTGGCCCTGTCATACTTGGCAAATTAATGACAGTGGGCCATATGCAATTCACTTTTTCACCTGAGTTTTCTCCTGGGAGATAAACTGTCATCTTCAATTTAAAATAACTTTCCAGCACTTTTTAAAGTAGGTGAAAAAGTACTATCAAAATTATTTTGAGTATCTTCTTGCATTCTGGTGGCTTAAAAGGCATTTTATTGACAAGTTTAAAAATATCACCTAGGAGAAAACTCAGGAGAAAAAGTGAATTGCATATGGTCCAGTATGTTTGGGGACTTTGAAATTAATTTGAATGTTAGCACCATAGACATCAATGCAATTTGGCAAGAAAGACTGAAAGTCCATGTGAAATTCAAAAAACTGATCCTGTATGCTAGAACAGAATCTGAAACTGTATTTGTACAATTATTTTATTCCTTAGCCTTGAGACAAATATATCACTGTAAAAGTCTACACTGACCCAAAAGACCAGGCATCCATCGGCGGTAAATGCAAAAAAATAAATATAGCCAATCAAAAGGTATCCCTTTCTTTAAAACTAAAACAAAAGTTTGCCTTCTTAAAACAGAAGGTATTTGCAAATAATTCAGGTTGGAGTGAGCTCTGAGATGTCTCCCATGATCACTCTGAAGGTGGAGTCTAAGTGGTCACAAGTTTTCACCAGAAAGCCCCCGCAAATGACATTGGAGTTTGTTGCCTACTGAGGCGTATCTGGGTATTATGGAGCCTATGGCAAACACTGTATTTGCGCCTCTCCCATCTAAAAATAGCAGGGTGCTGGCAGGGCCAGGGGGCAGGCAGGGGCAGGGTAGCTGGATGCAGACCAGGGCTGGGTGTAGGCAGGGGCAGGGTGCTGTCTGGGGGCAGGGTGCTAGGTGCAGACTATGGTAGGGTGCTGGGTGCAGGCAGGGGCAGGGTGCTGTCCGTGGGCAGGGAGCTGGGTGCAGTCTATGGTAGGGTGCTGGGTGCAGACAGGGGCAGGGTGCAGGCAGGGGCAGGGTGTTCGATGTAGTCTAGGGCTGAGTGTAGATAGGAGCAGGGTGCAGTCTGTGGGCAGAGTGCTAGGTGCGCACACTAGGGCAGGTTGCTGGGTGCATGCTGGTGCAGGGTGCAGACAGGGGCAGGGTAGCTGGGTGCAGGAAGGGTGCTGGGTGCAGCTGGGGCAGGGTGCTGGGTGCAGACTAGGGCTGGGTGCAGACTAGGGCTGGGTGCAGGCCGGTGCAGGATGCTGGATCCAGGCAGGGGCAGGGAGCTGAGTGTAGATTAGGGCTGGGTGCAGGTCGAGGCAGGTTGATGGGTGCAGACTAGGGTTGTGTGAAGGCAGCGGCTGGGTGCAGGTAAGGACAGGGTTCTAGGTGCAGGTAGGGGCAGGGTGCTGAGTGCAGATTAGGGATAGGTTCAGGCAGGGGCAGGTTTCTGAATGCAGGTAGGGGCAGGATGCTGGATGAAGGTAGGGTGCTGGGTGCAGACTAGTGCTGGGTGCAGGCAGGGGCAGGGTGCTCGGTGCAAACTAGGTCTGGGTTCTGGTAGGGGTTGGGTGCAGACTAGTGCTGTGTGAAGGCAGCAGCAGGGTACTGGATACAGGCAGAGGCAGGGTGCAGATTAGGGTTGGATGACATTACAGACCTCAGATCAGCGGTGACCGGTCTTCCGGACTCCCCCAGTGCTATCCCCGCCTGAGCCTCCCTCTCCATTCAAGTACCAGAAGCAGCAAATCCTATCGCCATATTCGCCATGTCTGGTACTTGACTGGAGAGGAAGGCTCAGGAGGAGGAGGTGGCGGAGGGGGGGGGGGGGGGGGGGGGGGGGGGCTCAGGCGGGTGAGGCAGTTAGGGATGATGTGGGGGCAGGCATGGCGCCCATGGCACAAGTCATGCCTGCACCCCTCTTGATACGCCAGTCTCTCCTATAGAAAATCCGTGGAGAAACCTAACCTAAAGGATTTACAGAGTTTCTGTAAAGAGGAGTGGGCCAAAATCCTTCCTGAGATGTGGGCAAACCTGGTAACACACTAGAAGACACATCTCATGATTATCGATGTGCTTGCCAACAAGGGTTTCTCCACTCAGTACTAAGTCATGTTTTGGCTGGCGATCAAATCCGTATTGCTCTAAGATATGCAACTCAATTTATAACTTTTACGTTATATGTTTTTTTTCTTTGATTTTTGGTTGATGTCTCTCTCAATTAAAGTAAAACTACTATAAAACATTCAAATCATCCAGTGTTCATTTCTTCATTTGTAAGTGGGTAAACATCCAAATGTAGCATTGGACCAAATTATTATTTCCTACACTTTATTCTGTATAATCTGTTCCATCAATAACCTAATAATATTATGATCCCTCAACTCCTGTACAACAGCAGCACTCCCCCATACCACTTTATTAGATCAATAAATACAATAATTATATTCTCTGTTTAAACCAGCAAGGTAACCAGGACCTATTTTTTATGCAAAAGCCTTCTAATTTGAATAACTATTTTTTGTTATCTCCTCCTCTGTATGGGCATGTTACCTCTTCTATTACATGTTCTTTTAATTGTCAAACTTGGTGATTAGCATTACAAACATTTTCTGAGCTAACTTGTTCCATATTGCCATTTGTAATGCTGAATTTATGTAAAGCCATCCTCTTTTTGTTTTTGTATAGTTTTCCCAAGATAAGTAAGTCCGCAAGGACAGTTAATTAAACAATAATGTATTTTAATCTCCCATAAAAACATACAGATTAAAAATTAACAGTTCACAATGTATGTCCATCACAGACATACAGTCCAGCTCAGGTGTTATTAGAACAAATGCGGACAACCACTCCACTCCACTCGGCCCCGGCTCCCTCTTTCTCATTCCGCAACCTTGTTTGCTCCCCAGTGGCTCTCTGCTCACTAATTCCTGACTGGTTTCATCATGTGATTTTTTAAAAGGGGTTATCATACTTTTCACAAACATTATGGGATATGTAAATATGTGACTAGAGTGGGTATATCATGACATTGAAGAGCTGACATAGTGAGATGGTCAATGCCGGTTTAAGGGGCCCTAGGGAAAACTTAAGCTGGGGGGCCCCCTCCCACTCCGAGGGCTAGTCCCCAGCCAATCCCCCCTAACTGCTTCTTTGAGGTGAGCAGCAAACAGGGAAACATATACTTTACGTAATACATGGTTTTCTCCGCCTTTCTTTCTGCCTTGCACGTTTCTTGCTGGTGGTGAAATGCATGCAGCACCGCGGCAACAGCAGAACACCTACTCGCAGGCATAGACATACTGATGTGATGTCACATGCCTGGGGACACAGTGCGTGCATTTCACCACCAAGTAGAAAGGAGGAAGGCAGAAGACGAGGTGGAGGAAACCATGGCAACCACACCAGCGTGGAATATGGTAAAGTATATGCCTCCCTGCCACAAGCCATGGGACCCTGCGACCAGCTTCACCACAAATTTAATTTTTAAAGGGGGGACAGACACTTGGGGGGCCCATATGGACTCTAAGGCCCAAGGCAATTGCCCCCTTTGACTTAGTGGAAATGCTGGCCCTTGAGATGGTATGATAGTTTAAAGATTTATAACCTATGCTGGAGTGCTGCTGCAATGTATTTGTAGTGTGAGACAAGAAAAGAGAAGTAGAATGGAGGGAAGAAGGGAAGTAGAAAGTCAGAATTGATGGCATGGATTAGCCGATAGATATGAGCAGAATAGAGGCATAGTGGAGAGCACTATTGTATTATAGTGCATACCGTAACCAAGAACTAAATTTCATCCCAATCAGTAGCTGATACCCCCTTTCCCATGAGAAATATTTTCCTTTTCACAAACGGATCTTTAGGGGGCTGTGTATGGCTGATATTGTGGTAAAACCCCCTCCCTCAGTGTTCTGTCATGACCATGGTCATCTAACTGTGGGAGCCTTGTTGCATTGTGGGAAATAACAGCTGTTTACAGCTATTTCCAGCTGCCAAAAAAAAGCAAGCAGCATCTCCTTCCACTGACATTACTTGACAGCAGTAAAAATGTCACCATGTGATAAATATGAGAATGTAAATAAGGGAGAGGAAAGATTTTACAGTGGGCAAACACTGACTAAATCATTTATACATAATTATTGTAAAAATGAAGCACTCTTTTATTACATTATTTTCACTGGAGTTCCTCTTTAAATGCGTTTTTTCTATGCAGAAAAAAAACAGACAGTGCATTTTCTCTATTAATTATATTAGCTTCTGTGATAAAACTGGGTGTTTTAGCACATACAGACACACATGATGTGCAGAAAAAACATGCAGAAACTCACAAAAAAAAAAACTGACAAGTGTGCTTTCTGCCGCTGTTCTTCCACTCACTCTGTCCTCCTCCAGTAGAGCAGTTGTAAGCCAAACTCCCCTAGCATCACTACAGTACACAGAACTTGGATTGGGGTGGACAGGCTGCGGGGTAGGGCAGCTGTAAACAAGACCTTCTGAGCTGGATGAGTCTACAACTCCAAACTCTGTGATTCCTTATCAGTGACTGTGCAGATTTCTCTCTGGACCCTTACCACTGTCTCATAGGACAGGGAATTTCTTTTTCTCTGGGCTGACAATAATATACTGCGTTTTTTCCCAGCACTGCACTCCAGGCCACCGCCTGGAAAGTCTGTGGGTTTAAACTGGTCTAGCCTCTACTCATGTATATCATTTTGTAATGGATCTGTGAAGCCTAGCTAATTGAAAGCCTAGCTAATTGTTTGACCACATTAACTATTCTGGGTTCTCTGCCTTTACTCAGAGGCCTGTATACCACTTGTAACAGAGCTGGGAAACCTGGCTAATTTTTTGACTGGAGGAACCCCTTCAGGGTCCTCTCCCTCTACTCAAAGGGCCTGTATTGTCACTTGTAACAGAGCTGGTTGCTGATGGTGTTTAAATTTGCTGTTTGATCAATCATCGACCTGAACAATCTGGGCCTATTCGATTGAATGGCAAGCAAATCTAACAGTGATATTCAATCAATGCTTTACTTTTTAAATCCTTTTTTTTTCTGTGGGTGCCTCCCACACCCACTGTTGTATAATTCCAGTATATCTGGTATACTGTATCTGGTTCAGGCAGTTGTTCTGGCCATATTCTAGTAACTGTATTGTTTGAAGCGTGCAGCCAAGAAAAACTTTGGGCCGAAAGAGATGGGTCCATAGATGTACATAGTGGACCTGCCTCCTTTACTCTTGTGAAACAGCTAGGTAAAGCTGGGTAAACATGCTAGATGGTACTCAACTGATGCGGCTGTTTAGGACTGTCTTGGCTGAGAATTTAGTGTGTGTACAAGTGTTCCCTGATGCCGCATAAAGATTCAGCACATGGGATCTTTAGCAATGCCTGAGTGCATTGTTCCACTCCACCCATCCATAGCAAGTGATCGCATCACTATCCTGTAGGCCAGTGATGCATCTGTGCTGCACTCAGCCCTGAACTGTAACACAAGGGATCAAGCACAAAAACAGAAGGAAGGGAGCACCGCTCCAATAGGAGAAAACAGTGTGCCCAGGTCTCTCCTCAGTGCCTCCTGAGGAGTACAGTCCAAGTAAAACAAAAAAGACCGGCACCGCTGTCTGTAACGAAAGCTCTTTAATACCACTCAGTGGCAGCAGTGACAGACTGTTCCCAAAACCTTTATCAAGCTGCTGATAGCCATAAAAAAGTGAGATAGATACCCCTTTAAATACTCCGACCCAGTGTGGGCGGGGTCCTAGAGCGGACCTGATAGGAGACTCAGTCCCTTAAAGGGATACTTAAGTCTGGCCAAAAAAATGAGTTTAACTCACCTGGGGCTTCCCTCAACCCCCTGCAGCTGATCGGTGCACTCGCAGCTCCGCTCCGATGCTTCTGGACCCGCTGGCGACGACTTCCGGTTTTGCCGTCACCGGCCGACAGGCATGGAAACGCGAGTGATTGTTTGCGTTCCTAGCCACAATTGCACCCCCTAGGCTACTATTGCGGCAAGAAGGCCGCAATAGTAGTATAGGGGGTGCTATTGTGGCTGGGAACGCGAACAATCATTTGCGTTCCCATGCCTGTCGGCCGGTGACGGCAAAACCGGAAGTCGTCGCCGGCGGGTCCAGAAGCATCGGAGTGGAGCTGCAAGGGCACCGATCAGCTGCAGGGGGCTGAGGGAAGCCCCAGGTGAGTTAAACTCATTTTTTTTGGCCAGACTTAAGTATCCCTTTAATATTCAAATCAGAAAATGGTCGGTGACAGAGGCGCTTATCGTGACCTTGAGACTATACTGTGTACTCCTATCTGTTTATTGCCTGAGGAAGCGGGAATATACCCGTGAAACACGTTGCACTGTTTGTTTTTGGAGTATATAAATAAATCTGTTGTTATAAAAACTGACGGTATCCTGTCTACTTCGGGGAGGCGAGTCCACCACCACCTCCTGAAGATTTTTAAGCTTTTTAGTACTTTTTATCCTGTTGGAGCCTCTGTTCACTCTTACATTATCAATATCCACCCCTGGTGGAGGGGTCGATCCCCATCTTTTTTTCCTTATCTACAGAGAGTGACTTTTAATCCTGAGTGAGGACAGGTCTAATCTCCTCACCTGCCTGTACAGTGGTTACCTAGGTGGTAACCCACACTTGTGAGTATATATACTATATACTTTTCATTTCCAACCCATTGTTTTGCTTACTACACTATATTGGACTCTCAGTGTCTCCCCCCCCCCCCCCCCCCCCTTCTTTATCGTTTCACCTTAAAGCAGGATTGTCACCATAAAAATCAAATTTCAGCAGCAACTGGTCTGAATGTATTGAGTGATACAGATGCTAATCCTGTATTCAAAACTTTTTCTGCTGTTATGGTTTGGAGTTATCACAAACCTTAGGAGCACTGGCCCTTTAATAGCCATTGCCAAACAGTTGCATGCTGGGGGATCTTTTTATCTATAATATATTCCTCCTCTTCCCTTTATTTCCCTCTCCTTCTAATTACAAGACAGTGCACTTCCTAGTATAGACCTCAGTGGGAGTGTCTGAAGACTCTGGGAGGAGGGCGGGTAACCAATACACAATTAGCAACAGGAGAAACAAAAATGGAAACTGCCTAGAATAGGATTCTCTGTTTTTCCTTTATGAAATTCACAGGAATCATAACATGGACAGTGCAATACATCGGCTATGTAAGTAGAACTAGTATTTATCTACTTATATATGTGTTTTTTATTGCTAGGTTAACATGGGTGTCACTTGTTCTTTAAAGGGACTCAGAGCTCCAGAAAAAAAGATTTATACTTACCTGGAGCTTACCTGGAACCCCATCAGCTTGGATCGCTCCCACGCTGCCGTCCTCCAATGTCTACAGCGCCGGTACCAGGTCCCCGCACTTCCGTCAGTCGGCTCCAGTCTATGCAGGAGACGTGTGCTCTTTGCGTATCTCTCCAGAAGCTGCTGGAGAGATACATAGAGGGCACACTTCCCTTACGCCAGACTAGCTCCGACTGACTGAAGTGCGTGGACCTGGTACCGGCGCTGCAGACACCAGAGGGCGGCGGCATGGGAGCGATCCAAGCTGATGGGGCTGGAGGAATTCTCAGGTATGTATAAATCTTTTTTTTTTGGGGGGGGGGGGGGAGCTATGATACACTTTAAGGGCTTGATTCACTAACCAGTGCTAAGTGTTGGCGCCGGTGTGAAAAGCCCTTTTTGGCCGCTAGTGTGCGCAAAACCTACTTTGCACATGGTTCCGTGCAGTGCGCGTGCAGCGCGGGTGCGCCGATATTAGTGCACGGTGCGACAAGAAAGTTGCACCCGCTGGCCCTAACGCCGTGGTTTGCGCACACTATCACTTAGGGCACACTAACCAGCTTAGCGCCGGTTAGTGAATCAAGCCCTAAGTGTCTAAGGAGTTGATTCAGAAATGGATGGATTTTCATGGATTATCTCTCCATGGAGTAGATTCACTATTAGTAACGTGCTGTAACAGCACAAGTTACCTGTTCTTCTGCACACTAAAACATTAGCGCAACTTAAAGGGATACTGTAGGGGGGTCGGGGGAAAATGACTTGAACTTACCCGGGGCTTCTAATGTTCCCCCGCAGACATCCTGTGCCCATGCAGCCACTCACTGATGCTCCGGCCCCGCCTCCGGTTCACTTCTGGAATTTCAGACTTTAACCTCCTTGGCGGTAATCCCGAACTACGTTCGGGGTAAGCCGCCGGAGGGTGCCGCTCAGGCCCTGCTGGGCCGATTTGTTTAATTTTTTTTTTGCTGGACGCAGCTAGCACTTTGCTAGCTGCCCCAGCACCCCGATCGCCGCTGCCGCGCGCCCGATCGCCGCTATCCGGTGCGGCGCGCGGCCCCCCCCCCCAGACCCCGTGCGCTGCCTGACCAATCAGTGCCAGGCAGCGCCGAGGGAAGGCCCGGGACTCCCAATGACGTCCCGACGTGCCATGGCGACGGGGGAAGCCCTCCAGGAAATCCCGTTCTTTGAACGGGATTTCCTGATCGGAGATCGCCGATCGCCCTGGGCTCGCTACATGATTTAAAAAAAAAAAAAATTAAAAAAATGTGCGGCGCTGCCTCCTTGCCGGATTTTTTAGACCAGCAAGGAGGTTAAAGTCTGAACACCACTGTGCCTGCGTTGCCATGACCTCGCTCCCGCTGATGTTACCAGGAGCGTACTGCGTGGGCCCAGTATGGTCTGCGACTGTGCAGTACGCTCCTGGTGACATCAGCAGGAGCGAGAACACTGCAACGTAGGCGCAGAGGTTTTCAGACTTTAAAGTCTGAAATTCCAGAAGTGAACCGGAGGTGGGGCCGGAGCATCTGTAAGTGGCTGCACGGGCACAGGATGTCTGCGGGGGACCATTAGAAGCCCTGGGTAAGTTCAACTAATTTTCCCCCGACCCCCCTACAGTATCCCTTTAATGATCCCTAGTAACAGCTAGGTAATGCACGCTAGCTAGCCGTTTACTTTCAATACCCGCGTCGTAGTGATGTATATTAATTAACGTAGTACCGGCCGCGCTAGTGAGGTTTTACAGTAGCAATATGTCACCACTGCACGGCTATTGAAAGTATCGGCCATTACTAGGTAACACGCTACGCTTCCACAAACGTGCATAGAGTGCCCTGGCCTCAAGGGATCATTAAGTCGCACTGATTTATTAGCCTGCTGGGCGGTCTGGACGATTTGGCTCAAATAAAAAGCAGCACACGTAGCCGGCACTTTGCCAGCCGCGTGTGCTGCCTGATCGCCGCCGCTCTGCGGCGATCCGCCGCGAGCAGCGGCGAAAGAGGGTCCCCCCAGCCGACTGAGCCCAGCGTAGCCGGAACAAAAAGTTCCGGCCAGCGCTAAGGGCTGGATCGGAGGCGGCTGACGTCAGGACGTCGGCTGACGTCGATGACGTCACTCCGCTCGTCGCTATGGCGACGATGTAAGCAAAACAAGGAAGGCTGCTCATTGCGGCCTTCCTTGTTTATTCTGGGCGCCGGAGGCGATCGGAAGAACGCCTCCGGAGCGCCCTCTAGTGGGCTTTCATGCAGCCAACTTTCAGTTGGCTGCATGAAATAGTTTTTTTTTTATTAAAAAAAAACCCTCCCGCAGCCTCCCTGGCGATTTTAATAGAACGCCAGGCAGGTTAGCAAGCGGAAGAACACGCAACTCATGCTGTTGCAGCTTGTTACTAATAGTGAATCTAGTCCCATATGTGTTTTTTGTTTTGTATCTCAGCTATACAAAATCTTTAAACCATCCAACAAATTGAAAGGAACTAAAATTAAGGCAAGATAAACAACATCTAAGTTTAGGGAACCAGGAACAACCTATTTAGAGTAATATTTATTCGTTTGTTTATTTTTTAGATAGTTAGGGCATAGATAAGGTGAAAAATAAATATACAGTAAGCTAAAATATATGGGTTTTATGAATCAGCCCCCACGTATGCTGGCCTGACACATACTGTAGTAACTGAGCTATACAATACACATAGGCAAAATTCACAGCATACATGTTGAAAGTGACACTGTTCACCAAATAAAAGTTTTATATTGTTTAAATAAATTTTGTATTACATTTTGTATAATATATTGTCATAATAAATCACTGTTACATCTCCTTCCCTAACTTTTCTGTTATTACCTTCAATATACCAAAGTCAAAAGACAGCTTTAATGTGGGATTGTCAGCCATAAAATCAAATTCCATTTACCCACTGCTCTGTGTTTATTATGCAGTCTACAACCTGAGCCTGCATTGCAAGCATTCCAATATAATCATAAGTGTTTCTGCTGTAATAAAACTTA
Organism: Hyperolius riggenbachi; assembly: GCF_040937935.1. NCBI lineage: Eukaryota > Metazoa > Chordata > Amphibia > Anura > Hyperoliidae > Hyperolius > Hyperolius riggenbachi. Next base: position 195,171,867 of record NC_090655.1, on the reverse strand, counting down.
TCTCAGTCAGCCTGGCTCTATTTGGTAGATTGCTGAGGAGATGGTTGCTTGTTATCTCCCCTCCCACATTCCTGCTCCTCACTGATTGGCTGAGGGCGGTTCAGCGTGACACGAGGCTGAGAAGGGAAATACACCTTACCCCCTTGCAGAAGCTGCTGAAATATGATCTATGCTGTGCTCACATGTGTTTACAATGCAAGCTAGATATAACAGTGCAGTTTGTAGGAGAAAAAAAGAGGGAGAAAATTACATCAGGATTCACTTCAGTCAGAGGCAGAAAAAATGTAAAATGCCTGAATCTGTTTTTTTTTTTTTTTATTTACTAAGTATGATTCAGTGAAATATGTGGATAGTACAATACATATGTTTTGTAAGTAGAACAAGTATTTATCTACTTATTTGTGTTTTTTCCCTGGGATAGTATATCTGTCCCTGCTGCTTCAACTGATCCTTTTTATTTAGTCACTAGTATTGTCAGAAAACTGCAAAGTCCTCCCCCAACCCAAGTGATGTTGAGTTGCATGTATGCTTTGAAAGCCTTCAGTGGTGAATCATTTGCAGATATTTCACAATACATGATTGTGAAAATTCCCAACATTTTCCTGTGCTCATGATCTCTCTGGTGTTATTGACTCTAAAACAGTTAAAATATTATGAGCAATGTCTGAACTGAGATTTTTTGTGTTTGTGCAGCCAGACTTACACTTTTTCCTTGGTACAAACAAATACACGTGTTTTTGGCAATATATTTCATTAAACACAACATTCATTTGAATTGTAAGGGACAAAATATAATAGATACATGTGTTACATCAAAGCCCTCATTCAATTTAGTTTTTCTCCAAAGTTTTCTCCTAGGAGATACATATTCATCTTATGTATCAAATAAATTTTCAGCACTCTGCAATTGAAAAAGCACCAAAAAGTAGGTGAAAAAAGACTGTACTTTACGGCGTATAAGACGACTGGGCGTATAAGACGACCCCCCAACTTTTCCAGTTAAAATGTAGATTTTGGGATATACTCGCCGTATAAGATTCCCTCTTTTCCAACGCACACCAAATAAAAATTTAAAAAACATATACCGTATATACTCGCAAGCAAGCCGACCCGCATGTAAGCCGACCCCCCAACTTTTACCCGAAAAAACAGGAAAAAATGATTGACCCTCATATAAGCCGGGGGTAGGAAATGCTGGCCACGTGATCCCCCCAGTGTGTCCCGGTATAGCTAGTATAGTGCTCAGTATAGCTAGTAAAGTGCCCAGTATAGCTAGTAAAGTGCCCAGTATAGCTAGTATAGTGTCCAGTACAGCTAGTAAAGTGCCCAGTACAGCTAGTAAAGTGCCCAGTATAGCTAGTAAAGTGGCCAGTATAGCTAGTATAGTGCCCAGTATAGCTAGTAAAGTGCCCCAGTATAGCTAGTATAGTGCCCAGCATAGCTAGTATCGTGCCCAGTATGCTAGTATAGTGCCCCATTAGAGCTAGTATAGTGCCCCATTATAGCCATTAGAGCTAGTATAGTGCTCCATTATAGCTAGTATAGTGCCCCAGTATAGCTAGTATAGTGCCCCAGTATAGCTAGTATAGTGCCCCAGTATAGCTAGCATAGTGCCCCATTATTGCTAGTATAGTGCCCCAGTATAGCTAGTATAGTGCCCCATTATAGCTAGTATAGTGCCCCGTATAGCTAGTATAGTGCCCCATTAGAGCTAGTATAGTGCTCAGTATAGGTAGTGCCCAGTATGTGTAGGTGGTCCCCCCGCCGCGGCCGCTGCTGCCGCCGCTGCAATTAGCTTACCCGGCGGCTTCCTCTATTCCTGTCTCCGTGCAGGCATGTAAACAATTCACAGCAGCTCGCCCCACGGCGGCTGCTGTGTGATGAGGGAGGAAGCAGGAGAGCGGCTTCCTGTAGCGGCGATGTGTATCACCGTTACTATGGGAACCGCTCTCCCTACAGCTTCCTCCCTCATCACACAGCAGCCGTCGTGGGGCGAGCTGCTGTGAATTGTTTACATGCCTGCACGGAGACGGGAATAGAGGAAGCCGCCGGGTAAGCTAATTGCAGCGGCGGCCGCGGGGGGAGCGGGGCGGGGGGGGGGGAGCAGATGGGGGAGGGGACCACGGACCACATCACTCGCAAGCAAGCCGACCCCCCAACTTTTGGCCCACTTTTGGGGGGTCAAAAATTCGGCTTGCTTGCGAGTATATATGGTACTGGTTCTATGTATGAACAGATACTGGTGCTGCACTGTATGTGGTACCCAGTATATAACAGTATATAGGTGACTGACTGGTTGGATTGGTCAACTCTCCCTAAATGAATTGTTCACGGTCAGCTCTACCTGTCTCCAACAGGAGTAGTCAGTTTTCCCTATTTATCAGAGCGGTATGGACGAATAGATTGAGCTGTGCCCATAAAACATGCCTCTTTCACCCTTCTGGCCTTCCCTTATATCCTATTTACCTCCTTCTCTGCCTCTCAGATCTCGCACATGCGGTAACAGGATAGGGCGGGCCAGACGTGTGGAAGAGGCGTGTTTTATGGGCACAGCGCAATCTCTTTCTTCCATACCCTGGGTGTCCCAGACCTTGCAGGGTGAGCAATGAGCTCCCTCCAGCATATACAGTGACCAGCACCTGGTAATTAAACATCAACATATCACGTACGCTCGTCGTATCACCTGGCATCAATGACACCCGGCATATAAGATGACCCCCAACTTTTTAGAAGATTTTCAAGGGTTGAAAAATAGTCTTATACGCCAGAATATACAGTACTACTAAAATTATTCTGAGGCTGGCTTCACACTGCATATTGGAGGTGCGGCATCCACCTCACCGCTAGAAACAGGCCTTGTACTCACTGTTCTCACTCTTTGGGCAACCACAAAAGAGCTTGCATGTTGGCACTTACCTTTCTAGAATCCAGGGCACAATTACTCTTTGCTTGTAAAGATTTATCATTTTTTAAACAATGAGCTTAGTTTTCTGACCTTTTCTGGTTGATGGACCTTTTCTGTGAGCTCGAATTCAGATGCATGAAGTCCGCTGGCTGTGCTTGTAGCAGTTAGAAGAATAAGAATACTGCTCAAAAACTTCATCTCAGAAACTTAAAGAAAAACAACAAATGAAAGAGATAAAAAATAGCCTTAAGCCAGAAATCTTCTAAAGATTGTCCTCTGGCGTATCTCCCCTATTTTATCTCTACAGGAAATGTAGAATGTACATTTCAAGCAGTGTCAGTGACACCCAGGCACATTTTGCAAATATTCATTGGCCAGGACAGTTAGATAAACATTCTACCAAATTCCCGTAAATCCAGTGATTGCTAAAAAGTTCCTCCCCCAGCTTTCCAACAGAAAAAAAAATCTGCCAAACAGTTTCGTTTTGAAGTCTTAGTTACTGCTGTTATGATTTTTTTTTTAGAAAGGCTGCTAAATAAAGCAACCTTCTCCCCTTCAGTCACAGCATTATACACTTCTTTGTGCCCTCATTAAAAAGCGTAACCCCACTTCCTGTCCATTTGACCCACTGATAGTGTTCTTTCTAGCCTTCACTGTAAACTACATACATATATATTGTTTTATTCACACACACACACACACACACACACACACACACGCACGCACGCACGCACGCACACACACACACACACACACGCAAAAGTTTGGGCAATCTTGTTAATCATAATGATTTTCCTGTATAAATTGTTGGTTGTTATGATAAAAAATGTCAGTTAAATATATCATACAGGAGACATACACAGTGATATTTGAGAAGTGAAATGACCAGGGTTGCTCAGCAGGACCCCGAATGGCGAAGTTTCCCCGAAAAATTCGGGTGTTTTTTAGGTTTACCGCATGCGAATCTGAACCCGAATGCTGCGATTCCAAGCCGAACCCGAATACGAAGCATGCCGAATGGGCGCGCTGGAATTCAGCCGGATGGAGCTGTGGGTTCGGTTTCGGCTTCGGGATTCGGGGATGACGCGATTGGGCCAATCAGAAGTCCTCCTGCCGAGGAGCTGGCAACCCTAGCAACCAATCAGAGGAGGGGAGCCTGGCCCTCCCCTCCTCTATATAAGGCGGCGGCCATGTTGCGGAGCCACGCACTTGTGTGACTGCTGCTGGTACTGAGAGATTCTCCAGTGCTGTGCTGTGTCTGAGCAAGTGCTTTTCACTGCTAAACCTAGAGTTTTGCTTCCTAAACACCTCCTAAACACATTTATTGTTGTCTTATATAGTTAGCTAGTATTATGATTGTTTTTAGTCAGCTAGTGTATAGTGTATACTGTGCTAGGCTAGTGTTAGTCTGTGAGCAGGCTAGGCCTGCTAGCCTAGGTAGCCTTAGACTACTACTAGCTTAGGTAGGTTAGGGATTCTAGTTAGTTGTGTACTAGTAGTAGTAGTTTAGTTAATTATTACTGCTGTAGTCTGTTACTTTATTAGTTTCAGTACTGTGTTAGTTAGTTACTGACTGTGAGTGACAGGTCACCACCAGTATCCATTGTGAGTGACCTGACCTGTGACTGTCTGTCACCTCACCTGCCCGAGCCTATTGATTGATTGCGTCTGACCGTGTGTGACCGTTTTTAATTGTCACCGATTGTCTGCCGCACGACTTACTTGTAGCCTATTACGCTAGGTGTTTCTTAGTTACCTGCGTGCGTGCATACTTCTAGTGTCTACTACTATACTACCAGTCTACTAGTCTAGACTAGTACCCGTTCACTAATTTTTTTTTCAATTTTACTGTGTGATTTTATTATCATCCATAGTGTGTGTAATAAATAAGAGTTACTTACAACACATACAGGCCACCACACCAGCATCCATTGTGAGTGACCTGTGACTGTCTGTCACCTCACCTGCCCGAGCCTATTGATTGATTGCGTCTGACCGTGTGTGACCGTTATTAATTGTCACCAATTGTCTGCCGCACGACTTACTTGTAGCGTAGTACGCTAGGTGTTTCTTAGTTACCTGTGTGCGTGCATACTTCTAGTGTCTACTACTATACTACTAGTCTACTAGTCTAGACTAGTACCCGTTCACTAATTTTTTTTTCAATTTTACTGTGTGATTTTATTATCATCCGTAGTGTGTGTAATAAATAAGAGTTACTTACAACACATACAGGCCACCACACCAGCATCCGTTGTGAGTGACCTGTGACTGTCTGTCACCTCACCTGCCCGAGCCTATTGATTGATTGCGTCTGACCGTGTGTGACCGTTATTAATTGTCACCAATTGTCTGCCGCACGACTTACTTGTAGCGTAGTACGCTAGGTGTTTCTTAGTTACCTGCGTGCGTGCATACTTCTAGTGTCTACTACTATACTACTAGTCTACTAGTCTAGACTAGTACCCGTTCACTAATTTTTTTTTCAATTTTACTGTGTGATTTTATTATCATCTGTAGTGTGTGTAATAAATAAGAGTTACAACACATACAGGCCACCACACCAGCATCCGTTGTGAGTGACCTGTGACTGTCTGTCACCTCACCTGCCCGAGCCTATTGATTGATTGCGTCCAGGGCCGTGCAGAGGGTCCTTAAGTGGGGGGTGCTCAAATTTAAAAAAAGGGGCCTGTCAATGCCTTTCCCCGCATGCCCCACACCTCATTTTTGGCTAGGGGTATTGATTGTCATGCTGCTGAATGCAGATGCTGGGTGCCATGTGGGTTCTGGGTGTAAGTACTGAGTGTCATGTGGGTTCTGGCTATGGTTGGGTATCGAGTTTCATGCGGGTGTTGATTGCAAATACTTAGTGCCATGTAAGATCTTGGTGCATGTACTGGATGTCATGTGGATGCTAGGTGCAGGTACTGGATGTGACATGGGTGTGAATACTTGGCACCATGCCTGTACTGGGTGCTGGCTATGGGTGGGCTTTGGGCATCACATGGGTTTTGAATGCAGGTACTTTGGGTGCAGGTACTGGTTAAGTAGGTGCTTGGTGCAGATAGCGGGGGCCATGTGGAAGCTGTGTGCAGGTGTGTGTACTGGGTGCAATTTTAGGCCTGGGTGCAGATACTTGGGGCTTGATTCACTAACCGGCGCTAAGTGTTAGCAAGTTAGCAGTAAAGTCTGTATCAAGCTGCTTTGGGTACCAAGGTCCAGTTTGTATTGGGTGTTTAGTTGCAGTGGGTGCTATGCTGTATTGGGTGCTGAATGAGTAGCAGATGGTGATAAACCGTAGTGGGTGCCATGTGAGTGCTAATTGGTACAGGGAGCCATGTGAGTGTTGGACATGAGTGAGTAGGGAGTTCCATGTGTGGTCTGGATGTATGCCATGGGAGAGTACTGTGTCTCATATGGGTTCGGACCAAGGATGGGTACTGGGTGCTATTTGGGTGCTGGCCATGGACGGGTACTAGGTGCATATAATGGCTTTGAAACTTGGTGACGTGAGTACTGTGCCATGTGGGTGTTGATTATGGGGGTATGTGGGTCTTAGGTGCAAATACTGAGTGCCAAGTGGGTACTGGGAGCGAGTACATGGTGACATATGGGTGCTGGCTAGTGGGATATTTGTTGTTATGTGGGTGCTAAAGGCAGATGCTGAGTGCCATGTGGGTTCTGGGTGCTGGCACAGGGTGTCATGTGGATTCTGGCAGTATGGGTGTGTATCAACCATCATGTAGGTGTTGATTGCAGGTACTCAGTCCCTTGTGAGTTCTCGGTGCAAGTACTGGATGTCATATGTGAGTGCTTGGTGTGGGTGCTGGGCACCAGGTGGAGGCTTAGTGCAACTGGAACTACTGCAGATGAAACATGTGGGTGTTGGGTATCACATAGGTGCAAATACTTGGTGCCATGCCTGGGTGCTAGCTATGGTTGGGCATTGTGTCATGTGGGTTCTGAGTGTAGGTACTTTGGGTGCTAGTATTAGTTATGTGGGTGCAGATAGTGGGTGCCATGTGGAGGCTGTGTGCAGGTGTGAGTAGTGGGTGCCATGTTGGGGCTGGGTGCAAGTACTGTGCCATGTAGGTGTGAGTACTGGGTGCCAGCTATAGGGTGAAGGGGTGCAGGTATTGGGTGTCATGTGGCTGTTTGATGAAAGTACTAAGTGCCATATTGAGGCCGGATGTGAGTATTGGGTGCAGGGTGCTCGGTGCAAGTACTGGGTGCTTGCTATAGTGGGGGTTACTGGTTGAGTGTAATGTGTGTGGGAGCTGAATATTGGTGGGATTGTTGTGGGTGCAAGGGGTGGGAGATCACTGTGGGTACTGCTATGAATGGCATAGTTGCTGCTAGGGGAGGTAGAGGTCAGTGTGGTTGCTGAGGGAAGGGTAGGTCACTGTGGGTGCTGGGGGGAGAAGTAACTGTGGGTGCTTTGGAAGGTAGAGGTCAGTATGGGTGCTGGAGGAAGGGGAGGTCACTGTGGGTGCTGGGAGAAGTCAGTGTGGTTACTGGAGGAAGGAGTGGATGCTGGGTGTTGGGAGAGGCCACTGTGGGAGCTGGCTATGGGAGAGGTCACTATAGGTGCTGCTTTTGGGACGGTACGTCCCTGTGGGTGCTGCAGGGGACAGGAGGGTAGCCACTGGGGGAGGAAAAAAATCACTGTGGGTGCTGGGGGAGGGATAGGTTAGTGTGGGTGCTGGGGTAGGCAGGATCACTGCTAGAGCTGGGGAGGGAGAGGTCACTGTGGATGCTAGGTGGAGGGAGAGGTCACTGTGGGTGCTGGGAAAGGGAGAGGTCACTATGGGTGCTGGGGAGGGAGAGGTCACTGTAGGTGCTAGGTGGAGGGAGAGGTCACTGTGGGTGCTGGGGGAGGGAGAGGTCACGGTGTGTGCTGGGGGAGGGAGAGGTCACTGTGGGTGCTAGGTGGAGGAAGAAGTCACTGTGGGTGTTGGGGAGGGAGAGGTCACTGTGGGTGCTAGATGGAAGGAAAGGTCACTGTGGGTGCTTGGTAGGGAGAGGTCACTGTGGGTGCTAGATAGAGGGAAAGGTCACTGTGGGTGCTGGGAAAGGGAGAGGTCACTATGGGTGCTGGGGAGGGAGAGGTCACTGTAGGTGCTAGGTGGAGGGAGAGGTCACTGTGGGTGAAAGGTGAAGGGAGATATCACTGTGGGTACTGGGGAGGGAGAGGTCAGTATGGGTCCTAGGTGGAAGGAGAGGTCACTGTGATTGCTAGGTGAAGGGAGATGTCACTGTGGGTACTGGGGAGGGAGAGGTCAATATTAGTCCTAGGTGGAGGGAGAGGTCACTGGGTACTAGGTGGAGGGAGAGGTCACTATGGGTCCTAGGTGGAGGGAGAGGTCACTATGGGTACTGGGGGCAGAGAGGTCAATATGGGTACTAGGTGGAGGGAGAGGTCACTATGGGTGCTGGGGAGGGAGAGGTCAGTATGGGTCCTAGGTGGAGGGAGAGGTCACGGTGATTGCTAGGTGAAGGGAGATGTCACTGGGTACTAGGTGGAGGGAGTGGTCACTATGGGTAATGGGGAGAGGTCAATATGGGTCCTAGGTGGAGGGAGAGGTCACTGGGTACTAGGTGGAGGGAAAGGTCACTATGGGTCCTAGGTGGAGGGAGAGGTCACTGTGAGTGCTGGGGGAGGGAGTGGTCACTGGGTACTAGGTGGAGGAAGAGGTCACTATGGGTACTGGGGAGGGAAAGGTCAATATGGGTACTAGGTGGAGGGAGAGGTCACTATGGGTGCTGGGGGAGGGAGAGGTCAGTATGGGTCCTAGGTGGAGGGAGAGGTCAGTATGCCACACTAGGATTTCTGTCTGGGCCTCTTCACTTGAAAGTGTTCCAGGTGGGGGCAAAGCTTCCCGCGGGTGGGCAGGGCTTATCGCGATCGGGGGCGGGGCTTATTTTGCGCGACGAGAGGGGCTTTTTTTAAGATTTTAAAAAGGGGGGTGCCTGGGCACCCAGAGCACCCCCCTGTGCACGTGCCTGATTGCGTCTGACCGTGTGTGACCGTTTGTAATTGTCACCGATTGTCTGCCGCACGACTTACTTGTAGCCTATTACGCTAGGTGTTTCTTAGTTACCTGCGTGCATACTACTAGTGTCTACTGTCTACTACTATACTACTAGTCTACTTGTCTAGTACCCGTTCACTAATTTTTTTTTCAATTTTACTGTGTGATTTTATTATCATCCGTAGTGTGTGTAATAAATAAGAGTTACTTACAACACATACAGGCCACCACTAGAGTTGGGCCGAACCTCTGATTTTAGGTTCGCGAACCTGGTTCGCGAACTTCCGCGGAAGGTTCGGTTCGCGTTAAAGTTCGCGAACCGCAATAGACTTCAATGGGGATGCGAACTTTGAAAAAAAAAATTAATTATGCTGGCCACAAAAGTGATGGAAAAGATGTTTCAAGGGGTCTAACACCTGGAGGGGGGCATGGCGGAGTGGGATACATGCCAAAAGTCCCGGGGAAAAATCTGGATTTGACGCAAAGCAGCGTTTTAAGGGCAGAAATCACATTGAATGCTAAATGACAGGCCTAAAGTGCTTTCAAACATCTTGCATGTGTATACATCAATCAGGTAGTGTAATTAAGGTACTGCTTCACACTGACACACCAAACTCACCGTGTAACGCACCGCAAACAGCTGTTTGTGTAGTGACGGCCGTGCTGGACTGGTGCGCACCATGGCGAGAGTGCAGGTTTTGGTGGCTTTACAGCCCATATGGTCGCCTGGCTGATGTAGCTGAATGACAGAACAGTGACTGTCCAGCTGATCAAATTTGGTCTGACCACAATGAGGCAACGACCTTATTATCGTGGGTGTGCCCCCCGAGACACTCATCTAGGCGCCGGTCATTGCTTCATTGTGATACGCAAGCCCCTTCACCACGGCAAGGTAATGATCACGAAGGGGAATGGGCGCATGTACATGCCTTTTCTTTTGTTGTTGCAGCTGCCCGCAGTGCAGCCAGAAAAATTAGGCAGTCACGTACACGCACCAGAAAAATTATTACAGCGGCCGCTGCTAGCAGCGGCCTAAAAAATTCAGCAATCCGCCTGGAGTCCCGGACCCTGTTGGTGGTGGCGGAGAAGGTAGTCAAGCGGCCTGCAGGCAGACATGCTGTGTGGAGGAACTGGGAGCGACTTAGTCTTCTTGGGGCAGGCCAGGCAGCCAGTCACACGGCGTGCAGGCAGAGATGCTGTGTGTGCGGGGACTGACTTAGTCTTGGGGCGGGCAGCAGCCCTCCGGGATCCATGCCTCATTCATTTTGATAAAGGTGAGGTACTTAACACTTTTGTGACTTAGGCGACTTCTCTTCTCTGTGACAATGCCTCCAGCTGCGCTGAAGGTCCTTTCTGACAGGACGCTTGCGGCAGGGCAGGAGAGAAGTTGGATGGCAAATTGGGACAGCTCTGGCCACAGGTCAAGCCTGCGCACCCAGTAGTTCAAGGGTTCCTCATCGCTGTTCACAGCAGTGTCTACATCCACACTTAAGGCCAGGTAGTCGGCTACCTGCCGTTCCAGGCGTTGGTGGAGGGTGGATCCGGAAGGGCTACGGCGAGGCGTTGGACTAAAGAACGTCCGCATGTCCGACATCACCATGAGATCGCTCGAGCGTCCTGTCTTTGACTGCATGGACACGGGAGGAGGATTAGTGGCAGTGGTACCTTGCTGGCGTTGTGCCGTCACATCACCCTTAAAGGCATTGTAAAGCATAGTTGACAGCTGGTTCTGCATGTGCTGCATCCTTTCCACCTTCCGGTGAGTTGGTAACAGGTCCGCCACTTTGTGCCTGTACCGAGGGTCTAGTAGTGTGGCCACCCAGTACAGGTCATTCCCCTTGAGGTTTTTTATACGGGGGTCCCTCAACAGGCAGGACAGCATAAAAGACGACATCTGCACAAAGTCGGATCCAGTACCCTCCATCTCCTCTTGCTCTTCCTCAGTGACGTCAGGTAAGTCAACCTCCTCCCCCCAGCCGCGAACAATACCACGGGAAGGTTGAGCAGCACAAGCCCCTTGCGATGCCTGCTGAGGTTGTTCTCCTGCCGCTGTCCCCTCCTCCTCCTCCTCCTCCCCCAAAGAAACACCTTGCTCATCATCCTCTGAGTCTGACTCGTCTTCTGCACACGACTTCTCTTCTTCCTCCTCCTCCCCCCTCTGTGCTGCCGCAGGTGTTGAGGAAACAGCTGGGTCTGATGAAAATTGGTCCCATGCCTGTTCCTGACGTAACGGTTCCTGGTCACGCTCATTCACAGCTTCATCCACCACTCTACGCACAGCACGCTCCAAGAAGTAAGCGTAGGGAATTAAGTCGCTGATGGTGCCCTCACTGCGGCTCACCAGGTTGGTCACCTCCTCAAACGGCCGCATGAGCCTGCATGCATTTTTCATCAGTGTCCAGTTGTCGGGCCAGAACATCCCCATCTTCCCAGACTGTTTCATTCTACTGTAGTTGTAGAGGTAGTGGGTCACGGCTTTCTTCTGTTCTAGCAGGCGGGAGAACATGAGCAGGGTCGAGTTCCAGCGAGTCGGGCTATCGCAAATGAGGCGTCTCACCGGCATGTTGTTTTTGCGCTGAATTTCCGCAAAGCGTGCCATGGCTGTGTAAGACCGCCTCAAATGCCCACAGAACTTCCTGGCCTGCTTCAGGACATTCGCTAAGCCAGGGTACTTTGCCACAAATCTTTGAACCACTAGATTCATAACATGTGCCATGCAGGGTATGTGTGTCAGCTTCCCCATATGCAAAGCGGCAAGCAGATTGCTGCCGTTGTCGCACACCACGTTGCCTATCTCCAGGTGGTGCGGGGTCAGCCACTCATCCACCTGTTTCTTAAGAGCAGCCAGGAGAGCTGCTCCAGTGTCACTCTCCGCTTTGAGACAAGACATGTCTAAGATGGCGTGACACCGTCTTACCTGGCATGCAGCATAGGCCCTGCGGAGCTGGGGCTGTGTAGCTGGAGAGGAGAACTGCCACTCAGCCAAGGAGGAGGAGGACAGCGAAGAGCATGTAGCAGGAGGAGAGGAGGTGGCAGGAGGCCTGCCTGCAAGCCGTGGAGGTGTCACAATTTGGTCCGCTGCGCCCTGCTTGCCATCGTTCACCACCAGGTTCACCCAATGGGCTGTGTAGGTAATGTAGCGGCCCTGCCCGTGCTTGGCAGACCAGGCATCCGTGGTCAGGTGTACCCTTGACCCAACGCTCTTCGCAAGAGATGACACCACTTGCCTCTCAACTTCACGGTGCAGTTGGGGTATGGCCTTTCTCGAAAAATAAGTGCGGCCTGGCATCTTCCACTGCGGTGTTCCGATGGCCACAAATTTACGGAAGGCCTCAGAGTCCACCAGCCGGTATGGTAACAGCTGCCGAGCTAACAGTTCCGCCACGCCAGCTGTCAGACGCTGGGCAAGGGGGTGACTGGCCGAAATTGGCTTCTTCCGCTCAAACATTTCCTTCACGGACACCTGACTGCTGCTGTGGGCAGAGGAGCAGGAACCGCTCAAGGGCAGAGGCGGAGTGGAGGAGGGTGCCTGTGAAGGTGGAAGGGAGAAAGCGGCAGAAGCAGATAATGCACCTGATGGAGGAGGAAGAGGAGAAGGAGGGTGGCTTTGCTTTTGTGTGCTGCTGCTGCTTTTGCTCAGGTGGCCATCCCATTGCTGTTTGTGCCTTTTCTCCAGGTGCCTTCGTAAGGCACTTGTCCCTACGTGAGTGTTGGCCTTTCCACGGCTCAATTTTTGTTGGCAGAGCGAACAGATGGCTTTGGTCCGATCTGAGGCACACACATTAAAAAATTTCCACACCGCTGAGCCACCCTGGGATGTGGGCACTATGGGGACCTCAGCAGCTGATGCTGAAGGGCAAGTTGGCTGGCTGTACATAGGTGGCGATACATGGTGCCGGACTCTGCCACCAGCTGTTTCTGACAAAGAGCTGCCCCAGCTTCTTTCAGCAACTTCTCTCCTCCTACTACTCTCTGACTCCCCCTCTGAACTGTCCCCCTCTTCATCTCCTCTATTGGGAACATACAGAGGATCCCTATTACCGTCATCATCGTAGTCATCCTGCCCAGCTTCGCTTGCCTCAGACAAATCCAAACTTGCACCATCAGTAGGTCCTTCATCCTCCTGACACGTTACATCCATAGTGTTGCCGCGTAACTCAGACATATGAGCTGGTGAAAATTCATCTGGCTGTAACAACAATGGCTGTGCATCAGTGATTTCACCACTAAATAATTCTTGCGAAGTGTCAAATGCAGCGGAAGTGGTGCTAGTAGTAGCGCTGGTGGCTGAGCAAGATGAGGTGTTCTGTGTCGCTAAATACTCAACCACGTCCTGACAATCTTGGGAGGTGATGGGACATGCCTTCTTCCGAGCACTGTACTGTGGGCCAGGTCCACACGAAATTACATTTACACGACCTCGTGCAGACCTGCCGGGTGGCCTTCCTCTGGCTCTGGCACTACCTCTTCCTCTACCTGTTTTGTCCATATCGGGTATGCACGGAGTGGTATATCACACTGCGTGCACTCCCGTAGGTAGGTGGGTTCACTTAACTGCACAGGTATGCGCACTGATGCGGTGGGTTCACTGAACAGAACAGGTATACAGTGGCGGGTTCACAGAACAGGTATGCAGTGGCAGGTTCACTGAACACAACAGGTATGCAGTGGCAGGTTCACTGAACACAACAGGTATGCAGTGGCGGGTTCACTGAACAGGTATACAGTGGCGGGTCCACTGAACAGAACAGGTATGCAGTGGCGGGTTCACTAAACAGAACAGGTATACAGTGGCGGGTTCACAGAACAGGTATGCAGTGGCGGGTTCACTAAACAGAACAGGTATACAGTGGCGGGTTCACTAAACAGAACAGGTATACAGTGGCGGGTTCACAGAACAGGTATGCAGTGGCGGGTTCACTGAACAGGTATACAGTGGCGGGTCCACTGAACAGAACAGGTATGCAGTGGCGGGTTCACTGAACAGGTATACAGTGGCGGGTCCACTGAACAGAACAGGTATGCAGTGGCGGGTTCACTAAACAGAACAGGTATACAGTGGCGGGTTCACTAAACAGAACAGGTATACAGTGGCGGGTTCACAGAACAGGTATGCAGTGGCAGGTTCACTGAACACAACAGGTATGCAGTGGCGGGTTCACTGAACAGGTATACAGTGGCGGGTTCACTAAACAGAACAGGTATACAGTGGCGGGTTCACAGAACAGGTATGCAGTGGCAGGTTCACTGAACACAACAGGTATGCAGTGGCGGGTTCACTGAACAGGTATACAGTGGCGGGTCCACTGAACAGAACAGGTATGCAGTGGCGGGTTCACTGAACAGGTATACAGTGGCGGGTCCACTGAACAGAACAGGTATGCAGTGGCGGGTTCACTAAACAGAACAGGTATACAGTGGCGGGTTCACTAAACAGAACAGGTATACAGTGGCGGGTTCACAGAACAGGTATGCAGTGGCGGGTCCACTGAACAGAACAGGTATGCAGTGGCAGGTTCACTGAACAGGTATGCAGTGGTGGGTTCACAGCACAGGTATGCAGTGGTGGGTTCACAGAACAGGTATGCAGTGGTGGGTTCACAGCACAGGTATGCAGTGGTGGGTTCAATGAACAGGTATACAGTGGCGGGTCCACTGAACAGAACAGGTATGCAGTGGCAGGTTCACTGAACAGGTATGCAGTGGTGAGTTCACAGCACAGGTATGCAGTGGTGGGTTCACAGAACAGGTATGCAGTGGTGGGTTCACAGCACAGGTATGCAGTGGTGGGTTCAATGAACAGGTATACAGTGGCGGGTCCACTGAACAGAACAGGTATGCAGTGGCAGGTTCACTGAACAGGTATGCAGTGGTGGGTTCACAGCACAGGTATGCAGTGGTGGGTTCACTGAACAGGTATGCAGTGGTGGGTTCACAGCACAGGTATGCAGTGGTGGGTTCACAGCACAGGTATGCAGTGGTGGGTTCACAGCACAGGTATGCAGTGGTGGGTTCACAGCACAGGTATGCAGTGGTGGGTTCACTGAACAGGTATGCAGCCAGACAGGAACAAGTTAAGCCTAACTAATCTTTCCCTGAGAGACAGTCTGCAGCAGCTCGCCCTACTCTCACTAACGCAGGCAGCACACGAGTGACCGTAATGGCCGCCGCTGCCTGCTTTATATAAGGGGGGGTGGGGCTCCAGGGGCTAGTGTAGCCTAATTGGCTACACTGGGCCTGCTGACTGTGATGTAGAGGGTCAAAGTTGACCCTCCATGTGCATTATGGGGCGAACCGAACTTCCGCAAAGGTTCGCCTGCGGGACGCGAACGCGAACCACTGAACTTCGCATGGAACCGTTCACAGGCGAACCGTTCGGCCCAACTCTAGCCACCACACCAGCATCCGTTGTGAGTGACCTGTGACTGTCTGTCACCTCACCTGCCCGAGCCTATTGATTGATTGCGTCTGACCGTGTGTGACCGTTATTAATTGTCATCGATTGTCTGCCGCACGACTTACTTGTAGCGTAGTACGCTAGGTGTTTCTTAGTTACCTGCGTGCGTGCATACTTCTAGTGTCTACTACTATACTATTAGTCTACTAGTCTAGACTAGTACCCGTTCACTAATTTTTTTTTCAATTTTACTGTGTGATTTTATTATCATCCGTAGTGTGTGTAATAAATAAGAGTTACAACACATACAGGCCACCACACCAGCATCCGTTGTGAGTGACCTGTGACTGTCTGCCACCTCACCTGCCCGAGCCTATTGATTGATTGCGTCTGACTGTGTGTGACCGTTTGTAATTGTCACCGATTGTCTGCCGCACGACTTACTTGTAGCCTATTACGCTAGGTGTTTCTTAGTTACCTGCGTGCATACTACTAGTGTCTACTGTCTACACTACTAGTCTAGTACCCGTTCACTAATTTTTTTTTCAATTTAACTGTGTGATTTTATTATCATCCGTAGTGTGTGTAATAAATAAGAGTTACTTACAACACATACAGGCCACCACACCAGCATCCGTTGTGAGTGACCTGTGACTGTCTATCACCTCACCTGCCCGAGCCTATTGATTGATTGCGTCTAACCGTGTGTGACCGTTTGTAATTGTCACCGATTGTCTGCCGCACGACTTACTTGTAGCCTATTACGCTAGGTATTTCTTAGTTACCTGCGTGCGTGCATACTACTAGTGTCTACTACTGTAGTACTAGTCACCACCAAGTCACCAAACCAACACAGACTTTTATTAAAGTTTACACCCTTTCCCGCCCTCTTCTACTTATTTTTTTTTTACTGTATTTGTATAGTATAGAGGCACCACCAGGAGAGGAAGCGCCATTGCAGGAGCCACTGCCAGCAGCAGCAGGTCTGGGACTGGTGCGCCACCAGCCACTGACCACAGGGAGGAGGGAGCAGAGGCGCAACAGCAGCGTATTGCGCCCACTTTGAGACGGGTCGTCGCCCACGGCCCATTGGGGAGAGTCAGGTGCAGGCTGTGGTGGAAATGATGGCGGGGCAGGAAGCCACCTTTTCCAGCCAGGCCTCCAGCAGCAGCGAGACGAGTGCCACCAGCACTCCTGTCCGCAGCAGGCCTCCACCAGCGCTTGAGGCCATGGTCACGGTGACCCCATCAACCAGCCTGTCCTCAAAGAGCACGCTCTTCTCCCCTGAGACTGTGACCATGTACAGGGATGTTTTGGAGAAGTATGAGTTGGAGATGATGGGGCCATGCAAGGAGGAGGAGGAGTTACAGGTGCAGAAGTTTGTTGTTGGCGCTGAGGAGGAGGGGCGTGATGCAGGGGATGTTGGGGTAGAGGAGTTGGTTGAGTCGGGCTCACAGTATTTGTTTGGGGTTGATGATGATGACTTGATAGATCCTTCCTATGTGCCACCAGTACCACCAGCACAGTTGGTTGAAGGCAGCTCATCATCGGAGGAGGAGGCGTCTCTGGCGCAGAGGCGCGGCAGCAGCAAGGCGGCCAGCACAGGGCGTGGAAGGCAGGAGCCACAGCCTACTGCTTCAGTCGCTACCACCACTCGCAGCAAACCTCTAACTACAACCAAAAAAGCACAATCCTCCAAGGGCACCCAAAAACCCCAGCCCTCAAGCGCAAAGAGCAGGTTGAAGTCCCCAGTCTGGCGGTACTTCACCAAGTGCCCAGTGGACCCGACCCGTGCAATTTGCAACAGTTGCAATCTCAGTCTCAGCAGAGGTCGCGATATCCACAAATTGAGTACCTCGTGCCTGCAGACCCACTTACAGAGCAGACATTTTGAGGACTTTAATGAGTTGGAGAAGCTTATGCAAAGTGGTGCAGGCAGTGGTCAGAGCCAGACAGCCACTGCACAGAGCAGGTCTGCTTGGTGTTGGCTCCCTTCCTGCAGGGAACCAACCTGGTGAGTGAACAACGGGCATCCCTCTGCCAGTGGGTGCCTTTTGTTTGTCTGCTGGACAGGGCACTTGGCGATTTGGTGGATTTGGGAGAGGAGGCCCTAAAGCAGCTGGAACAGCAGCCGCCTGTGCAGTCCACTGCTCCGCAGGTATTTGAGTCCCTGGAGGAGGAGGAGTTGGAGGTGCTGGACGTTGCTGCTGTGGGGGAACATCGGAGCGCAGCAGCAGTGGTGCGAGGGTGGAGAGAGGAGGAAGAGTCTCAGGGGCAAGAGGAGGAGGAGGAGGACGCTGACCCTGATGTCTCTGTTAGATGGTCCACCCTGTTCCCCATGGCAGTGCACATGCTGCGCTGCCTGCGCACAGACCCCAGGGTCAAGCGGATGCAAGCGAGGGAGGACGCCTGCATCAGCATGATCCTGGACCCATGGCTGAGGGGGAGGTGGGATCAGTTTCTGCCTGCCAGAGACCGTGAGCAGCGAGCAAGGGAGTTGCAGGAGATCCTTGTTCGGCGACTGGAGGAAGCCTTCCCCCCGCCTTCCACTCCCTCTGTCCCTGTCCAGCAGCCAGCAGCACAGCAGCAGGTGCCTGCGGCCAGCAGCAGCATCAGGCGCCCAGGAGACCTTCTGTCATTGACGCAGGCGTTCTACATGAAGGTACAGCAGCCGAGAGAGGAGGTGCGGGCAGCAGCCTTCTTCGGTGAGAGTCACAGCCAGCCCATGATCCGGATGGTGGCCGACTACATGGGGTCCTTCAGTGGGCTTGACACCGGCAGCGAAGAGCCTGTGGACCCCATGGAGTACTGGGTGGAGCGCTTGCACATCTGGAGGGAGCTTGCGCAGTACGCCCTGGAGGTATTGTCTTGCCCCCTTCCAGCGTGCTGTCTGAGAGGTGCTTTAGTGCGGCCGGTGGCGTGGTCACCGAGAAACGCTCTCGTCTGTCCACAGAGGGCGTGGACAGACTGACATTTTTGAAGATTAACCAGGCCTGGATAGAAGGCACGTTCCTGGCACCTGTTGTCGGCGAAAGGAGGACATGAGGTGCCTGCCTGGGAATTACAATACATTGCCTGCTGCCTGCCATACGTGACGACTCCTCCTCCTCCTGCTGGCCGGCTGCATTGATTTACCTATGAATTTATTTATGTATTTATTTATTTATTGTATTTCTACCGGACTCCTCCTCCTCCTGCTGGCCTGCTGCATTGATTTACCTATGAATTTATTTATGTATTTATTTATTTATTGTATTTCTACCGGACTCCTCCTCCTCCTGCTGGCCTGCTGCATTGATTTACCTATGAATTTATTTATGTATTTATTTATTTATTGTATTTCTACCGGACTCCTGCTGCTGCTGCAGGCCTGCTGCATTGATCTACCTATGAATTTATTTATGTATTTATTTATTTATTGTATTTCTACCGGACTCCTGCTGCTGCTGCAGGCCTGCTGCATTGATTTACCTATGAATTGATTTATGTATTTATTTATTTATTGTATTTCTACCGGACTCCTCCTCCTCCTGCTGGCCTGCTGCATTGATTTACCTATCAATTTATTTATGTATTTACTTATTTATTGTATTTCTACCGGACTCCTCCTCCTCCTGCTGGCCTGCTGCATTGATTTACCTATCAATTTATTTATGTATTTATTTATTTATTGTATTTCTACCGGACTCCTGCTGCTGCTGCAGGCCTGCTGCATTGATTTACCTATGAATTTATTTATGTATTTATTTATTTATTTATTGTATTTCTACCGGACTCCTCCTCCTCCTGCTGGCCTGCTGCATTGATTTACCTATCAATTTATTTATGTATTTATTGTATTTCTAAAGCGGCAACATATTACACTGCGCTCATTTTCATCCTGCTGCTGTCAGTGGTCCCACCGCCCACACAATGCATTGCCTGCTGCCAGTGCCACACGTCACTCCACCTCCTCCTGCTGCTGCTGTTGTATTTATCCTACTGCTGTCAGAGGTCCCACCGCCAGGGTCCACACTATGCATTGCCTGCTGTCAGTGCCACACGTCCCTCCTCCTCCTCCTGCTGCTGTTGTATTTATCCTGCTGCTGTCAGTGGTCCCACCACCAGGGTCCACACTATGCATTGCCTGCTGTCAGTGCCACACATCACGTTTTCAGTTTTGTTTTTTTAAGTACACCTATTTCAATGTGAATTCACTTTAAAAAAACACACAAAAAAACCCCGAATTCACGAATACGAATTTTTAACGAATTTTTAGGCGTAACCTCGAACCGAATATGAACTCAAACCGAATTTCGTGGTCGAAGGCGAATTCGAATGTCATGCAGACCCGAATTCGAATGTACCCGAACCGAATTTTGGTACATCTGAGCATGCCTGGAAATGACATTTATTGGATTTTCAGAAAGTGCACAATAATTGTTTAAATAAAATGAGGCAGGTGCATAAATGTGGGCACAGTTTTCATTTTATTGATTCCAAAACCTTTAGAACTAATTTTTGGAACTCAAGTTGGCTTGGTAAGCTCAATGACCCCAGACCTACATACACAGGTGAATCCAATTATGAGAAAAAGTATTTAAGGGGGTCAATTGTAAGTTTCCCTCCTCTTTTAATTTTCTCTGAAGAGTAGCAACATGGGGGTCTCAAAACAACTCTCAAATGACCTGAAGACAAAGATTGTTCACCATCATGGTTTAGGGGAAGGATACAGAAAGCTGTCTCAGAGATTTCAGCTGTCTGTTTCCACAGTTAGGGACATATTGAGGAAATAGAAGACCACAGGCTCTATTCAAGTTAAGGATTGAAGTGGCAAACCAAGAAAAATCGCGGATAGACAGAAGCGACAAATGGTGAGAACAGTCGGAGTCAACCCACAGACCAGCACCAAAGACCTACAACATCATCTTGCTGCAGATGGAGTCACTGTGCATCATTCAGCCTTTTCTCCGCCCACAGCACAAACACAGCCGCTTGAGGTATGCTAAAGCACATTTGGACAAGTCAGATTCATTTTGGAATAAGGTGCTGTGGACTGATGAAACTAAAATTGAGTTATTTGGGCATAACAAGGGGTGTTATGCATGGAAGAAAAACAACACAGCATTCCAAGAAGAACACCTGCTACCTACAGTAACATATGGTGGTGGTTCCATCATGATGTGGGGCTGTGTGGCCAGGGCAGGGACTGGGAATCTTGTCAAAGTTGCCAATCTATTGCATTTTGTGGGAAACTGCTGTCAGATTATGTGTATTTTGTGGGAGACCGTTGCCCGATTTTGTGTGTGTGTGGGGGGGGGGAGGGCAATTGCCCCAGTATAGGTAGCATAGTTGCCCCAGTATATGTAATAAAGTTGCCACCAGTATAGGTAGCTAGTATAGTTGCTCCCAGTATAGGTAGTATAGTTGCCCCAGTATAGGTAGCTATTATAGATGCCCCCAATATAGGTAGTATAGTTGCCCGTAGTATAGTTGCCCCAGTATAGCTAGTATAGTTGCCCACAGTGTAGGTAGTATAGTTGCCCACAGTGTAGCTAGTATAGTTGCCCCAGTATAAATAGTATAGTTGTCCCACCGGGAGACTTGGGCTCAGTATACAGCCGATGTACGGCTTACCCTGCTCCTGCATAAGTCCCAGCGGCGTTAATTACTATTCCCCCTCCAGATCCATGTGGATGGTGGGGAATTATGTCATTCAGCTTCCAGCTATTGCTGGCGGCCAAATTACAGTGTTTTAAAATTAACTTCATCTCCGTCTTCTGATGGTGCCAAAGTTACTCACTGTGCACTGCTATAGCAATAATTCCTTTTACGTTGTATGTTAGCTGCACTGCGCTGTATAGGCCGTGTTCGGAGCGGGAGAGGGAAGCTAGTAACACAGTAGAGTGAGAGAGGAGAGGGACCAAGGAAAGCGAGGCAAAGACACAAAGAGGTGTGAGTTAGAGGGTGACTGAAGGGACAAAATAAGAGTGAGAAGGGAGGGAAAGACTCAGGTGATTGGGAGAGAAGATAGGTAGACAGAAGGACAGTAGAAGATGGAGGCAATGATGTAGGAAAGTGGGAGAATGTCAGAGAAGAGAGGAGGAAGAAGAGGCAAAGGAGAGTGGGAGAGAAAATACTGTAGGTAGAGGGAGGGTAGAAGATAGGAGGGAGTGAAACACTGGAAAGTGGGATTCGCAGGAAGAAAGAGGGGGGGGGGGAACAAAAATGAGTGGGGGGTAGAAAGGTGTGTCTCACCACACTGGGAAGGGGGAAGACAAGAAGAGCAGATGGAGGGGCTTATAGGTAGAAGAGACTGAACCAGGACAATCAGGAGGCAGCCAGACACAGGGACTTTCAGAGGCGAGTTAGCATATGTAAATAGTAGATAACAGGATAAGAGGCTAAGGATAAGAATATAATAAATTGAGGTAGCTTAGTTATGCAATTCCTACTAGATTTGGTACTGCAGACACGGGTGTATACTATTGCACTTGATTGGCTGACAGATTGCAAATTTTTGAACAGAGGCACAAACAAGGTTAAAAACTTTTAAAAACTGTTTAAAAGGGGGAAGTTTGGTGGGCTTAACTCCCTCATAGAAAAACAGACTGAAAGACGTTACTATAATGGTAAGTCCACCAAAGACCTCCCCCCTTTTTGAACGGTTTTTAAACGTTTTTAACCTTGTTGGCGCCTCTGTTCAAAAATGTGCAATCAGTCTAGTCCACCCTTGGTGGAGGGGTGTAACCCCATTTCTTCCTATCTACAGAAAGCGACTTCTTAAACCTGAGTGGGGTCAGGTTCTAATTCTCCCCACCTGCCTTGTCAGTGGTTCCCTGTGCGGTAACCCTTGTTTGTGAGTATAACTGTTAATACTTTCATATTAATCTACTTACCGGTAATAGACTTACGGTAAATCCTACACTATATTGGGCTCTCGTTTTTTTTAATCTTCGTTTCAAGCACTGATTGGCTGACGGGCTGTTTGTGGACCATGTAAAATGGCAGATTGCTGGCTGGAAGTAAACATTTGCTTCTTGTGTGTATAGAATGATTAATCCTTAATGCTGGGAAGCCGGGTATTTTACTGTTCATGCTGCAGATGATCACGATGATAGCCAATTAGACCAGTAAAAGGAGCAGAGGTCCCCCCAACATCCAGAAAAGCTCACTCGCGGGTATTTATTGACACACAAGAGGACAATGGGTCATCTCTGACAACTCCTGACATGTTCTCCGTGCAGTTCTGTCACTCAGTCATCCCTCTGAGAACATCACGGCCACAGCAGATATGATTGTGATCATTGTTGGTGGCAGTTTGAGCATTGGAACAATCTTCTTTGTGGTGTATGTATTTATGGTCCCCACTATTGTCTATGTTGCACCCTTGGCACATGACTGAAAAGCTAATCAAGAAGTACAAGAGAATTGCAATTCGTTGTGCTTTCAACAATAATGTGGGCTTTGGTAATTTATGCTTGTTTATTTTTTAACACGCACACACCCAATGGCTTGTATTTCGTTAAAGGAGTTTATTGAAAACACCAAAATTTGTACACATGCATAGCATTAGTATATACATAAAGTATATTTCAGGAAACAAACAAGGACAGGAAAATGAAAAAGAGATTTGTCATTTGTAAATATCGGATCAGTTCATTTCGGCGTGCGGCTTTGAGAGCTGAGCACCGAAACTGGGCGCCGTCATAGCAGCAATGCTATGATGCGCATCCCGCGTAGCGGTAATTCGGGGCTCTGGCGGCTGCAAGACCCCGAATTACATCTCCCTCCGAATTGCGACAACTCGGAGGGAGAATAGCATTTAATGCAGCCTCGGAGTTTAGCAGCAGTGGGGAAAGCCGTCATTTGGCTCTCCCTGCGCCGAACTGAGCTGCGCCGACATAACATGCACCCTGTAAATGTCATTTGTATACCACAGCAACAACAATTAACACATGATAAGTAGCAACTTCTAATAAAAAAGGAAAGAAAAGGTAAGCACATTTAACCAAGGGGAACAAAAGAAAGGGAAAAGAGAAGCAAAACAAACCAGCAAGCAAACCCCAATATTACTGCCAGCTGCTCGGGCATATTGCACTATAAGAGCATTAGGTACTAAGACGATAAAGCTACGTACCAACCGGCAGACGCGGGCAGGTGGATCGTGATCTCCGCCAATGAACGATTGTTTCCCTGATCCATCTGGTTGAATCACCATGCGTCATTTGCAGCTTAGTAAACAAACTATCATTTACATGGTCACAGTAAAACCCGCGCAAGTCAAGGAGGAATGGAACGATCCTCAGAGTTTTAATCGGACATGTCGGTCGCTCAAAAACTAATGATCGCTGCTGGTGGCACGCGTCATTAAAGATCATTGAACACATTTTAGTTAAACGATTGAAAAATCATTAATCGCGCAAAATCGTTCACGAAAATCACTAAGTGGGTATGGGCCTTTTGACTTTTTAAGGTGTAATTGTATCTATCCTCCTCCT
The DNA here is from genome assembly GCF_040937935.1 of Hyperolius riggenbachi. Taxonomy (NCBI): domain Eukaryota; kingdom Metazoa; phylum Chordata; class Amphibia; order Anura; family Hyperoliidae; genus Hyperolius; species Hyperolius riggenbachi. Next base: position 195,148,053 of record NC_090655.1, on the reverse strand, counting down.
CCTCCTAAAAATACTTTTTTAGATATCCCACAGTTTTATTTTAAATTTGAATTCAGTTTTTAAGTTTTTACTGTTTCATTGTCTCTGCTCAATGACATCTTCACTGAAGTATGCTAGAGCTCAACTCTATGAACTATTGCTCCTTTTTATCTCTTTCCTGCTCTCAGAAGCCATTTACTGACAGGAAAGTATTTTATTGCTGTAATTACTTAGCAGTGAGGGTTATGCTATAGTCTCACCCAGTCCGACCCGGACCCGACCCAGACACAAACTGTCACTTGCATACCTGATGTTTAACTCTTTCAGGCAGAGAGAGAAAAAAAAAAGAAACACAGCCTAGTTATTTGTGTTCTTGGCACCATAAATATTCATGTCTATCTCAAAATGTCACATGTCACTTCGGTTGTCCTTTAAATAGAGCATGTCTCAATTATCAGCTAAGAGGACATTCAGGATGCTGGAGGGCAAAAGCCTTGGAATATGGGATCGGATATACACTGTAGTTTAACACTGTTCAGTTCTCAAAATGAAATATCTGGTATATTTAACCATAGTGTAATGCGCTTACCTTCCAGCAGGAGGTCCTGCGGCGTCTCCGGCATGGTCCGGGCGAGCAGCGGGGCCTCTGCGCTGGAGTCTTCCTCCGGCGGTGTCTTCTGAGTCGCGCGTGCGTGTTGCGACTTTTGGGTCGCGCGCAAGTTCGAATGAGCCTTATAGGCTCAGGAGGAGGTTTTACGATACAGCAGGTGATGTCACTAGGTGACATCACCAGATGGGAGTGGCTACTGGTTGAATGCTTCTGGTATTTAAGGCCAGAGCATTCAGTTCTCACTGACCTTGATACTAATCAGTTCGCTGGTTCTAGGTCTAGCTAGCTAGCTATATTATTGTAACATCATATTGTATATTTTCTGTGTACCGACTTCTCGCTTGCCTCCTGACCTCACTCTTGTCTAGTCCTTCTGTACTGCTGCCATCTGATTTACGTTACCGACTCGGCTCTGTCCCTGACTCTGTTTCTGCCTGATCCTTGCAGTACAACTGACATCTAATTCGTGTGTATGACCCTGCTCAAACATTGGACTATGATTTAGCTTAACGACTTTGTACCTTGATATCTCTGACCTGTACTTGACCTAAGCCAGATTTTGACTACGTTGTGTTGTATTTACCTGTACGCTACCTAAACGCTATCTCATCACGCACCAGCGTGGTATTATCAAGGTCCATAAAAGGTATCATGGAGGAATTGCGAGAGCAGATTCGGACAATTGCCAGTGCGGTTGGGCACCTCACTGAGCAAATAGCCACTCAGCAACCACAGATAACACAGTTTTCCAACGCACTCGCTCAGATCAATATACCAGCGAATGTTAATGTTCAGCAATCTCCTCCACCGGCTCTTGTTCCCACTATAATTGAGCCAAAAATGCCATTACCTGAGAAATTTTCAGGTTCTCGCTCTGACTTTAGTAACTTCCGCAACCGATGTATGTCTTACTTTGAGGTCAGGTCTAGATCCTCTGGTACTGAATCCCAGAAAATTACTTTGGTCAAAACTTTATTACAGGGAGACTCAAAAACTTGGACATATGGGTTAAATCCTGAAGATGTAGCCCATTCATCTGTAGAAAAGTTTTTTGATGCTATGGATGTAATATATGCTGATCCAGACATTACAGCTACGGCTACCCGCAAGTTGCGAGATTTACATCAGGAAAGGCATACAGTTGAAGAGTATGTGGACGAGTTTAGAAAATGGTCGGTATCTGTCAAGTGGGGTGAGGCAGCACTTCTCGACCAATTTCTCTTTGGCCTAGCAGACTCTGTAAATGACATGCTTGTCAGTCATCCTGAGCCTAGAACTCTGGAGGATGCGATTTCCTTGGCCATAAGGGTTGACAGACGGATCAGACACAGACGTCAAAACAAAGTCTGTTCTGTCTTAGGGAACCTTAGACCGGGTAGCACATCCTCCAGTGAAGAGCCAATGCAATTGGGCTTCTCGCGACTTTCACCCGCAGAGAAGCTCAGAAGAAAGCAGACTGATCTTTTTATGTATTGTATTGAAAAAGGTCACGTTGCTCAGAATTGTTCTGCAAAGAGGAAGGCTCCGGAAAACTCCAGCGCCTTGGTGAAGTTGGGGAACCTCACCTGGGCGGGCCAAATGTTCCCCTAAAAATTAAGAAATGTATTTTGCCAGTCACTATACACTGGGGTTAATGTTGCATTTCAAACTGAAGCCTTTATTGATTCGGGGGCGGCAGGAAATTTCATAGACTCTTAGCATAGATTTTGTAGCCAACCTGGGTATTCCTGCTCTCACTTTGCAGAACAAACTCTATGTTACGGCCATAGATGATACCCCTTTGCAGCCCAAACAGACCATATCTATCACACCAGAGATTTCATTGCACTTTGGGGCTCTACATTATGAGAAGATTCAGCTGTATGTATTCTGAATGCCTTCTAGTTCACTCGTGTTGGGATTACCTTGGTTGCAGAGACATAATCCCCACATTGATTGGTGTTTGGGACAACTTACAGGCTTACAGCATTGTCAGGATGCATGTACAGGTATACGGGGTATCCCTCTTCGCAGTCTAGGGGTCAAACCAGTAACATTACCACCACATTATGAGGATTTTTCTGACGTGTTCTCTTCTCAATCAGCCGATAAACTCGCACCACACAGATCGTATGATTGTCCCATTGATATGTTGCCCGGTACTATGCCTCCACGGGGTCAGCTCTACAACCTCATAGGGCCTGAGAAAATTTCTATGAAAGAATACATTAAGGAAAACTTAGAGAAGAGGTTTATTAGACCATCCACTTCACCAGCCGGCGCCGGCGCCGGCTTTTTCTTTGTAGAGAAAAAAGATGGACGGTTACGCCCCTGTATCGATTATAGGCGACTGAATAAGATTACCATCAAAAATAGGTACCCTTTATCTTTGATTGACGATCTATTTGTACAAGTTTCAGGAGCTAAGATCTTCTCTAAGTTAGATTTGCGAGAGGCATATAACCTGATTAGAATTCGTCAGGGAGACGAGTGGAAGACAGCCTTCAATACACAAGACGGGCATTACAAATATCTCGTGATGCCTTTCGGGTTATGTAATGCACCAGCTGTCTTTCAGGACTTTGTAAATTATGTCTTTAGGGATGTATTAGGAAGATTTGTGGTCGTTTATTTGGACTAGTAGCATAGGAGGAGCACTACAAAGCTGGACAACAGTCAGTGTGCCACGGTCTTCGTCCCAGTGTCCCTTGGGGCGCACCAACACCAACTTTCTCCAAAGAGACCGGCACCACTCAAGCAGGGTAGTCTTTAAGCTCTTTTATTGCATAGAAAGTGGCAATACAATGACAGTCGCTGTTTCGGGCCTAGCCCTTTATCAAATTGCAGTAGCCAACTAGAACTGTGGCTACTGCAATTTGATAAAGGGCTAGGCCCGAAACAGCGACTGTCATTGTATTGCCACTTTCTATGCAATAAAAGAGCTTAAAGACTACCCTGCTTGAGTGGTGCCGGTCTCTTTGGAGAAAGTCGTTTATTTGGACGACATTCTAATATATTCTGATTCTTTATTTGAACATCGGGGACATGTGAGATTTGTGTTACAAAAAGAGAAAATTCATTATTTGCTAAATTTGAGAAATGTCTATTTGAAGTTACACAGGTTCCTTTCCTTGGCTATGTCATTTCCGATACCGGTCTGTCCATGGATGAGAAAAAAGTATCAGCAGTTCAGGATTGGCCACCTCCCAAGGGCCTCAAGGCCATCCAACGATTCATAGGATTTGCTTATTACTATCGCAGGTTCATTAAAAAATGTTCCTCTTTGGTTGCACCGTTGACCGATTTAACCAAAAAGGATGCAGACCCAGTCAATTGGTCACCTCAGGCCTATAAAGCATTTCGGGTCTTAAGAATGCATTCTGTTCATCTCCTATCCTCACCCATGCCAATGTAAATCTACCTTTCATAGTGGAGGTGGATGCTTCTGACTTAGGAGTAGGAGCTGTACTCTCCCAGTTTTCAGGTCGCCCAGAGCGATTACATGCTCGTCCCCTCCTCCGCCAATAGAGGTGGAGGGTAAACCCGAATATGAAATTGAGAAAATTTTAGACTCCAGGAAAGTTCGTGGTTCTGTACAGTACTTGGTGGATTGGAAAGGGTATGGGTCGGAGGAAAGGTGTTAAGTTCCAGCCCGTCAGATCCATGCTGATCAGTTAATTCAGGATTTTCATCTGGAATTTCCTGATAAACCTGGAGAGTGTTTGGAGACCAAACACGCTTACCTTCCAGCGGCAGGTACCGCGGCATCTCCGGGGCTTCTGCGCTGGAGTCTTCTGGCAGGATCCCCGGCGTCCCTCCGGCAGTGTCTTCTGACTCGCGCACGTGCGTGATGTGACCTTTGGGTCACGTGCGAGTTTGAGTGAGCCTTATAGGCTCAGGAGGAGGATTTAGGATACAGCAGGTGATGCCAGGCCAGAGCATTCAGTTCTAGCTGGCCTTGATACTAATCAGTTTGCTGGTTCTAGGTCTAGCTAGCTACTTTGAGCTACATTGATATATTGTGTAGACGCACAATATATATGTACTCCAGTTAGTCAGTCTTTGTTATTTTCGTATTTATTCTCGTAATATTATTGTAACATCATATTGTATATTTTCTGTTTACCAACTTCTCGCTTGCCTCCTGACCTCACTCTTGTCTAGTCCCTCTGTACTGCTGCCATCTGATTTACGTTACTGACTCGGCTCTGTCCCTGACTCTGTTTCTGCCTGATCCTTGCAGTACGACTGACATCTGATTCGTGTGTATGACCCTGCTCAAACATTGGACTACGATTTAGCTTAACGACTTTGTACCTAGATAACCTGTACTCGACCTGAGCCAGATTTTATCTACGTCGTGTTGTATTTACCTGTACGCTACCTAAACGCTATCTCATCATGCACCAGCGTGATACGTAGTTCCTACACCAAGTTACAAATTCTATGTGCAAATACTAGTTTTGTGTCCAATTAGTGTAAGATTTTACTGATCTTGAACCCAATACTAGGTGAGTCAGGTGATAACTATTTTGTAGTTACAGATTTTCTGGCTCTGAAGAATTCATGCAAGAGCAATTTAATCAGTTAAAAGGCAGCAGTAATTTAACATGCATATTCTAGAACCTAGAGGGATTAGACAACCTATATAAAATGTAGCGATCTGTTTTCAAAGTGTTGAAACTTTTGGGCTAAACCTCAGTAAAAGCAATACAGGTAGAGTTCTAGACACATTGGGCAACTGAGAACTGATCGTCAAATTAGTTGATCTTTTTGGAGTGAGTTCACCTTATGCCTATAATGCATTTGAATTTCAATTGAGTGATACTCATTTTGATACCTCTAGGCTTCCTTATCAGTCCCTCAACACTCCCTCAAAACTCACTTTGTCCGACTAGCATACACTCTACCTTGGGCCATTCCCCCTTCAACCTAAGGTCCTATTAGATACAGTATCCTGAAAACACACTTCCTCTATATGTTTATTGTATACTACCCCACCTCTTGTTTACCCTCTATTCCTTTAGATTGTAAGCTCACAAGGGCAGGTCTCTCTCACCCTTTTGTGTCTTGGAATTTGTTATACATTTTATTCATCGTGTTACTTTTGTCTCTGCAATTACCAATTCTGTATTGATTCTGTATTTTGTTACCAATTCTTTATTTTGTATATTGGTGTATACCATTGTCTGTATTATTATGTACCCCATTTTTGTTTCTTACTTTGTACATCGCCACGGAATATGTTGGTGCTTTATAAATACATAATAATAATAATAAAAGTAATAATAATAAATCAATTTGGTCCAAAGTTAGAATATCATCTTTCCACTTGCAGAAAAATATTTAAAACCACCAAACTAGCCTTTATTGTTTGCAGTAAGTGATATGCTTTCAACATGATATTTGGAGCTCTGCATATTTGTATTAAGCCTAATTAGTTGGAAATCCACTATAATGACAGGAGTGTCAAGAAACTGGGACTTGAAGGAAAGACGAAGCTGCAGGAATCTGAAGAGATCCTTATTAGTGAAAGAAAAAAATAACCTTAATGAGCCAATTCACCATTAGAAACAACTTGGCTTAGGAACTGTACACCTTTAGCCTGCCAAGAGTAAATATTGCGTCATTTGTCTAATACCTTAAGATTTGTAGTGTTTCAGCGAGAAGTGTAAAAATACAGTACGATTATTTTATTTCCTCAGACAAACGTATCCTGACTGAACATTATAGATTGAGTAAGTATTCTATCAGCCCTAACGTTATGTAATACCTCTGTTGGAGAATTGCTGTTTACACATTAAAACTACAGTATACTAATGCTGCTTTAAGGCCATTACAAGTACCAAACTGTTTAGTCAGCTGAGCAACTTAAAAAGCTACGTAATACTTTCAGAACATACACTTACTTTTAAACTACAGTTTATTTATGTCCCTTGATATCGACTTTTTCAAAGCATGGTTTCTTCTTCTGTTCCTTTTTTCATTTGTTGTATACCCTGTTCTTGACTATAAGCTTCCGCAGCACGAGTCGTGGTCCCATTTTTTCCTTTATAGTCTTGCCTGGGAGCCATCACTAATTGATATCATTGACCACAAGGTCAGTAATTTTACAAAGTGAAACCTAGTTTGTGTTTTAAAGAACCACCACCATCGTCAAAAAATTTACAATTTAAAACACATGAAAAAAAATTCTCCCAGAGTAAAATGTGCTATAAATGAATTTCTCCTGTGTTGCTGTCACTTACAGTACATAGTAGAAATCTGCCAGGACTGTCAGGTTTTGGCCTAGCCCATCCCCTCATGGGGGATTCTCAGGGATTTTATTAATTTCGAAAGCACTTAATGAACAGCATTTTCTCAGTCCAACTGCCAGAATAGCGTGCAAATAGGTAGAGGGGGCGATCTGCATCTTTATATAGGTGCTTTTGTAAATAATACATGAAATACTGAAAATCCCTCATGAATAGATTGACTAGTCAAAAACCTATAGATTCCATCAGATTTCTACTAACTACCGTAAGTGACAGCAACATAGGAGAAAAGTAATTTATGGCTTATACTTCCTATTAGTATGTGTTTACATGTACTGTATTTTTTCAGACTATAAGAATAAGATGCTCCTGACCATAAGACGCACCTAGGTTTAGAGGACAAAAACCAGGGGAAAAATATATACTAAACCTGGTGCATCCATGGTGAAGGGACATCTTGTGGATTATGCCCCCTTTGTACCTCATGCCCTCTTGCATCTCTTGCGTCTCCCTGTCTCCTGCTCTGTCCTGCTTGTGTCTTCCATGTCCCTCATGTGTCCACCTCTGTCCTCCTTGTGTCTGCCTCCGTCCTCCTTGTGTCCTCCTCTATGCCCCTTTGGGTCCCCCTGTGTCCTCCGTTTGTCCCCGTGTCCTCCTCTGCATGGGCACAGTGCAGGGAGTCCCTGACATTGGAGGTTCGTATTGGCAGGTGTTCACAAGTCAAGAACTCCCTGCATTTGGACTATAAGACGTAGTGACTTTTTTACCCACTTTTGGGGGAGAAAAAGTGAGTCTTACGGTCCAAAAAATACAGTATTTTACATTTTACAAATTGTTGCAATAGTGGTCCTTTAAATAAACCAAGCAGGAACTCCAGGCAATTGTAAGTAAGACTTTGAAGACAACTACACCAAACTACACCAAGGTTTTTGACTAGCTAAACTGGTCCCCAGAGACACTGTACAGTCACGGGCACGTACAGCTGTGGAGGTTGTGTCTATTGTCAGTATCTGCAGGTTGGCAGGTCTGTAGTGTTACCCAATGGACAACAGTGGAACTTAAGACACTTTGTTAACTGCAATACGGTGGGGGTCATCTATCTACTGTATTGTAGGTGTGGGTGTTTTTACATTGGCAAAACATCAAGAGCTTTCAAGGAAAGGATTAAGAACCACGTGGGTGACATTGCAAACTGCAACTTTAAATCTCCTATCTCCAGACATGTACATCTGGAACATAGAGGAGCTTTATTAAGTTTGTGGGTCTGGACAGGATACATGCACACTCTCGAGGTGGTGACATTGACAGAGCCCTCTTACAGTTGGAATCCCGTTGGATTTTCAATCTTAATGCCACGGTACCAAAAGGCCTGAATGATAGTATCAACTATCGAGTGTTCTTGCCTAAATAACTTCCATAGCTGTCTAATAATATTCTGGAGCCTAGGAAGGGGTTTTTTGTAGCTGTCCTCTGACCCCCTGTTCTCTCTCCCCCCCCCCTTCCCACCCAGGACATCCGTTCCTCCCTGTCCTTCCCTTTCCCTTTCCCCTCCTTTTCCCTGTCCCCATTCCCCCATTGTCCTATCCTCCTTTCCCCACCCTTTCCTCACCCATCCATTCTTCTCCCTCCCTTCTTTCCCAATTCTCCCGTCCCCACCCTTACCCTGTATGCACCTCATGTCATCACCTGCGGGGGCCTTTATACCATTGACCCTCCAACCCTATCCTGCCCCACGCTCCCGTCCCATGGTCTTTTTTGGCTGTAGCTTTTCATTCTGGCCAATTTATACGACTGATGGTGGGTCTTTTTGATTATACCCCCACAGTATCTATCATTTTTTTATATGGGCCGGTCTCTCTCCATCTCCTATATATTTTGTTACTTATTTTGATGTACGGATGTCCGCGTCCGCGGACATGGTGTGCCCAGTACGTTTTTCTGGGTTGCCATTGTCTGCTCACGCGGATTTCCGTTTTTTGTGAGTTCAAAGTGTCCACTGTCACTTTCGATTATAGATACTATCTCTGTTTTGTAACCGTCCCTGCAGGTGGCCGGATGTGGGCACGGGAATAAATAGGGATGTTTATGGGCATCTGGTACATATATTATATTTTTTGATTGTATTTGCTGTTTCCTTTTAATAATTATTTTCGCGTGGTTTCACGCATCCCTCATCTGGCTGCGGCTGCGCTGTTTGGGTTCGCCCGGTCCCTCCCTCCTCGTCTTCCTCAATGGGCGGCCACTCCTCTGACGCCCTCTGGTAGGGTCATCTGACACCTCCATCATGGCTGTCGATGGAACGCATTTGCGTTCCGGATGTCCGCCGCCCACACGCCCGCACGTTGTTTGTGGGCGTGTGTTGGTGACGGGGATGGAGGGGGGGCGGGCGGGGCTGCGCAGCCGCATTCAGTACTTATGGACGCCAATATGGCGTCCATACACACGTTACCGCTGTCTGCCTTTGAAAAAGCCGTTAGATGCGGCGAAACATGTCAGGCTCTCTCTGACAGCGCTTCCCCCTTCCACACCAGCGGATTCCTGTATCTCTTGGATGATGTAGGGCTGGACATACGGAGCACCTTGGCACTCGTGGCACTCACAAGTCAACAGCTTCCTTGCTGTCCGGATCCTCTGACCTAAGGACTGGTAACTATAGGACAAATCTGTCCAGCACATTGCAAGTGCACACACACCCTGCGATTGGGGGACCTACTGTCTGTGTTATTTTGTCCTGGACTTTTCCATCTGCCTGTGATCTATCTGCCAACAGTTTACCCTGCGATTGGGGGACTCTTTTATGCCTAAGCTGTGCACACCATCAGCTGCTTTTCTGTGTTTAAAGCTCTCTTACGGCTTGCTTCATCATATGTCTATGAAGACTGTCATCGCTTGCTGCTGCTTCTCACAAATGAGCGCCTCCCTTGCATGGCTGCTATGAACTTTAACCGCTGACAATCAGCATACTAACATCATTTTTTGCTACCTATGTTACTCCATTTTTGATCAATTGCCACGAACCTTATCATCTGTTTGCCATTGATACTATAGCCTCACACATCCTACAGCAACTTTACTACCATCTTGCCTTTTGCCAAGTACAGGAATCCGGGAATTTGCCATGTTGGGGACTGCAGCCCCTATTGGTGTTGGAAAGGTGTTGGGAAGTATTTCTATGGGTTTTAGAGGGGGGTTTAGGGTTTATACTCTGGAGTTTTGTATAATTTTGTATATATATATATTTTTTTTTTCATTAATAAAGTATTGTTTGTCTTTTTCATGCACCCAAGAGCCAATCCTCATTCATTTCATTAGCTATTCATTTATGTTGGCATGTGCATGAGAAAGACTTTTTTCTTTTTTGATCGATAATAATTGTATGCTTAGGCATGGTTTAGGTATTACCCTATTTTGACGCCACCCTTGATTTTGAGAGATTTTTATATTAAATTTACATAAGGGGTTAAGCCCCTAGGTTGGCGATCAAAGGGGTCCTTTTTGGGAGGTGGAGAGAATCTGATTTACCTGCCCTTTACATTTGGCCATGCTACAGTGGGACGAGATCGTGCAACAGGTTGGGGAGGAGTGTGCACGGGAGAGGGGGGTCAGGGGGGCGGAGCAATTGATCAATTCAGGCTTTAGAAAACTTGAAAAGTTATATGAACAAAAAAGTAGAATATGGTGGAACATCAAGTTTAACAAGAACTATTTGTCCGAAGGAAAGATCCCTCTTTGGTTACGCATCCAGATTTTTCCATTTAAAAAGAATTTGCCTGATGGCTTCAAGTCTAGATGGGAAAATAATTTTGAGAAGTGCTCTAGGGTAATGCTGGAGCTTATGCAGGAGCTTGAGGAGGTTGATTTGGTTGATATTGAGAAAAAGATTACTGTTGTTTTGGAATCTCTCCATGCTGTGAGGGAACACCCTCTATATATTACGAGGAATAATAACCTACAAACTTATATCGCAAAATATAATAAAGAGATTGTCACCAGGAAGGACAATAAATTTGAGCGCGATAAAATCGCGTATAAGTTTGGCTACGCCTACAAATGGGACAAATTACCTCCGAAAGGTAAAAAACCGCTTCCACATAGACATCCCCCTAAAAAACCATCACCACAGGCACCTGCTGAGGCTCCAGCTAGCTCTAGTGCTGTTGAAGATTCTGATTCATCAGTGGGGGGAGCGGACAAGAGTTCCGTGTCCTCCACTGATTTACATCCTGATATTCCTCATCGCCCAGTAACAAGATCAGTGGGGGCTAAAAACTTGCCAAAAACTCTTAAAGACAAAGATAGTAAGAAAAAGAGAGAGAAACAAGGCAAAAACAAGCAGGTGGGCCCGATTAATAAATATCTGACAAGTGCCACTGATTCCCAGGGGGAGGAAAGTGAATCTGAACTGGGAGCATGTGGACCCTCCGGCTCTCAATCCTCCTCTACGGGTTTTTTAGGGGAGGATGGGGAGCAGACTGCACGGATGTAGTAGTTCCTTCAATTCAGACCCAATCTTCATCATCTAGTAATTTGCAAGTTGTCAATATTTCTGGTTACACCTTATCCCAAGGCACCATTGACCTCTTAGGCAAGGGCCTTGGTTTTTGCCCCAACAATAATCTAGACAGGTTTGAATTTGTGAAGGATCTACATCTGTTCGGCCGTAATCTCACACTAAGATCTTTACATAAAAAGAAAAGTGATGCCCCGCTTGGGGGAGCCATTGTAGACTGGAAAGAATGGTCCAACCAGGACTATAGAGCATTAATGGATTTGGTAAAGTTAAGTGAGGAAACTGATCTGGACGCTGAGGAAGATCTTTTTGGGTTTTCTACTCCCAGGCGAACCATCAGTGAACAGATCAATCAACAATTTAAGCCTAGATCCGCCTCGTTCCCTCCCTTCTCCTTGTGCCCTAGTGTCCATACGTTTGTCTCGCTGGTCGAGAGAGACATACGTACTTTATGGATAACAAACAACCAGGAATCTAATCTATCCAAGGATGAACGTTGCGCATTGATGGAATTGCGCAACAATAGGGACATTATTGTTAAACCTTCGGACAAGGGAGGGAACGTGGTGGTCATGAGGGTAGAGCAGTATGTCTACATGTGTCAGAAAATTCTTAATAACAAGGATTGGTATCGGAGGGTACCCGCATCCAGGGTCATCAATAATCAGCGTATGTTGTTTGATTTGATCGATACGGCGATTGGCCAGGGCGTTATTACGGCAGAGGTGGGTTCGACTCTTAAAGTGGAAAATCCCACCATACCCACATTCTACGCCCTGCCCAAAGTACACAAAAATGTGAATCGACCACCGGAACGACCCATTGTCTCAGGCAATGGGTCATTAAGCGAGCGCATCAGTGTATATGTGGACAAGCATTTACAGCCACATGTCCACCGTCTACCTTCATACATTCGCGATACACTGCATCTTTTGGGAATTCTCGAGGGATTGCAGCTTCCTGCCGATTCTTTGTTGGTGACCCTGGATGTGGAGGCCCTCTATTCTAGTATTCCACAAGATAAGGGAGTAGAGGTGGTCGGCAAATTTCTTTCAGAGATGGAGATTGGAGAGATGCCCCATAACCAATTTGTTCTTGATCTATTAACATTCATATTACAGAATAATGTGTTTGTTTTTGATGGCGTATACTACCTCCAGGTGCAGGGGGCCACTATGGGGACCACTTGTGCCCCCTCACTGGCGAACCTGTACCTGGGGGATTGGGAACGCCTCCTTTTCGGCAATGATGCCCTCGTCATGTACCTGTGCCACATTGTGGCGTGGCACAGGTACATAGACGATGTGTTGATGTTTTGGACAGGTGGCAGGGAACTATTGCAGGACTTTGTCACTACACTTAACTGCAACAATTGGAATTTAAAATTTACGATGGAATGTAGCAATCATTCCATAGCGTTCTTAGATCTTAAAATTGATGTCAGTGTCGACGGTTTCCTGTCAACCAATCTTTATCGCAAACCTACTGCTTCCAATGCATATTTACACGCCAGCAGCGCACATCCGACACACACAATTCGCGGCATCCCTACAGGTCAATACCTGCGGGCACGCCGTAACTGTAACGATGAAATCGCTTTTGAGAAGGAAGCTAAATTACTGCGCTCTCGTTTTAGAGAGAGGGGTTGCAAGGATCGATGGCTTAAGAAAGCCTATAAACGGGCGAAAACAGCGGATCGTACGACTCTTTTGATCAAAAAGAACAAAGATAATCCCAGTAACAATTTCACGCGCTTAATTACTCGTTTTAATGATCAAAACAGAGAGGTTGACAGGATACTTGCCCGACACTGGCACGTGCTAACGAATGACAAAATAGTGAGGGACTTTGTGGCACCCTCCCCCAGGTAACTTATAAACGCAGTAAAACTCTGCGGGATTCTGTGACGTCCAGTCATTTTTGGGGCAAAACTGGTCCCCACAGACACTGTACAGTCACGGGCACGTACAGCTGTGGAGGTTTTGTCTATTGTCAGTATCTGCAGGTTGGCAGGTCTGTAGTGTTACCCAATGGACGACAGTGGAACTTAAGACACTTTGTTAACTGCAATACGGTGGGGGTCATCTATCTACTGTATTGTAGGTGTGGGTGTTTTTACATTGGCAAAACATCAAGAGCTTTCAAGGAAAGGATTAAGAACCACGTGGGTGACATTGCAAACTGCAACTTTAAATCTCCTATCTTCAGACATGTACATCTGGAACATAGAGGAGATTCCAGCTTTATTAAGTTTGTGGGTCTGGACAGGATACATGCACACCCTCGAGGTGGTGACATTGACAGAGCCCTCTTACAGTTGGAATCCCGTTGGATTTTCAATCTTAATGCCACGGTACCAAAAGGCCTGAATGATAGTATCAACTATCGAGTGTTCTTGCCTAAATAACTTCCATAGTTGTCTAATAATATTCTGGAGCCTAGGAAGGGGTTTTTTGTAGCTGTCCTCTGACCCCCTGTTCTCTCTCCCCCCCCCCTTCCCACCCAGGACATCCGTTCCTCCCTGTCCTTCCCTTTCCCTTTCCCCTCCTTCTCCCTGTCCCCATTCCCCCATTGTCCTATCCTCCTTTCCCCACCCTTTCCTCACCCATCCATCCATTCTTCTCCCTCCCTTCTTTCCCAATTCTCCCGTCCCCACCCTTACCCTGTATGCACCTCATGTCATCACCTGCGGGGGCCTTTATACCATTGACCCTCCAACCCTATCCTGCCCCACGCTCCCGTCCCATGGTCTTTTTTGGCTGTAGCTTTTCATTCTGGCCAATTTATACGACTGATGGTGGGTCTTTTTGATTATACCCCCACAGTATCTATAATTTTTTTATATGGGCCGGTCTCTCTCCATCTCCTATATATTTTGTTACTTATTTTGATGTACGGATGTCCGCGTCCGCGGACATGGTGTGCCCAGTACGTTTTTCTGGGTTGCCATTGTCTGCTCACGCGGATTTCCGTTTTTTGTGAGTTCAAAGTGTCCACTGTCACTTTCGATTATAGATACTATCTCTGTTTTGTAACCGTCCCTGCAGGTGGCCGGATGTGGGCACGGGAATAAATAGGGATGTTTATGGGCATCTGGTACATATATTATATTTTTTGATTGTATTTGCTGTTTCCTTTTAATAATTATTTTCGCGTGGTTTCACGCATCCCTCATCTGGCTGCGGCTGCGCTGTTTGGGTTCGCCCGGTCCCTCCCTCCTCGTCTTCCTCAATGGGCGGCCACTCCTCTGACGCCCTCTGGTAGGGTCATCTGACACCTCCATCATGGCTGTCGATGGAACGCATTTGCGTTCCGGATGTCCGCCGCCCACACGCCCGCACGTTGTTTGTGGGCGTGTGTTGGTGACGGGGATGGAGGGGGGGCGGGCGGGGCTGCGCAGCCGCATTCAGTACTTATGGACGCCAGTATGGCGTCCATACACACGTTACCACTGTCTGCCTTTGAAAAAGCCGTTAGATGCGGCGAAACATGTCAGGCTCTCTCTGACAGCGCTTCCCCCTTCCACACCAGCGGATTCCTGTATCTCTTGGATGATGTAGGGCTGGACATACGGAGCACCTTGGCACTCGTGGCACTCACAAGTCAACAGCTTCCTTGCTGTCCGGATCCTCTGACCTAAGGACTGGTAACTATAGGACAAATCTGTCCAGCACATTGCAAGTGCACACACACCCTGCGATTGGGGGACCTACTGTCTGTGTTATTTTGTCCTGGACTTTTCCATCTGCCTGTGATCTATCTGCCAACAGTTTACCCTGCGATTGGGGGACTCTTTTATGCCTAAGCTGTGCACACCATCAGCTGCTTTTCTGTGTTTAAAGCTCTCTTACGGCTTGCTTCATCATATGTCTATGAAGACTGTCATCGCTTGCTGCTGCTTCTCACAAATGAGCGCCTCCCTTGCATGGCTGCTATGAACTTTAACCGCTGACAATCAGCATACTAACATCAATTTTTGCTACCTATGTTACTCCATTTTTGATCAATTGCCACGAACCTTATCATCTGTTTGCCATTGATACTATAGCCTCACACATCCTACAGCAACTTTACTACCATCTTGCCTTTTGCCAAGTACAGGAATCCGGGAATTTGCCATGTTGGGGACTGCAGCCCCTATTGGTGTTGGAAAGGTGTTGGGAAGTATTTTGATGGGTTTTAGAGGGGGGGTTTAGGGTTTATACTCTGGAGTTTTGTATAATTTTGTATATATATATATATATATATTTTTTCATTAATAAAGTATTGTTTGTCTTTTTCATGCACTCAAGAGCCAATCCTCATTCATTTCATTAGCTATAGGTTTTTGACTAGTCAATCTATTCATGAGGGATTTTCAGTATTTCATGTATTATTTACAAAAGCACCTATATAAAGATGCAGATCGCCCCCTCTACCTATTTGCACGCTATTCTGGCAGTTGGACTGAGAAAATGCTGTTCATTAAGTGCTTTCGAAATTAATAAAATCCCTGGCGTCCTCCTCGTGGCGCCCCTGGATAGTGCTGTATAGCATGAACTAATTCCCGCAGGGCGATTGTTTTGCGGTTTTTGGTTTTTGACCCTGCATATTTAGGCATGCGAAAGCAAATGCTTATTTGCATGAGCAATGTCTCGTGATTAGCCAATAGGCCAAATTTGCAAAGCCAGATTTGTCAGGTTCACTTGGTTGATGCACACATGCTTTTTCTCTGTTGTAATTAGCATTGCATTTCTTTCTTCTGAGGGCAGGTAGTGAGTGGCTTGTTTTAGGAGGTGAGAGCCCTGGAGCAGGCTATTTACGCCTGTCCGCCCCTTATGTGTCGCGCCCAGGTCATGCGCATATAGCAGAACGCAATGGACGTTGAGGTAAGTGCCTGTTTTTAATCTTGGGAGGTGTGTGCGGGCGGCTCTTCCCGGCGCTGGCCACGCTGGGGAGATCGCCTGCACCCCCCAGCCTCCACCTCCGGGGTGCCGCTGTGCGGGTTCCAGGCGGTGAGAGTGCCTGGGACCCCCGTGGCCCCCCGGTTGTATGGGGGCAATGGGAAGCCTCCTCGTGGCGCCCCTGGATAGTGCTGTATAGCATGAACTAATTCCCGCAGGGCGATTGTTTTGCGGTTTTTGGTTTTTGACCCTGCATATTTAGGCATGCGAAAGCAAATGCTTATTTGCATGAGCAATGTCTCGTGATTAGCCAATAGGCCAAATTTGCAAAGCCAGATTTGTCAGGTTCACTTGGTTGATGCACACATGCTTTTTCTCTGTTGTAATTATAATTGTCAATTCACCAGAGGTTACCAACCTATTTATCTCTTGGGAGGTCATTTACCTCCTGTGATATCTCCAAATAGCAATTCTCCAGAAGTATAGGGGAAAGTATCGACAGAGAGAAATGCAAGAGATAAATGTGAGATAAGTATGAGATAAATAAGTGATAGTTAGTAGTTAGTTTTTCTCCAAATCACAATTCACCAGGGAAGAAAGGGGGTGTGGCCATTCGTTATTTTTTCATCTCTTTATCCCCTGAATGAACCTGGAGATATCGTGGTTTTCACACAGCAGCTGCTGCTGTGGAAGATGGAGCCTTTTGAGCTTACTCTGTTAGGCCTGGTGCACACCAAAAACCGCTAGCAGATCCGCAAAATGCTAGCAGATTTTGAAACGCTTTTTCTTATTTTTCTGTAGCGTTTCAGCTAGCATTTTGCGGTTTTGTGAAGCGTTTTTGGTGTAGTAGATTTCATGTATTGTTACAGTAAAGCTGTTACTGAATAGCTACTGTAACAAAAACCACCTGGCAAACCGCTCTGAAGTGCCGTTTTTCAGAGCGGTTTGCGTTTTTCCTATACTTAACATTGAGGCAGAAACGCCTCCGCAATCCAAAATCTGCAGCAGCCCGGGAGTATGCGTTTCTGCAAAACGCCTCCCACTCTGGTGTGCACCAGCCCATTGAAATACATTACCCAAGCGTATCCACAGCCGCAAGCGGATCGCAAAATGCAGCCGAACCACTCTGGTGTGCACTAGGCCTTAGAGCTTGCTTCTATTATGAGGAGACGAAGGCGCAGGAGGAGGGTCTGTTTAATCGCCCCTCGTATTTATCGTGAGAGAACAGTTCTTGATAATTTTACTGAGATAGAGGTGGTGAAGAAGTTCAGACTCACTCGTGATATGATTTATGATATGATCCGGCAGTAAAAGGCGGGAATACTCTGGTCAGGTAGTGGTAAAACTCCGCCTCCTACCCACAATGCTTCACTTTCAAGCTTACAGAGAGGAAAAGTATCCCATGTAAATCATTAATACCGATTACCTAACTCTGCTTTCTCACACTTTCCTCATGCATATCTCTCCATTATCCCCTGCTATCGAACACTTTTCTCCCTGTCCTCTCACACTGGTGAATTGACTCCAGAGTGTTAAAATACCTCATGAGATAAACTACCTACCTTTTTTCTCTTAGTAAATCCTTTCTGGTGAATTGACGCCAATGTTATAGCTGCTTGATACCAAAGCTTGTGATTAAGAACAAAATGTGGCAGAAAAATTAGAAGGAACTAAAAAATCACTTTAGGAAGAGAACACACAGTGACATAAATATTTTTAAAAGCCAGTATTTTATTACTAGTTACATAACTTTAAATATATATTTTTTTAATTTTCATTCCTATAGCAGCTCCACATTATCCTATCCTTTCTGTAGTACTGGAGGTATTAGTATTGGACATTGTTGTTTGCTATTACAACCGTTCGGTCCTCCTCCCCAATCACTCAGCACGGGATCCCGATGGAAACGGCGGCGATAGCGGCGCGCACACGGCGGTAGCAGCGGCGGTAACACGCGACGTATTAAAAAGTCATGTTGCCGTTAATAGGGTAAAGCATGACGTTTTAATATGTTAGGATGCCACTAAATGGTTAATGCCTTCATGTTGCTGTTGCTTCACAGATTATTATTATTTATTTTATTTTATGTATAAAGCACTAATGCTAGGTACACACGATCCAATTTTCTGACAGATTTACTGTCAGATTGATTATTTCCAACACGTCCCATCTGATTTCCAATCGATTTTTCAAATGATTTTTTCTTAGAAGTGAATGGAAAATCGATCAGAAATCAGATGAGACATATTGGAAATAATTGATCTGACAGTAAATCTGCCAGAAAATTGCATCACGTTACAATGATACAAAGGATGACAGACGTATCAAGGTTATCCAACACAGGACAAAGTTATACTAGGCCATTGATACGCAAACTTGGCTCTCCAGCTGTTAAGGAACTACAAGTCCCACAATGCATTTACCTTTATGAATCATGACTGTGGCTGTCAGACTCCTGCAATGCATTGTGGGTCTTGTAGTTCCTTAACAGCTGGAGAGCGATGACGTGAGAGGCGGACCTAAGCTTGCCCACCGCCGATTACATCCAGGAAATAAAATCCTGGCTGATGCTGAGTGCCGGCGTGGTTGAGCCTTAGAAGAAGCACCGCCGTGCGAAACGGCCATCAGGCTGCCCGTATCACACCCAGCACCCACTGCCACCAACGCACCTATGGTAGGACTGTATTGTTCTCAATGTTGAACTGTTTTGCTGTTTGCATCCCAATTTTTTGAGCACAAGTCTGGAATAAATGTGTAACTTTTTCAATGCAGTGCCGGATGTTTCCGATCTCTTTTGTGACAAAGACATGCTGCAGCGTTATGTCATCCTGAGCACGCATTTGAGACATAGGTGTTTCATGAGTCAATCCCACCTTATCTAAAGGGCAATTTCTCCAAGTAGTGCTGATCATCTTACTGTTTTTCTACGTGGCTCAAATTTACGCAAACTTTGCATTCACCCTATACTTAAACATGGAGCCAG
Organism: Hyperolius riggenbachi; assembly: GCF_040937935.1. Classification (NCBI taxonomy): domain Eukaryota; kingdom Metazoa; phylum Chordata; class Amphibia; order Anura; family Hyperoliidae; genus Hyperolius; species Hyperolius riggenbachi. The sequence continues at coordinate 195,128,855 of NC_090655.1, read as the reverse complement.
TTTTTGACCCTTCACCTTTTAGTCAGATGGAACAGGACAACCAATTAAGCATTTTTTACCACACGTGCCCCCCCCCCCACCCATAAAGGAAACAAATCTGGCGGCCATTTTACAGTCTGTCTGGAGTCAGTGTAGGGAGAGCTGTGCTGCTGATTGAGGGCCAGATACGGTACATAGCTTGCTGTCACTGTTCTGTGTTATCTAGTGCTGAGTTTGTAGTGCAGTTTTAGGCCCACACTCCGCAAGCAGCGTTTTTGTTTTTGCACTTAACCATTAAAAAATTTCAGGAGAAATCAGAGGCGTATCTACAGGGGTGCCGGGGCACCTGTTACTGGGGGCGCTGGTCTGTATCATTCTAGGTATTCTCCATACAGATTCTAGTTTTTATCCAAATGATAATCTGCTACTTGGTTACATCTTTTTGGGGGACAAGCTGCATAACTGTTATTTTAGGGTATATAAGCTGACCAGGGACTGGATAGTGTAATGGTTAAGGTCTCTGCCTCTGACACAGGAGACCTGGGTTTGAATCTCGGCTCTGCCTGTTCAGTAAGCCAGCACCTATTCAGTAGGAGACCCAAGTCTCCCTAACACTGCTACTGCCTATAGAGCGCGTCCTAGTGGCTGCAGCTCTGGCGCTTTGAGTCCGCCAGGAGAAAAGCATGATATAAATGTTCTGTGTTTGTCTGTTTGTCTGTTTATTGCGATACTCTTATAGGCCATGCTTCACTTCAACTTGGGCACAACCAATTCAACTGAGACTACACGTTTACATTTTTGGAGGGGCACCTCCCTCCCTGGGGGAAAATTTCAATGTTTGCCATAGGCGCCGTTTTGCCTAGATACGCCTCTGGGAGAAGCAACATACACTTTAATTTTGCTATATTTAAAGAGACTCTGAAGCGAAATAAATTTGCTACATTTACCTTCTAATTTGCTGCAGAAGTCTCATCTGCGCTAAACCGCCGCATCCCCGCCAAAAAAAGAGGACTGCTGACCCCCCAAATCCCCAGGGGGGAATCTGGCCGGAGCTTCCTGGAAGGGGCAGAGCTCTCTGCTGTAGCTCTGCCCTTTCTGATGTCAATCACGGCGCATCGCCGCCTCTCCCCGCCCCTCTCACTCTTCCTTCACAGAGAGGGGCGGGGAGAGGCGGAGATCCGCTCGTCGATTGACGGCAGGAGAGGCAGAGCTACAGCTCATAGCTCTGCTTCCCAGGGCAGCAGAATTCATGACCAAGTTGGTCGTGGATGTTTGCCTGGGGGTTTGGGGGGGTCTGCAGCCTGCATTTTTCGGCGGGGATGCGGCGGTTTAGCGCAGATGAGACTTCTGAAGCGAATTATAAGGTAAATGTAGCAAATTTATTTCGCTTCAGAGTGTCTTTAAGCAACATGAACTTTACATGCTAATGTTCGCTAGGTTTTTACTATAGTGGAAAGGCACTGCATTCATGACAGTGGCAGTAGTTCTGCAAATGATGCACATTTATCAGATTTTCCATTATATACGAGATAATTTCATGATTATTATCATACATATGGAAAGCTCATGCCTTCTTTGTTTTTATGAGACCCTTCGCAATCAAACTGCGGTACAGTTCTTGCACATATGTGTAGACACATTTTGAATCTGGAACCTTCATATGTACCATATCTTCCACATCCAAGAGAGGGGGGCAGTCTGCCAGCTTCCTAAACAAAAAGAAAAAAGGTTTTAAAAGATAAAATGCGTTGATAATAGAGGATCGGTGACAATGTGTAATGGCAGTATGCAGCAGGTGCAAGTATAGGGAGCGGCACTGGAAACGATCATGCTTAACCATTCTGCATCCAGACCTTGTTTCCCCCTTATGGACCGGAGCAGTTTTGACTTTATCCTTACTCAAGTCACCTAAATGTTATTTTTTTTTTCCAGATTTTAAGGAATTTTTGTTTTTGAGAATTGTTTTTTTAACAATGACAAAAAGACAAATAGCGCTACACATCGCGCTCTTTATATAGATACAATATATAACAGACTAACCAGTGTCACCTTATACTATTATTTATTATTATTTAATATAAATATTATGAAAATTCCTGAGTACCTCAGGCTCTAACCAAGCTCTAGTGAGATAGAACGCTCCAATGACAGGGTATTGAAAAGTGTAGGCAATTAATTCTCTATGAGACGTTTATATTCCGCTGATTCAGAGAATTCAAACCAGGGCCTCCACGTCTTGAGAAATTGCTCATTTTTTAAGTGGATGGACTGCATTAGGTCCTCCATACGTTCAAAATATTTCATCTCAAGCAGCCATTCCGAGATCGTGGGGGCCTGGGTTAACTTCCAATGCCTTGCTATAATTATGCGAGCTGCATTTATCAGATGTTTGGATAGAGATTTTTTGTATTTTCCGAGTCTTCTCGGGGAGTTATGTAATAGGTAATAAGCGGGATCTTCAGATGCCTCAACTCTTGTAACCTGTGTAATGATAGTCTTCACAGAATCCCAAAATGGGGCAATGGCTGGGCAACTCCAAAATATATGTACAAGAGTGCCTGTGTGTGCCATGCATCTCCAACAGAGAGGGCTAGTGTTTGGATATATTCGATGTAACCTTTCTGGCGTATAGTACCACTGTGTTAAGAGTTTGTAGCCTGACTCTTGGATGCGAGCTGATGTAGAGCATTTGTGAGCCAAAATAAGGATCTTTCGCCACTGAGTGTCCGCAAAGGTCTGGTTCAGGGGTGTTTCCCACTTGGATCTCAACAAATTAGGGATTGCAGTATTTGTAATAAGCATGGCGTATATTTGTGAGATTCTCTTAGTGGCATAACCTTCTACGTTGCAGAGCATCTCAAATGGCGTGAGATCCCGAGTCAGAGTCAGCCCTGTCTATTACCTAAACTGAGCAAATAGTGTTGGAATTGCAATAAGGACCATGGGTCTAAGGAAGATTGTTTTAATTTAGCTTTCAGGGTGATGATACTCAACCAGGTACCCCCATCTGACAGATGATAAGCCCTTAGTGGCCGAGTGCCTCTCCAATGTGTATATGCAAGGCGATTCATACCTAAAGGGAACATCGGGTTGTCTAAAAGAGGAGTCATTGGCGAAGGCCAGGGTGAAATCTGTAAGGACTTATTGGTTTTGAGGAATAATTTTACAGTGTCTGCCACAAGGGGATAAGACACGCCGGGTGCAGAAGTGCTTTTAGTTGTCCAAGGGAGACTAGGCAGGAGAGGGTGAACCAGGTCCCGCTCCATCCCAACCCATTGCTTCAATTGGTCATGGCGATGCCAATCTACTATACAAATCAACAGTGTGGCAGTATGATACATCTGCAGATTTGGCAGCGCCATTCCTCCCTGTTCTTTAGGGAGTATGGTTAGGGTGTATATTGTCAGCATCAAAAAAGAAAACAGTTGAGTCAGGCACTGCAGTGATTACTGTTTTAATGGTGTTCCGAATTGAAGTGAATCACCATAGTTGTATCAAAAATTGTGGCATTCAATAGGTAGGTACAAAACATCATCATCAATGAAAAAATCGTCATGTGCAAACATCTTGTGCATTCAAACAGTTGCAAGAGGAGGATGTCCTACCATATCAAAGGAGGCGGTGGTGGGTGCAGGGCAAAAACGGTAGCCTAACGGCCGTTTCGCACAGCGGTGCTTCTTCCGAGGCTGATCCACGTTTATACACATGAAAACACAGGCTTTTATTTCCTGTGTCATGAACTGGGGGCGGGTACGCTATGACGTACGCATTTCCGGCCGCATGCGTAAAAACGTAAGCGTTAACCAGGCGTTCGTGCGTACAAAAGAAAAACGCGTTACCGTAAGCGTAACAAAATACGGGTCAAATGCGAACCACGCGTATCAGCATGGAACGCATGCGGACGTTGAAACCCAATGGGCCTAGGGCTTCACTTTTAATGATCAATAACGACTCCTTTCTTAATAGGAGTCGAGAACGATCTCCTCCCCGTTTGGGAATCATGACCTGTGCCAGGCCACAGAATTTTAACATGTTTGGGTTGCTTTCATGTATTTCTCTGACATGTTCTATCATTCTCGTGGCACCTTTACCGTTTTCAACGGAACGCCAATGTTCTTGTATTCTCTCTTTTAGGGGGCGAGTGGTTTTACCAATATAGAATCGGCCACAAGGGCACCACAGAGCATAAACCACAAATTTAGTATTACAGGTAATTAAGTCACGCACTGTCCACTGCAAGGCACCTACACGATAAAATGTGCCGGTACACATAAATTGGCAGTGGGAGCAGAATTGACATCTGTGGTTGCCCTTAGGCCGACATTTCTGTAACCAGTTCTCGGTGGAAGTAGGCGTGCATTCACTTTTAGTGACATAATCCCCAATTGTGGGCGCACGCCTGAACGCTACTAAGGGGGAAGGAGGCAACAGAGATTTCAGAATGGGGTCTTTAACTAAGACAGACCAATTCTTTTTGATAACGTTTCTGACTGTGTTAGCCATTTGTGTATAGTTGAACGTGAAGGCGATTTTGTCATCGCGTTTAGAACCGCGATCTTTGAACAGGAGATCATCTCGATTTTTGTGTAGAGCTTCACGAAAGGCAGTATCTAGATCATTCTCAGAATACCCTCTACTGCAAAGTCGCTTCTTCAAAGCATTTCCCTGGACTATAAAGTCTTCCAATTCTGTATTATTTCTCCTCAAACGGAGGAATTGGCCGTAAGGCAATGATTTAGTGACATGATCAGGGTGGAAGCTATCCCTTCGCAGGAGCGAATTGGTTGCTGTGGGTTTGCGGTGGCCTCTCGCCACTAGGCGAGAACCGCAAACCCGCAGTTCCAAGTCAAGAAAGGCAATTTTGTCAGGGCCTATTTCAAACGTGAAGGCCATATTGACCTCATTCAGATTGAGATAATCTATAAATTGGGTAAATTCTGAGGGGGACCCAGGACAGAACACCAGGACGTCGTCCACGTACCTGGACCATCTCCTGATACAGCCTCTATAGGGATTACGTCTACTGTAGACGTAATCCTCTTCCCAGGCCGCTAGAAATAAATTAGCGTATGCCCATGCGACCGGTGTTCCCATCGCGGTACCTGACACTTGCATGTACCACACGCCATCAAATTTAAACGCGTTGTGAGTAAGAACAAAACGCAAACAGTCGCATACAAACGTAACATGGTCATGATCGGACCAGACCCGGTTTAAAAACCGTTCGACTGCCTCTATGCCAGCATTATGGGGTATGCGGCTATAGAGGCTTTCAACGTCGATGGACATTAATAAGTCACCCGGTGACCATTCGTAATTTTCGGTTCCTTGAAGGACCTCTAAAGTGTCTGACATATGTGAAGGCACTAACTGTAAAAGAGGCCTCAGAAGATGGTCCAGGTAACGACACCTGAGACGATCGGACGTCCTGGTGGTCTGGTCCGCGACTTGTGGATTTTGGGGAGACAGTACCATACTGGTTTTCGTGGAAATTCAGGGAGCAGATTGGTTGCTAAACTTGGGGTCAGAAAACCCCTTTCAACTCCTTGCCTCAGGAGTGACCTTAACGCCCCTTGATATTTGAAAGTGGGATCAAAGCTGATTGATGTATAGACACAGGGGTCCCGCAGCTGCCGCATCGCCTCCTCCCTATATTGGGTGGCTGACATGACAACTACGGAACCACCCTTGTCCGACTTTTTTATTATTAAATCAGGACGATTTTTTAGCCATTTGAGGGCTCTAATTTCGGGCTCAGTAACATTTGGGGGCAATTTAGGATAGCAAAGTGCTTTCATTTCATTCTCCACTATAGTCTGGAAATGATCCAGACTTGATCCAGTTTGTACCGTAAAGGGCTTGGTGGATTTACAAGCCCTGTACGGTTGTTTTAGTTTAGGTAGGAGGGTAGACTGATTGGAAGGGGAAAAGGGTTCGGGAAGGGAGGTTAAGGAACCAGGGATGGATGGGGAGGGGGAAGGGGGAGAGGATGGGTGGGATGGTGGGAAGGAAAGGGGGGAAGGAATGGGGTCGGTGGAAAGACAATCAGACATCATATTATCAAATTCCTCCTCTATTCTTGTGTCGAGTTCCATTTCCTGTAAGATTGTTAGAATGTCCTGATCTTCTTTTGACCATGTAAACTGGGTACTGAACCCCAAAGGGCTAATTTCATCAGCTTGGCTCTGAGTTTTCTTGCTGATAGGTGTCTGAGTCCCCTGCTTCTGAAAAATCTGCTTGATATTCACTTGTCGTATGTTTTTATATAGGTCCACTTTAAATTGCGCAAAGTCGAATTCTTGGACGAGTGAAAAGTTAAGTCCCCTCTGAAGTAAAGGTATACATCTGTCTTTCAGCTCCACATCTGAGAGGTTAATAACTTCCAAATTGGGTGATATTTCTGTGATTACCGTCTTGGATAACGGCGCCTGTTTTGATCTCTCCATGTTACTCTTTTCCTTTTTGGCTTTCTTTTTACCTCTTCCCCTCCTGACGCGCCTCCTAAAGGGGCCTCCGGTGTATCTTTTGGTGGTCCCTTAGGGGTGGTAGGGACTTTCTGAACTGGAACTTCTTCGCCACTCGAGTCTGAGTCGGTAGTCCAATACCCAGATGGTGGCTTGCGGGGTGGAGTTTGCCCTCTAGGAAATGGTTTCCTTCTAAAGGTAGTTTGCCAGGCGAAATATTTACCCAGAGCAAAGTCTTCCTTGTCCCTGAGAAATTTTCGTAATTTTCTTTCTTTGATGTTGTTTTGCAGAGAAGTTAATTTTTTATCGATTTTCCCAACGGTTCTGGAAAACTTTTCAGGGTTCACCAGTGTTTTATATTGCTGTTTGATCGTATCGATTTGTTTAGTGACATGGGCATGTTCTTGTTGCGTTCTTTCTAGAACAATTCCTTGAAGTACTGCAGCATGAGTTAGATAAGCTTTCCGCCATTTTTCCACGAAGGCGGGGTCATCTTGATACTCGGATGGTTCCTCATATTTGCGGAAACCTCTTGCAGAGATTTGATCATGTTTGTACTGCTTCAAAGTCTCCACTGTCCAGAACAGCTCAACCTCCCTCTCGCATAGTCGGTCTAGTCTGGTTTCCAATACCCGTGCACCCACCGCTTTGTTGGTTTTAGATGCTACTGACAGATTCTTAAAGAAGTTCGTCAGATCCGTCCTTCCTGAAGCGACTGTGTTGTCGTCTTCCTCAGTGATATCCTCCTGGATTTCTGCTTCCTCATCTGTATCGATGGGATCCCCTCGGCTGGACATATTCTTCTGAGGCCTCTTTTACAGTTAGTGCCTTCACATATGTCAGACACTTTAGAGGTCCTTCAAGGAACCGAAAATTACGAATGGTCACCGGGTGACTTATTAATGTCCATCGACGTTGAAAGCCTCTATAGCCGCATACCCCATAATGCTGGCATAGAGGCAGTCGAACGGTTTTTAAACCGGGTCTGGTCCGATCATGACCATGTTACGTTTGTATGCGACTGTTTGCGTTTTGTTCTTACTCACAACGCGTTTAAATTTGATGGCGTGTGGTACATGCAAGTGTCAGGTACCGCGATGGGAACACCGGTCGCATGCGCATACGCTAATTTATTTCTAGCGGCCTGGGAAGAGGATTACGTCTACAGTAGACGTAATCTCTATAGAGGCTGTATCAGGAGATGGTCCAGGTACGTGGACGACGTCCTGGTGTTCTGGTCTGGGTCCCCCTCAGAATTTACCCAATTTATAGATTATCTCAATCTGAATGAGGTCAATATGGCCTTCACGTTTGAAATAGGCCCTGACAAAATTGCCTTTCTTGACTTGGAACTGCGGGTTTGCGGTTCTCGCCTAGTGGCGAGAGGCCACCGCAAACCCACAGCAACCAATTCGCTCCTGCGAAGGGATAGCTTCCACCCTGATCATGTCACTAAATCATTGCCTTACGGCCAATTCCTCCGTTTGAGGAGAAATAATACAGAATTGGAAGACTTTATAGTCCAGGGAAATGCTTTGAAGACGCGACTTTGCAGTAGAGGGTATTCTGAGAATGATCTAGATACTGCCTTTCGTGAAGCTCTACACAAAAATCGAGATGACCTCCTGTTCAAAGATCGCGGTTCTAAACGCGATGACAAAATCGCCTTCACGTTCAACTATACACAAATGGCTAACACAGTCAGAAACGTTATCAAAAAGAATTGGTCTGTCTTAGTTAAAGACCTCATTCTGAAATCTCTGTTGCCTCCTTCCCCCTTAGTAGCGTTCAGGCGTGCGCCCACAATTGGGGATTATGTCACTAAAAGTGAATGCACGCCTACTTCCACCGAGAACTGGTTACAGAAATGTCGGCCTAAGGGCAACCACAGATGTCAATTCTGCTCCCACTGCCAATTTATGTGTACCGGCACGTTTTTTCGTGTAGGTGCCTTGCAGTGGACAGTGCGTGACTTAATTACCTGTAATACTAAATTTGTGGTTTATGCTCTGTGGTGCCCTTGTGGCCGATTCTATATTGGTAAAACCACTCGCCCCCTAAAAGAGAGAATACAAGAACATTGGCGTTCCGTTGAAAACAGTAAAGGTGCCACGAGAATGATAGAACATGTCAGAGAAATACATGAAAGCAACCCAAACGTGCTAAAATTCTGTGGCCTGGCACAGGTCATGATTCCCAAACGGGGAGGAGATCGTTCTCGACTCCTATTAAGAAAGGAGTCGTTATTGATCATTAAAAGTGAAGCCCTAGGCCCATTGGGTTTCAACGACCACAATGACCTGGCATGTTTTCTAGATCCATAACTGCAGCTATTTATGCATTGGGATTATTTTTTAAGCAAATATGTACTTGTTGATATGTAATTTTAGATATTGCAACTTCTTGCAAACAGGTTTGCAACAAGGATGGATGATTTTTGTAAACAATTGCTTCCACTGTCCAGTAGTCTTTTCCTCCTTTTTTCTCCCCCTCGCATTTTCGGTGTTTTAAGCAATCTCACGTTCCACATGCACGTTTGAGTCACTGTACTTTACAGATAGCCTCAAACGGTCCCTCCTTTTTCCTGCGATTAATTTTGCAATCCGGAGAAATTTGCTTCTTTAAGAAGGTGAATACGCCTCCTTTTCTAGATTGCATGCGTATGGAATTACGCGTCTGCATGCGTTCCATGCTGATACGCGTGGTTCGCATTTGACCCGTATTTTGTTACGCTTACGGTAACGCGTTTTTCTTTTGTACGCACGAACGCCTGGTTAACGCTTACGTTTTTACGCATGCGGCCGGAAATGCGTACGTCATAGCGTACCCGCCCCCAGTTCATGACACAGGAAATAAAAGCCTGTGTTTTCATGTGTATAAACGTGGATCAGCCTCGGAAGAAGCACCGCCGTGCGAAACGGCCGTTAGGCTACCGTTTTTGCCCTGCACCCACCACCGCCACCTTTGATATGGTAGGACATCCTCCTCTTGCAACTGTTTGAATGCACAAGATGTTTGCACATGACGATTTTTTCATTGATGATGATGTTTTGTACCTACCTATTGAATGCCACAATTTTTGATACAACTATGGTGATTCACTTCAATTCGGAACACCATTAAAACAGTAATCACTGCAGTGCCTGACTCAACTGTTTTCTTTTTTGATGCTCCATTTATCAGTTATGAGCACGCAGTATTTATTGCAATAAAAAGGTGGCCTTTAGAACATCTCTCCATCCTCATACCCAGTGATACTGCTACAGTCTTTGTAGTGCCGGCAACCCTTCACTCTTTGAATTGAGGGTGTATACTGTTCTGGGGGGCTTGCCTTTCCAGATAAATCTCTGGAGGTATTTGCGAATTTCGCGGAAGAAAGAAGTTGGGACAGATGTTGGCAGAGCTTGGAAAATATACAAAAATCGGGGTAGGATATTCATTTTAATTATGTTGACACGGCCAAACCATGAGAATTTCGCCATGTCCCATCTCAGCAGGTCTGCGTGGATTGTGGCAAGGAGAGGAATGTAGTTAAGCTTGAAAATCTCAATCAGGGAGCTCGGAATTTTGGTTCCCAAATAGGAGATCGCTCTGGGTGCCCATTTAAATGCAAAATTGGCTTGTAGGGTCAACCTTACACTAGGACTCAGGCCTATATCCAGAGCCTCGCACTAATCATAATTGATTATTAGATTAGCAAGTTGGCCATATAACTGAAACTCCTTTAGGAGATTAGGGACAGAGATATGGGGATTTGAGATATAATAGAGCATGTCATCTGCATAGGCAGCTATTTTGTGCTCTGACGATGGGAACATTATACCTTTAATATCTGGGTTGGCCCTTATCTTACGGAGTAACGGTTCTAATGATAGGGCGAATATGAATGGGGAAAAAGGGACACCCCTGTCTTGTCACATTTGAGATATCAAAAGGTTCCGAAAGCTCTCCATTGACCTTTACCCTGCCCGAGGGGATAGAGTACAGCGCCATTATTCGAGAAAGCATATTGTGAGACAACCCGACATGACTTAGAGTGTTTTTAATGAATTCCCAGTGGACACGGTCGAAGCCCTTCTCCGCTTCCGTGGACAGTAGCATCATTGGAAAGGCCTCCGGCCGTGCCCGATGGATCACCGCCAGAGTCCTAATTGTGTTGTCTCGAGCCTCCCTTGTAGGAATAAAGCCCACCTGGTCAAAGTTGACCATCTGGGACATTAAGGGGGATAATCTATTGGCCAGGATTTTTGCGAATAATTTTAGATCCAGGTTGAGTAGGGAAATGGGGCGGTAGCTAGGGCATAAATTAGGGTCCTTCCCCTGTTTATGTAACACAGTGATATGCGACATAAGCATGTCTTTTGTAAATGAAGTGGGAGATTCTGGGTCTGCTACTGTTATGATCGCTTCTGCAGCGTTTACTGCTGACTGCAGTGGTATTGCAAACCAAGCAGTTCTAGTGTCATTACATGCATTTGCTTGCATAGTTTGGTTTGCACTTGAACTGGTTGCTGATTCCATCTGCAGTCGCTCTGAGGTTAATGACAGTTTAATGTGCTTTTGTGTAAACAGACATTGTCTGCTGCAGTGGAGGGGCAGTCCCTTTCCTGCAGGCTGCATATCATTGTCTGCCTTTTCCTGCTATCAGCCTGTGATTAATTACCATTCACTTGTGTGGGAATCTGCACGTCTGCTCCCATTGGATGACCTCAGTATAAAGAACTGCTTCCTGCAATGTCTCATGGGCTACCATAGTCTCAGATCCTGTCTGTTACTCTGCCCGTGCCCCACCTCGTTCCTAGTCTGTGTGGACTGCGCTGACTCCTGCGAAGGGGTCAGCGAGTCCTCCTAGTTCTGCTCTTGTTTCTAGAAGTTGTTACTTTGCTTGTCTTGAGTCATATATTGGTTCATCGCCAATATATACGCATACTTGCAAGTTTATTATTTTCCTTGTATTCGTGTTACGTTGATACATCAGTGTCGCTGATATATACGTACACGAACTGTTTATTTCCTGTGTTCGGTTAGTCAGTTTTCCAGCACGTTTTGGTGGTTTGCGCGTACCGTGAGCACCCGTGCTGAGCTAGTTATCCTGTTCCTGGTCCTGTTTGTGGATTGCGTTCATCTCTGCGAAGAGATAACGAATCCTTCTGAATCCTGTTCTGTTACTGTTTGTGGATTGCGTTCATCTCTGCGAAGAGATAACGAATCCTTCTGAATCCTGTTCTGTTACTGTTTGTGGATTGCGTTCATCTCTGCGAAGAGATAACGAATCCTTCTGAATCCTGTTCTGTTACCGTTTGTGGATTGCGTTCATCTCTGCGTAGAGATAGCGAATCCTTCTGAGTCCTGTTCCCTGTATTACTCCAGTCCTAGTCAGCGTTCCTGCTTATGTCATATATCGGTTCATTGCCGATATATACATATGTTAGTCAGACGTTACAAATAGTTTCATTGATAGCTGTAATTGTAATACGCTAGGAAAACATACTTATTGTATATTTATCTGTGTTACGTTCATCTATCTTGATCCTGCTATTTCCTGACTATCCTGTCCTGTCTTTGTGAGGCACGCCATCGCCGCAACGCATTGGCTGCCTCATTCCAGTCTGTCTGGTTTTGGACGCTTGCTGTCGCTAAGTAGCCGCTAGCTAGCAAGCGTTCATTCTGTCTACCTGTCCTGATCTCCTCAGTTCTGGTTTATGCGCTCAGCGCTACTTTGCGCTGAGACGTTATAACGAAAGCATTGTTTGTGGCTGTCAGATCTGCACCGGCTCTGTGCGCCACAATCTCCTATTGGAGTCAGTCCTCTCCTCCACTAAACTGGGGATATCCTGATTCCTTGTGCTAGTGTGTGTACCTCCTTCACGTCAGCTTATGTGTTGCATGCTGACTGTGGAGAATACACCTCCAAGCTTAACATTATGGTAGCCCCATTACCAATCCCCATTGTGGGGGGGGGGTTCCCAGCAAAGATGACACTGTTTGTTATGGTTCCTGTTCCTTTAAGAAATTTGAGAAACTAAATTCTGAAACAGAAAATGAGTTTTTTTCTGAATGTACCAGGTTTTTGGCCAATCCCGAGCTCCAGGCTACTCCTGTTTCAACGTGGGCCCCCCAGTTAATTTATGTTTTGGTTAAGGGAAATTTGTTCCAGTGGGCGTACGATGTCTTGGATCATACGAATTTGAAAGAAAGACCGCTGGAATTTCTAGCGTTTGTGATCCATAACTGGCTGCGCAAAACCGATTTGCCTAGCCGTTTTGATAAGCTCCTGGCAGCTTGTCAATCAGCTGCTCCTTCTACTGCCTACAAAAATAATCAGCAAGCAGATAATTGTTCTGATAACTTTTCTTCTGCTTTGAATAAATCACCTAAAGCAGCAGGGTCTAAAGCCAAACGTAAACGCTCCAAAAGAAAAGCGTTACAATCAGCGGAGTCGTTGCCCTTAGCGACTGCGCATCAGATTTGTAATGAGACTCCGCCATTAGCAGATAATGAAATTCAGTCACCATTCAGGGGAGTCAAATGGACCTATGAAACTACTAATGAACTTTCATTGCTAGCCAGGGAAAATAAAAGTTCTTGTTTAAATGAATTATCTGAATATGATTATGAAGATATATTACAGAGTATTGAACAGATCAATTTATTCGTGCAGCAAGGGAAATTTGCATACACTACAGTTCAACACTTGCTACAGGTATTGGAGATCCTTAGGAATAAGAAATCTGCCAATCGCCTGCTAAATAATCCAATGTATGTTTCTGCCAAAACCACATTTGCAAACTGTGATCTGCCTGTTAAGTATGCTTGGAATCCTCCATTTGAGAAAGGAGAGATGGAAGCTCTGGTCAATGAATGGAAGAATGATTCAAGTTCATTTTGTCAATTTTACAGTGCAAAAAGTGAATTAGTATTGAATGCATGCATTAAGTCTGCCTATAACCTAATAAAAACTGGTGTGTGTGGGTATGACCTTGTGGCTCCATTGATCGATGTGTGGAAAATGATTTTGGACGATTTTTATGCGATTCAATCAGTTGATACCAGGGAAGACACACTGTCAATTGGAGACTGTCCCACTTCTCCAGTTACTGAGTCCCTGCCATGTCTTGTGAATGTTCCTGTAACTCCACCCTGTACCATGGATAACTCAGTGTTACTTCCCAGTAAAACAGAAGCCACTGATACTTTCTTAACTTTGCCCTGCACAAATTTTTCAGCAGAGAATCCAGAGGTCCTGCTGACTTCTGAGTCCAGCCTAGCCAGTACTCATGAGTCTTTGTTCAGTGAAACAGACACCAGAAAAATCTTGCCTGTCTCTGCAAACACTTCTGCAGAAATTACCTGTGTTAATAAAGTTCAACTTCTGTCTGATCCAGCAGATGCCAGTAGATGCACTACATTAGTTTCTGAGTCCCAACAATCCTGTCTAGAAACCTCAGAACCCCAGCATCTGAATTTTCCAATTTTCCAATTGAATAGTGCTTCAGATGCACAAACTTTGTGTCTTGATCTTCCTGTCTCTACACCTCGCTCTAGTTTCATGAATAGCTCAGAGCATCTGCTATGTGAACCTGAAATTGTAGAATTATTACCTTGTTCAGAAAACGTTCTAGTAAATTTGCCCTGTACCATGAATTGTGCAGTAGATCTTCCCAATGAAACTCAGGTCACAGAATCATTATGCTGTCCAGCAGGTGCTTCCATGGTTTTGCCCTGCAATATGGACTGTTCAGTGATCCTGTCCAGTGAAGCTGTGGTCGCAGAGTCTTATGCTTCACCCAGTACTTTGGATACTTCAAACCCTCTAGCAGAGGAGTCTGAGGCACTGCTTACCTCAGTTGGTGTTGCAGTAATATTCACTTGTCTAGCAGCTGTTTTGGAATTACAGTCTGCTCTAATAAAACTTGATGAATTTCTGCCCAGCAAAGCAGAAGCCATTGAAATATTGTCCTCGTCAGCAAGTGTGTTAGATACCTTGCCCTGTACACAGTCTGATTTAACCAATGTTGTTGAGCCCCTCTCCAGTGTTGTAACAGCCGAGGAACTCCAGCCCTGTCCTCTGAATGTTTCAGAAGTCTTGCCCTGTAACATGGATAATTCTGACTCGCTGGAAAAAATAATAGAAATCTCAGAATTTCAGTCCGGGTTAATGAGTGTTTCTGAAACCCAGCCCTGTATCCTGGAAAATTCTGGTTTTCTGCCCGGTGTGGCAGTAGTTCCAGAGTCCCCTTCCTGTCCAGTGAGTTTCTCAGTTTTGCCTAGTTCAGTGGGGATTGCTGCAATATTGACTTGTTTTGCAGCCCTTCATGAGCTCCAATCCAGTGTATTTGATGAGTCTCTGTCTAGTCCAGAAGAAGCTATGGGAACCTTGTCTAGTTCAGTGCATACATCAGAAGATTTGCCCTGTCTTGTAAATGCCCCTGAACATGATTTGTTAATAACCCTGCTGGAATCAGCGACATCTAAGTCTGATCCTGCAGCTTTTAGTGAGAATCCAGTAACTGTGAAGTCTAGTCATGATGAATTTTTTTTGCCCAGTTCTGGTTTCGGTCCTGTCTTGACTGACTTTGAGGTTCGCAGTTCCTTGACATGCCCAGAGGTTTCTCTTGTGCCGGTGTGCCCAGATGTGCTTCGTATGCCAGAGTGCCCAGATGTGTCTGTGTTAGCGTGCTCACGTGCTTCCCTAGTGGAGACATGTTCTGATGTTGCCGGTTGGCCTGCATGCCCGGAGATGGTTCTGGTCCCTAAAAGCCCTGATCTTGATGTTTGTCCTTGTGACCCTGACTCTGGAGTTGCCCTGGGTTCCATAGGGGTTCTTGATGGTTCTCCATGTGAGCCTAAGGGGCGTTCTGACCTGTGGGGATCTCTTTGGAGCTTCCAAGTGTTCTGGGAGATCTCTGAGGAAACTTGTCCTGGTACCTTGGACTGGTTCAACAGTGGGTTTTGTGTTGGTAAGGACAGTTCCGGTGGGCATTGCAAAGGCTTTGGCGTTTTTGGACGGTCCTTGGAAGGCGGTGGGTATCGCTCAGAGAGTTTCTTGGGGTTGTTTTCTGGAAGTCGTGGTTCTGATGGGTGTCACACTGAGGCTTGTAGTGCTGACGGGCATGGTTCGGTAGGTTCTGGTTCCAATTGGTCTAGTTTTGGTGAGACTGATTCGGGAATTTGGTTTTGTCGGGCTGATCCGACCTTCATGAATTTTCAGTCAGATCAGTTTGCTGGATTTCCCACTTCTGATTTTTTGGTTTGGGTGGTTCAGGAGAAATATGTCAGTTTTTATAGGCGTCCAGAGGCCGCGTTTAACCACTTGAGGACCTAGGGCTTTCTACCCCTTAAGGACCGGCCACTTTTTTTCCATTCAGACCACTGCAGCTTTCACGGTTTATTGCTCGCTCATACAACCTACCACCTAAATGAATTTTGGCTCCTTTTCTTGTCACTAATAAAGCTTTCTTTTGATGCTATTTGATTGCTCCTGCGATTTTTACTTTTTATTATATTCATCAAAAAAGACATGAATTTTGGCAAAAAAATGATTTTTTTAACTTTCTGTGCTGACATTTTTCAAATAAAGTAAAATTTCTGTATACATGCAGCGCGAAAAATGTGGACAAACATGTTTTTGATAAAAAAAAACCCATTCAGTGTATATTTATTGGTTTGGGTAAAAGTTATAGCGTTTACAAACTATGGTGCCAAAAGTGAATTTTCCCATTTTCAAGCATCTCTGACTTTTCTGACCCCCTGTCATGTTTCATGAGGGGCTAGAATTCCAGGATAGTATAAATACCCCCCAAATGACCCCATTTTGGAAAGAAGACATCCCAAAGTATTCACTGAGAGGCATAGTGAGTTCATAGAAGATATTATTTTTTGTCACAAGTAAGCGGAAAATGACACTTTGTGAGAAAAAAAAAAAAAAAAAAAGTTTCCATTTCTTCTAACTTGCGACAAAAAAAAAATGAAATCTGCCACGGACTCACCATGCCCCTCTCTGAATACCTTGAAGGGTCTACTTTCCAAAATGGGATCATTTGTGGGGTGTGTTTACTGTCCTGACATTTTGGGGGGTGCTAAATTGTAAGCACCCCTGTAAAGCCTAAAGGTGCTCATTGGACTTTGGACCCCTTAGCGCAGTTAGGCTGCAAAAAAGTGCCACACATGTGGTATTGCCGTACTCAGGAGAAGTAGTATAATGTGTTTTGGGGTGTATTTTTACACATACCCATGCTGGGTGGGAGAAATATCTCTGTAAATGACAATTTGTTAATTTTTTTTACACACAATTGTCCATTTACAGAGATATTTCTCCCACTCAGCATGGGTATGTGTAAAAATACACCACAAAACACATTATACTACTTCTCCTGAGTACGGCGATACCACATGTGTGGCACTTTTTTGCACCCTAACTGCGCTAAAGGGCCCAAAGTCCAATGAGTACCTTTAGGATTTCACAGGTCATTTTGAGAAATTTCGTTTCAAGACTACTCCTCACGGTTTAGGGCCCCTAAAATGCCAGGGCAGTATAGGAACCCCACAAATGACCCCATTTTAGAAAGAAGACACCCCAAGGTATTCCGTTAGTAGTATGGCGAGTTCATAGAAGATTTTATTTTTTGTCACAAGTTAGCGGAAAATGACACTTTGTGAAAAAACACAATTAAAATCAATTTCCGCTAACTTTTGACAAAAAATAAAATCTTCTATGAACTCACCATACTCCTAACGGAATACCTTGGGGTGTCTTCTTTCTAAAATGGGGTCATTTGTGGGGTTCCTATACTGCCCTGGCATTTTAGGGGCCCTAAACCGTGAGGAGTAGTCTTGAAACGAAATTTCTCAAAATGACCTGTGAAATCCTAAAGGTACTCATTGGACTTTGGGCCCTTTAGCGCAGTTAGGGTGCAAAAAAGTGCCACACATGTGGTATCGCCATACTCGGGAGAAGTAGTACAATGTGTTTTGGGGTGTATTTTTACACATACCCATGCTGGGTGGGAGAAATACCTCTGTAAATGGACAATTGTGTGTAAAAAAATCAAAAGATTGTCATTTACAGAGGTATTTCTCCCACCCAGCATGGGTATGTGTAAAAATACACCCCAAAACACATTGTACTACTTCTCCCGAGTACGGCGATACCACATGTGTGGCACTTTTTTGCACCCTAACTGCACTAAGGGGCCCAAAGTCCAATGAGTACCTTTAGGATTTCACAGGTCATTTTTGTTTCAAGACTACTCCTCACGGTTTAGGGCCCCTAAAATGCCAGGGCAGTATAGGAACCCCACTAATGACCCCATTTTAGAAAGAAGACACCCCAAGGTATTCCGTTAGGAGTATGGTGAGTTCATAGAAGATTTTATTTTTTTGTCACAAGTTAGCGGAAATTGATTTTAATAGTTTTTTTTCACAAAGTGTCATTTTCCGCTAACTTGTGACAAAAAATAAAATCTTCTATGAACTCACCATACTCCGTACGGAATACCTTTGGGTGTCTTCTTTCTAGAATGGGGTCATTTGTGGGGTTCCTATACTGCCCTGGCATTTTAGGGGCCCTAAACCGTGAGGAGTAGTCTTGAAACCAAATGTCGCAAAATGACCTGTGAAATCCTAAATTGGACTTTGGGCCCCTTAGCGTACTTAGGGTGTAAAAAAGTGCCACACATGTGGTACCGCTGTACTCAGGAGAAGTAGTATAATGCGTTTTGGGGTGTATTTTTACACATACCCATGCTAAGTGGGAGAAATATCTCTGTAAATGACAATTGTTTGATTTTTTTACACACAATTGTCCATTTACATAGAAATTTCTCCCACCCAGCATGGGTATGTGTAAAAATACACCCCAAAACACATTATACTACTTTTCCTGAGTACGGCGGTACCACATGTGTGACACTTTTTTGCAGCCTAGGTGCGCTAAGGGGCCCAACGTCCTATTCACAGGTCATTTTGAAGCATTTGTTTTCTAGACTACTCCTCGCGGTTTAGGGCCCCTAAAATGCCAGGGCAGTATAGGAACCCCACAAGTGACCCCATTTTAGAAAGAAGACACCCCAAGGTATTCCGTTAGGTGTATGGCGAGTTCATAGAAGATTTTATTTTTTGTCACAAGTTAGTGAAAAATGACACTTTGTGAAAAAAAACCAATAAAAATTAATTTCCGCTAACTTTTGACAAAAAATTAAATCTTCTATGAACTCGTCATACACCTAACATAATACCTTGGGGTGTCTTTTTTTTCTAAAATGGGGTCACTTGTGGGGTTCCTATACCGCCCTGGCATTTTACAGGCCCAAAACCGTGAGTAGTCTGGAAACCAAATGTCTCAAAATGACTGTTCAGGGGTATAAGCATCTGCAAATTTTGATGACAGGTGGTCTATGAGGGGGCGAATTTTGTGGAACCGGTCATAAGCAGGGTGGCCTTTTAGATGACAGGTTGTATTGGGCCTGATCTGATGGATAGGAGTGCTAGGGGGGTGACAGGAGGTGATTGATGGGTGTCTCAGGGGGTGGTTAGAGGGGAAAATAGATGCAATCCATGCACTGGGGAGGTGATCGGAAGGGGGTCTGAGGGTTTGGCCGAGTGATCAGGAGCCCACACGGGGCAAATTGGGGCCTGATCTGATGGGTAGGTGTGCTAGGGGGTGACAGGAGGTGATTGATGGGTGTCTCAAGGTGTGATTAGAGGGGGGAATGGATGCAAGCAATGCACTGGCGAGGTGATCAGGGCTGGGGTCTGAGGGCATTCTGAGGGTGTGGGCGGGTGATTGAGTGCCCTAGGGGCAGATAGGGGTCTAATCTGATAGGTAGCAGTGACAGGGGGTGATTGATGGGTAATTAGTGGGTGTTTAGGGTAGAGAATAGATGGAAACACTGCGCTTGGGTGGTGATCTGATGTCGGATCTGCGGGCGATCTATTGGTGTGGGTGGGTGATCAGTTTGCCCGCAAGGGGCAGGTTAGGGGCTGATTGATGGGTGGCAGTGACAGCGGGTGATTGATGGGTGGCAGTGACAGGGGGTGATTGATGGGTGGCAGTGACAGGGGGTGATTGATGGGTGATTGATAGGTGATTGACAGGTAATCAGTGGGTTATTACAGGGGAGAACAGATGTAAATATTGCACTGGCGAATTGATAAGGGGGGTCTGAGGGCAATCTGAGCGTGTAGGCGGTCGATTGGGTGCCCGCAAGGGGCAGATTAGGGTCTGATCTGATAGGTAACAGTGACAGGTGGTGATAGGGAGTGATTGATGGGTGATTGATGGGTAATTAGTGGGTGTTTAGAGGAGAGAATAGATGGAAACACTGCGCTTGGGTGGTGATCTGATGTCGGATCTGCGGGCGATCTATTGGTGTGGGTGATCAGATTGCCCGCAAGGGGCAGGTTAGGGGCTGATTGTTGGGTGGCAGTGACAGGGGGTGATTGATGGGTGATAGGTGATTGGCAGGTGATTGACAGGTGATCAGTGGGTTATTACAGGGAAGGACAGATGTAATTAATGCACTGGCGAATTGATAAGGGGGGGGGGGGGGGGGTCTGAGGGCAATCTGAGCGTGTGGGCGGGTGATTGGGTGCCCGCAAGGGGCAGATTAGGGTCTGATCTGATAGGTAACAGTGACAGGTGGTGATAGGGGGTGATTGATGGGTAATTAGTGGGTGTTTAGAGAAGATAACAGATGTAAACGATACATTTGGGAGGTAATCTGACGGCGGGTTTGCGGGCGATCTAATGGTGTGGGTGGGTGATCAGATTGCCCGCAAGGGGCAGGTTAGGGGCTGATTGATGGGTGGCAGTGACAGGGGGTGACAGGGGGTGATTGATGGGTGATAGGTGATTGGCAGGTGATTGACAGGTGATCAGTGGGTTATTACAGGGAAGAACAGATGTAATTAATGCACTGGTGAATTGATAAGGGGGGGTCAGAGGGCAATCTGAGCGTGTGGGCGGGTGATTGGGTGCCCGCAAGGGGCAGATTAGGGTCTGATCTGATAGGTAAAAGTGACAAGTGGTGATAGGGGGTGATTGATGGGTGATTGATGGGTAATTAGTGGGTGTTTAGAGGAGAGAATAGATGTAAACAATGGATTTGGGAGGTGATCTGATGTCGGATCTGTGGGCGATCTATTGGTGTGGGTGGGTGATCAGATTGCCCGCAAGGGGCAGGTTAGGGGCTGATTGATGGGTGGCAGTGTCAGGGGGTGATTGACGGGTGATTGATGGGTGATTGACGGGTGATTGACAGGTGATTGACAGGTGATTGACAGGTGATCAGGGGGATAGATGCATACAGTAAACAGGGGGGGGTGGTCTGGGGGGGGGTCTGGGGAGAATCTGAGGGGTGGGGGGTGATCAGGAGGGGGCAGGGAGCAGGGGGGGGGGATAAAAAAAAAAATAGCGTTGACAGATAGTGACAGGGAGTGATTGATGGGTGATTAGGGGGGTGATTGGGTGCAAACAGGGGTCTGGGGGGTGGGCAGGGGGGGGTCTGATGGGTGCTGTGGGCGATCTGGGGCAGGGGGGGGAGAAATCAGTGTGCTTGGGTGCAGACTAGGGTGGCTGCAGCCTGCCCTGGTGGTCCCTCGGACACTGGGACCACCAGGGCAGGAGGCAGCCTGTATAATACACTTTGTAAACATTACAAAGTGTATTATACACTTTGTATGCGGCGATCGCGGGGTTAACATCCCGCCGGCGCTTCCGTATAGCCGGCGGGATGTTGCGGCGAGCGAGCGGTGACAGGCGCCGGCGGAGGATCGCGTCACGGATGACGCGATCGCTCCGCCCATGCCCTTAAATGGACCGCCGCCTCTGTGGGTGAGGCCGTCCTGCAGGGCTCCACTTCCCCGCCGCCCCTGTGTAGTGGGCGGTCGGGAAGTGGTTAAGGGAGGGGGTACTGTTATGATCGCTTCTGCAGCGTTTACTGCTGACTGCAGTGGTATTGCAAACCAAGCAGTTCTAGTGTCATTACATGCATTTGCTTGCATAGTTTGGTTTCCACTTGAACTGGTTGCTGATTCCATCTGCAGTCGCTCTGAGGTTAATGACAGTTTAATGTGCTTTTGTGTAAACAGACATTGTCTGCTGCAGTGGAGGGGCAGTCCCTTTCCTGCAGGCTGCATATCATTGTCTGCCTTTTCCTGCTATCAGCCTGTGATTAATTACCATTCACTTGTGTGGGAATCTGCACGTCTGCTCCCATTGGATGACCTCAGTATAAAGAACTGCTTCCTGCAATGTCTCATGGGCTACCATAGTCTCAGATCCTGTCTGTTACTCTGCCCGTGCCCCACCTCGTTCCTAGTCTGTGTGGACTGCGCTGACTCCTGCGAAGGGGTCAGCGAGTCCTCCTAGTTCTGCTCTTGTTTCTAGAAGTTGTTACTTTGCTTGTCTTGTGTCATATATTGGTTCATCGCCAATATATACGCATACTTGCACGTTTATTATTTTCCTTGTATTCGTGTTACGTTGATACATCAGTGTCGCTGATATATACGTACACGAACTGTTTATTTCCTGTGTTCGGTTAGTCAGTTTTCCAGCACGTTTTGGTGGTTTGCGCGTACCGTTAGCACCCGTGCTGAGCTAGTTATCCTGTTCCTGGTCCTGTTTGTGGATTGCGTTCATCTCTGCGAAGAGATAACGAATCCTTCTGAATCCTGTTCTGTTACTGTTTGTGGATTGCGTTCATCTCTGCGAAGAGATAACGAATCCTTCTGAATCCTGTTCTGTTACTGTTTGTGGATTGCGTTCATCTCTGCGAAGAGATAACGAATCCTTCTGAATCCTGTTCTGTTACCGTTTGTGGATTGCGTTCATCTCTGCGAAGAGATAGCGAATCCTTCTGAGTCCTGTTCCCTGTATTACTCCAGTCCTAGTCAGCGTTCCTGCTTATGTCATATATCGGTTCATTGCCG
The DNA here is from genome assembly GCF_040937935.1 of Hyperolius riggenbachi. Taxonomy (NCBI): domain Eukaryota; kingdom Metazoa; phylum Chordata; class Amphibia; order Anura; family Hyperoliidae; genus Hyperolius; species Hyperolius riggenbachi. The sequence goes on along the minus strand of NC_090655.1, from coordinate 195,106,479 downwards.
ATATATACATATGTTAGTCAGACGTTACAAATAGTTTCATTGATAGCTGTAATTGTAATACGCTAGGAAAACATACTTATTGTATATTTATCTGTGTTACGTTCATCTATCTTGATCCTGCTATTTCCTGACTATCCTGTCCTGTCTTTGTGAGGCACGCCATCGCCGCAACGCATTGGCTGCCTCATTCCAGTCTGTCTGGTTTTGGACGCTTGCTGTCGCTAAGTAGCCGCTAGCTAGCAAGCGTTCATTCTGTCTACCTGTCCTGATCTCCTCAGTTCTGGTTTATGCGCTCAGCGCTACTTTGCGCTGAGACGTTATAACGAAAGCATTGTTTGTGGCTGTCAGATCTGCACCGGCTCTGTGCGCCACAATCTCCTATTGGAGTCAGTCCTCTCCTCCACTAAACTGGGGATATCCTGATTCCTTGTGCTAGTGTGTGTACCTCCTTCACGTCAGCTTATGTGTTGCATGCTGACTGTGGAGAATACACCTCCAAGCTTAACAGCTACAGAATTAAGAGCTTTTAATAGGGAAGGGTGAAGGATTCCCATAAACTGCTTATATTATTCTAGGCAAAAGCCATCAGGGCCTGGAGCCTTGCCCGAGGGGGACCTAAATGTTATTTAACAACTTCGGCCTCCCGGATGTACTAACTATGCCCAGGAGGCCATGTGCGCGTTAGCCAGGCAATCAGTGAGTCGGGCTATGGTGCCCGATCACTGATTCCTCTCCTCCGCAGAAAAAGCGACAGCTTCTCTCGGAAGCTTAGCTTTTTCTGGCTGTTGCGTCCCCCATGCGTCTCTCTAAGCGTATGTTACGCTTAGAGTGACGTCATGCAAACAAACTCATGGCCGCCATCTTGTGGCCAAAAAGTAAAACTACAACTAAAAGTAAAAAAAAATAAAACTCAACACACATTTACATTATAAAACTACTGTTTACATCCCACCCTCCCAAAAATACCCAAATAAAATGTTTAATATAAAAAAAACACAAAAACATTACAATAAAAAAAATGTAAATATTTACCTAAGGGTCTAAACGTTTTAAATATCAATGTAAAGATGAAATATTTCTATACTTTTTTTTATTTTAAACTTGTAAATAGTGATAGATTGAAAATGAAAAAAATTCACCTTTATTTCCAAATAAAATATTGTCGCCATAAATTGTGATAGGGGCATCATTTTAATGGTGTAATAACCAGGACATATGGGCAAATACAATACGTGAGTTTTAATTACGGAGGCATGTATTATTTTAAAACTATACTGGCTGAAAACTGAGAAATAACCATTTTTTTCCATTTTTTTCTTATTCTTCCTGTTAAAATGCATTTACAGCAAAGTGGCTCTTAGCAAAATGTACCACCCAAAGAAAGCCTAATTGGTGGTGGAAAAAACAAGATATAGATCAGTTCATTGTGATAAGTAGTGATAAAGTTATAGGCTAATGAATGGGAGGTGAACATTGCTCGGATGCATAAAGTGAAAACGACTGAAGGCTGAAGTGGTTAAAGGAATACACCTGGATGTCAATTACCAACAGAGACAGGTGGATTCCTGGAGTTGATCACAGCACCTGGAATGTAAATGAGAGAAGTCTGGGTGATATACAGTACATGCAACAGGCAGAACTTTACCAGGCTCTCCATTAGCCTTCCTGCTACCCCCCCCCCCCCAGCAGCGGGGAGGGGTTTCTGGCCCCCCTCCCTGCCGCTGTCCCTGCTGCCCCTCCTTCTTGCGCTGCTTCCCCCCCTCCTGGGACAACTATACTAGCTACACTGGGGGCAACTATACTACTATCACTGGGGGCAACTATACTACCATCAATGGGGGCAACTGTACTACCTACACTGTGGGCAAGTGTACTACCTACACTGGGGGCAACTGTACTATCTATACTGGGGCAACTATACTAGCTACACTGGGGGCAACTATACTACCTTTACTGGGGGCAACTATACTAGCTATACTGGGGACAACTATACTAGCTATACTGGGGCAACTATACTACCTACACTGAGGGCACTGCTCCTGGTCTATGTTTTATTGTAAAACTGTAGTACTTTGAAGCAAGAATCCAGTGATTTACCCTTAAATGTCCTCTTTCTTATGGGCCATACTTTTAAAAGAAGCATGGTTAGTTACTAATCATTATAACGCCCCAACAAATAATATCTCAAAGCCTTTAGTGTCCACTTTAAAGCTAAACATTTTTCTATCACTGCATTTTTTTTCTCTCATTCAAATTTCTACTTAAGTAAACACGGAGTGTCCTATCTTATCCTGTACTTGTGACAACACTTCTCCCAGGCCAACGTCAGATGCATCTGTTTGAACTGCGAAGAGCTCTGACCTGTTTTTTGTTTGTAGGGCATGGCCATTCTTGGATGGCGACTGTTTTCTCAAAGTGTGGTTTTATTATCCCACACTGCCAATAGCGTACCTTGGATATTTGGCTTCCTCTAACCCACAGGTGTAGAACTCAGCCCTCAAGGGCCAAAATCATGCCATTAATTAGGAAGGACTGAGAAATAAAGAAATGTGTTCTACCTGATGGACCACACCTTTCCTGATTAAATCTCATCAATTAGTCCTCGAGGACTGGAGTTCGACACCTGTGCTCTAACCCAATGGCACATTTTTTTGGGATTGGCGGTGAGGCCTGCTTTACAGATAGCCATCAGTATGGCCTGGACATGGAGAAGGTGTAACTTCCAGTCAGTGCTATGTATGACTTCATCATCCAAGTATGCTGCAGAATACTGTTGGTGGGGTCTTAAGATTCTGTCCATGGCTCTCTGGAAGGAAGCTGGGGCATTTTGTAGCCCAAATGGCATGTATTTGTATTGAAATGACCCCTAAGGAGTTACAGTATCAAAGCTGTTTTTTCCGTGCCATTTTTGGTCAGCTGTATCTGCTAATATTTTTTAGCCAAGGCTAGAGGCATCAGATAACAAGCTTTTCTCAGTCTGTCAATGAGCTCATCCACTCAAGCCATGAGATAAGTATCAAATTATGTTATAGAATTAAGTTTTCTGGTTTGGAACTAACATGATGGGATTGCACCAGTCACTACTGGATTCCTTAATTACTCCTAGCTCAAGCATTTTCTTAACTGAGGATCAGACTTTGGTAGCTAGCTATGGGATTTTCTCTTCCCAGGTTGATAAATTATGTAATTTACCTCCCCAACTTTTTCAATTACAGTACTTCAAAGGGCCCCTGCCACTTAGCAAGGAACTTGCTCTCTGCAGTAGGGACTAACACCAGTACCCTGTCGCCAGGTGAGGATGTGCGTATATGAGCACTTCAGTTGAGATTCTGTTTTGGGCAGTGGTGTAGCTAAGGAGCTGTGGGCCCCAATGCAAGTTTTACAATGGGGACCCCACAAGCACTTTATACATAACAATTGATATGGGGCACCAAACCCTGCCAATGGCAACTACAGTGTCAGAGGTGCAAGAAGGGGATGGGGAACAGTTTGTTAATGATTACCACTATTCAAAGTATCTATAGAAGTGATTATTATGAGCACAGGACCAATAGAGAGCTAATACTGTAGTTGAGGGAGGACCCTTCGAGGTCCCTCTGGCCCAAGGGCCCCGATGCGGTCGCAACCTCTGCAACCCCTATTGCTACGCCCCTAACTTTGGGCTTCCTGGGCCTGCACTAAATAATTTTTCACAAGTGGCATTACTGTTGTGATTCCATCTTGCATTTGTGAAATGTGTTCAATAACACTCCTGTAAAGTGTCTTTTCCACTTCCCAGGTCTCTTTTGCTATGTCCAGTAGTCTCCTAAGGTGTCTCCCATACAACAGTTCAAAAGGGGAATAACCTGTGGAGGACTGAGGAGCTTGCCTAATGCAAAACATCAGGTATGGAAGTAGACATTCCCAGTTTTTCCCATCCTCATCAATTCCCTTTTTTAGGTTTTATTAAACTGGTCCACTAAGCCACTGGTTTGAGGGTGGTATACAGAAATTTGCAGATGAATCATCTAAAATAATTTACCATACATTGCTCTCTGGTTACTCGATACATAAATGGTGTCCTATGATCTCCAAGAATTTCCTTAGGGATACCAACTCTGCTAAACACTTGGAGCTATTTCATATGTTTAGCAGATGTATTGCATAGAGGAAGGGCCTCAGGATAATGGGTATCATAATTCAGAATCACTAGAATATGCTGATGGCCCCAGGCAGACTTGGGTAGCAGTCCCACAAGGTCCATAGCTATTCTTTTGAACAGTTCTTCAATCATTGGCAGTGGCACTAAGGGACTGAAAATGAAGCATAGGTGTAGACCTCTGGTAAAACTGGGCAGGGTTTGCAAACACTTAACAAATTTTTTTGCACAATTTCACAAGTACAACTATACGTAATTATGATTTCAAATTGAATTGATTTTGAGTAATACGTTCGTAAATTTCACACGTTATGCAAAATTATAAACACAGCAGTCATAAACTATTTTTCATGTAAATTGCAAATAAAAAAAACATTTGCGCAGAATGGTTAGAGGGAATAGTGCTAGCAAGTTAAAAAAAATTGAAGATGACCTTGTAATTTTTGAAAAAATCGATTTGATTTTAAAACATGCAAATATTTTTTTTTTTATAACCACTTCACCACTGAGGGGTTTTACCTCTTGAACACCAGAGCAATTTTCACCTTTCAGCGCTCCTTCCATTCATTCATCTATAACTTTATTATTACTTATCGCAAATTCGCAATTAAATGAACTATATCTTGTTTTTTTTGCCACCAATTAGGCTTTCTTTAGGTGGGACATTATGCCAAGAATTATTTTATTCTAAATGTGTTTTAATGGGAAAATAGGAAAAAATGTGGGAAAAAAATATTATTTTTCAGTTTTTGGCCATTATAGTTTTTAAATAATGCATGCTACTGTAATTAAAACCCATGAAATGTATTTGCCCATTTGTCCCGGTTATAAAACCGTTTTAAATTATGTCCCTATCACAATGTTTGGTGCCAATATTTTATTTGGAAATAAAGGTGCATTTTTTTCAGTTTCGCATCCATCCCTAATTACAAGCCCGTAGTTTATAAAGTAACAGTGTTATACCCTCTTGACATAAATATTTAAAAAGTTCAGTCCCTAAGGTAACTATTTATGTTTTTTTTTACTGTATTTTTTTTTTTAATTACAAAAAATAAAATAAAATTGGGGAGTGTGGGAGGTAATTAGTTAATTTATTGTGTAAAACTAATGTATTTGTATATGTAAAATGCTTTAGGGTGTAGTTTTACTATTTGGCCACAAGATGGCCACAGTGAGTTTGTTTACATGCGACCTGTAAGCGTCCGGAAGGACGCTTACAGGAAGCACTACGAGGCTGGGAAAATCACAATGATTGCGCTGTTTCTCAAAGAAGCAGCAGATCATTGCGGGGGCTTAGATCAACGAACGGGAATGGATTTTCCCATTCATTGATCTCCGGGCGAGCGGGCGGCGGCGTGCACGAGCGGCGGGAGCGCGCGCACGAGCGGCAGTAGCGAGGAAGGTACGGATTTCTCCGTCCCTTGGTTTTTTAGGGGGGAAAAAAGGGACGGAGAAATCCGTACCACGGGGGGTAAAGTGGTTAAACTCAGTAAAATTACATTTTGCTGCGAAACACATTAATATATACCGAGTTCCAAGTTCTGTATACTTGTTTTATACAGGGAACAGGAGGGGAAAAGCCCCTTGTCCACGGTATAGAAAAGGGCTTTGGGAGAGAAGGTAAGGTATTGCCGTCCCTCTCTTCCAGAGGCTCCCCCACATCATGGACCATGTGATTTAGTATAGCTTAGGGCAGGCCTGTTTCTATGGGCGGGCGAGGTGGAATATTGCCTGGGGTGCAGCTGCGTGGGGATGGGGAGTGGGCTGCAGAGCGGGTAATCAGGATACGTTGCGGGAATCCACGCACTGCATGTACTTACTCAGTGGGAGCTGTTACTGTCAGATGGAATACAGGACCAGGAAGTAAGTACATGCAGCTTGTGGATCCAGGCAACATGAGTATCATGATTACCAGCTCTGCATGTACCCCCACCTGGCTACCTATACCTGGCTACCTATACTGGGGGCACCTCTGCCTGGCTACCTCTATTGGGGACACCTATACCTGGTTACCTATTCTGGGGGCAGCTTTACTTGGCTACCTATACTAGAGGCAGGGCCAGGCCGAGGCAAGAGAGGCTCCAGCCTCAGGGTGCAGTGTAGGAAGGGGTGCATAACTCACTCAGCTATCATTCCCCTATTGTGTTTGAAGCAGAGAGAAATAAGAAAAGGGGACAGATGGCAGTGACTGCAAGCAAGATAACTAGAGATTAAGGTGTTGGGGGCCCTGGGTTGCCCCTTAATCTAATAGCAATCAGTGTGTGATGGCTGGGGTGGGAGAAATGGAGGGGCACACTTTGATGTCTTAGCATTGGGTGCTGGAGGACCTTCTCCCGGCTCTGACTGGAGGCACCTATACCTGGCTGCCTACACTGGAGGCACCTATACCTGGCTTTTCGAAGTGCTAGTGATTTTAAAAGATCTCAGAAGTGCTCATGGTGTGCACCAGCCTGAAAACTGACAAAATCAGACAATCAATATCCTCCAGCGAAATCTCTAGATTGATTCACCAATTCCACCACCAGGAATAAACAGAGGGATCTTACCAGAGTGAGACAGACATAGATTATAGGGTCTAAACAGCATATATATATATATATATATATATATATATATATATATATATATATATATATATACATACATATATATATATATATATATATACAGTGGCTTGCAAAAGTATTCGGCCCCCTTGAAGTTTTCCACATTTGTCACATTACTGCCACAAACCTGCATCAATATTATTGGAATTCCACGTGAAAGACCAATACAAAGTGGTGTACACGTGAGAAGTGGAACGAAAATCATACATTATTCCAAACATTTTTTACAAATCAATAACTGCAAAGTGGGGTGTGCGTAATTATTCAGCCCCCTGAGTCAATACTTTGTAGAACCACCTTTTGCTGCAATTACAGCTGACAGTCTTTTAGGGTATGTCTCTACCAGCCTTGCACATCTAGAAACTGAAATCCTTGCCCATTCTTCTTTGCAAAACAGCTCCAGCTCAGTCAGATTAGATGGACAGCGTTTGTGATCAGCAGTTTTCAGATCTTGACACAGATTCTCGATTGGATTCAGATCTGGACTTTGACTGGGCCATTCTAACACATGGATATGTTTTGTTTTAAACCATTCCATTGTTGCCCTGGCTTTATGTTTAGGGTCGTTGTCCTGCTGGAAGGTTAACCTCCACCCCAGTCTCAAGTCTTTTGCAGACTCCAAGAGGTTTTCTTCCAAGATTGCCCTGTATTTGCCTCCATCCATCTTACTATCAACTCTGACCAGCTTCCCTGTCCCTGCTGAAGAGAAGCACCCCCAAAGCATGATGCTGCCACCACCATATTTGACAGTCGGTATGGTGTGTTAAGAGTGATGTGCAGTGTTAGTTTTCTGCCACACATAGCGTTTGGCATTTTGGCCACATGTTTGCTGTGTCACCCACATGGCTTGTGGCAAACTGCAAACGGAAATTCTTATGCTTTTCTGTTAACAATGGCTTTCTTCTTGCCACTCTTCCATAAAGGCCAACTTTGTGCAGTGCATGACTAATAGTTGTCCTATGGACAGATTCCCCCACCTGAGCTGTAGATCTCTGAAGCTCATCCAGAGTCACCATGGGCCTCTTGACTGCACTTCTGATCAGCGCTCTCCTTGTTCAGCCTGTGAGTTTAGGTGGACTGCCTTGTCTTGGTAGGTTTACAGTTGTGCCATACTCCTTCCATTTCTGAATGATCGCTTGAACAGTGCTCCGTGGGATGTTCATGGCTATAGAAATCTTTTTGTAGCCTAAGCCTGCTTGAAATTTCTCAATAACTTTATCCCTGACCTGTCTGGTGTGTTCTTTGGACTTCATGGTGTTGTTGCTCCCAAGATTCTCTTAGACAACCCCTGAGGCCGTCACAGAGCAGCTGTATTTGTACTGACATTAGATTACACACAGGTGCACTCTATTTAGTCATTACCACTCATCAGGTAATGTCTATGGGCAACTGACTGCACTCAGACCAAAGGGGGCCGAATAATTATGCACACCCCACTTTGCAGTTATTGATTTGTAAAAAATGTTTGGAATCATGTATGATTTTCGTTCCACTTCGCACGTGTACACCACTTTGTATTGGTCTTTCACGCGGAATTCCAATAAAATTGATTCATGTTTGTGACAGTAATGTGACAAAATGTGGAAAACTTCAAGGGGGCCGAATACTTTTGCAAGCCACTGTATATATCGCAAATCTTGATCTATGCAATAGAACCACCACACCTTCTGAAGAGTAGTTTTCCCAAAAGTGTTATTTTTGGAGGGTGGCAAGACACATAACATTAATATCGTACTTTTCTCCTGGCAGACTGAAAATGCTTCAGGTCTGCAGCCACTTAAGGCGCGCTCCACAGGTGACCACGATCATTAGGGAGCCTTGCCCAAAGACTCCTTACTGTTTTATGTACTGGCTTGAGCTTGGATTCAGACCCTGGTCTAAGGCCCAAACCCTTCATCAAATGTAACAGCCAGTACACTATCCAATTGACCCCACTGATCCAGTGAATCATAAAACAAACAACAGAGTCTAAGGACTCTATTCACAATTGACAGTTTGGTAAAATCTTTTTGGTCGGTAAAATACCTCATGCGATATTTTACACGTTTTTTTCCAAATTCACTAAAGTTTTCCGGCATGAGGCAGAAGTTCGGTAATTTACTGAACAAACATGCCTCAATTCACTAAGCCCTGCTTGGTAAGTGTCACTTACTACCGTGGAGCAGGTCAGCGGGCTGGCAGGGAGCTCTGTCTGTACCTTGGAGGTTTTCTGTGCAATGCAGCCTGTCATCCCTTTGGATGTGCTTCAGCCACCAGAGGAAGCTCTTCTGTATGAAGATTGAATACAGATTTACATATCTAAAGGGAAGGGATGCAGGAAAGCCCTCAGAATTGTCAACTTCCTCTGCTTTGTTACAGTGAAAGACCCACCCAATACCCCATCGCGTCAAATCAGAGTGAAGAAGCAGGCTGCGTGGCTCTACCTATTGGCTGCCTGGCTCCCTCATTGACACCCTCAAGCAAGAGGGTAAGACACAGAAAGACATTTCTGAACGAATAGGCTGTTCCCAGAGTGCTGTATCAAGGCACCTAAGTGGGAAGTCTGTGGGAAGGAAAAAGTGTGGCAGAAAACGCTGCACAACGATAAGAGGTGACCAGACCCTGAGGAAGATTGTGGAGAAGGACCAATTCCAGACCTTGGGGGACCTGCGGAAGCAGTGGACTGAGTCTGGAGTAGAAACATCCAGAGCCACCGTGTACAGGCGTGTGCAGGAAATGGGCTACAGGTGCCGCATTCCCCAGGTCAAGCCACTTTTGAACCAGAAACAGCGGCAGAAGCGCCTGACTTGGGCTACAGAGAAGCAGCACTGGACTGTTGCCCAGTGGTCCAAAGTACTTTTTTCGGATGAAAGCAACTTTTGCATATCATTCGGAAATCAAGGTGCGAGAGTCTGGAGGAAGACTGGGGAGAGGGAAATGCCAAAATGCCTGAAGTCCAGTGTCAAGTACAGCTCAGGCGCTTCTGCCGCTGTTTCTGGTTCAAAAGTGGCTTGACCTGGGGAATGCGGCACCTGTAGCCCATTTCCTGTACACGCCTGTACACGGTGGCTCTGGATGTTTCTACTCCAGACTCAGTCCACTGCTTCCACAGGTCCCCCAAGGTCTGGAATCGGTCCTTCTCCACAATCTTCCTCAGGGTCCGGGCACCTCTTCTCGTTGTGCAGCATTTTCTGCCACACTTTTTCCTTCCCACAGACTTCCCACTGAGGTGCCTTGATACAGCACTCTGGGAACAGCCTATTCGTTCAGAAATTTCTTTCTGTGTCTTACCCTCTTGCTTGATGGTGTCAATGATGGCCTTCTGGACAGCAGTCAGGTCGGCAGTCTTACCCATGATTGCGGTTTTGAGTAATGAACCAGGCTGGGAGTTTTTAAAAGCCTCAGGAATCTTTTGCAGGTGTTTAGAGTTAATTAGTTGATTCAGATGATTAGGTTAATAGCTCGTTTAGAGAACCTTTTCATGATATGCTAATTTTTTGAGATATGAATTTTGGGTTTTCATGAGCTGTATGCCAAAATCATCAATATTAAAACAATAAAAGGCTTTGAACTACTTTAGTTGTGTGTAATGAATCTAAAATATATGAAAGTCTTAAGTTTATCAGTACATTGCAGAAAATAATGAACTTTATCACAATATGCTAATTTTTTGAGAAGGACCTGTAATCTTAGGAAATGCTATTGTATAGCTTTAATTTTATTTCTCTAATCACACCTATATTGCTCTTGGAATGTTATAATACAAGGAATTCATATGGAATATTATAACAACAACCAAGTAAAGTGGATTTTAGATCTAGCCATTAATCTTTGGGGCTCTTTTTGTCTTTTTGGTATGATCAAAACATTCTTTTGGATTTTGGAGGAACATGCTTTTAACCTTGAATTGAATTACATATGCCTCCCAATGGTCCTTTTTGTTCAGAGGGACCTCTTTGGTAACTAAATTCCTCTGTCCCTCTTTCTTTCTCATGTGTCCCTCTTTCAGGACTGATGTGATGTGTAGATCTATGTAAACATATGTATCTTTCTACTTAAAAATTGTGTTCAATAGACTATAAACATTATTTTTAATCATTTAAATTGATACATTTCTTATTTTCAAATGTTAAAATGAAGGAGAACCAATGACGATAGAGAGGACCACTGTGGTCTAAATGATAAAACTGCTTTTTTGCTTCTAATTTTTTTCTATTGTCAGTGACTAAGGGTGTGGCATGGGCATGATTAGGGGTTTGGCAGGGGCGTGTCGTAAAGTGTCCCTCTTTCTTATCTCATAAAGTTGGGAGTTATGGCATTACATACTCTAGGTGCTTTTACTTAAATTTTGCACGGTCTGTTGAAGGCTTTAGCAACCTGATGCTTCCTTTTACATCACTTTTGTGATATAATTTTGGGTGAAGAATGTCTAATAAATAAAAAGGAAGCTAAAGAAATAAATACTCATCAGATTAAAACAACAGACGTAGTAAAGCACTTGCTTTTTGAATACCATTGATCTGGAATTTCTAGTGAGATTGCCTTCACTTTACTGGAAGCTAACTGTGCTTGTATATTGATCCCATAGACAGGGCTGTGGATTCGATACAAAAATCATCAGACTCCAACTCCGACTCCTCAGTTTATGAAACCACCGACTCCAATTCTGACTCCAACTCCGACTCCTCAGTTTATGAAACCTTTGACTCCAGGTACCCAAAATGGCTCCGACTCCTCGACTCCAACTCCTTAGTCTAATACTTACCAGGGCAGTGGCTTTAGTACAAAAATCATCTGTCTCCAACTCCTCAGTTTATGAAACCACCGACTCCGACTCCAATTCTGACTCCAGGTACCCAAAATTGCTCCAAATCCGACTCCTCAACTCTAACTCCACAGCCCTGCCCATAGATGTATGAGGATGTCCACATATTGTCATTTTATTATATAAGTTAGCTTAAAGGACTTACGAGGCCAGAAAAGAAATGTAGTTTTACTTACCTGGGGCTTCTTCCAGCCACTAGAAGTAATTTGGGTCCCTTGGCGCAGCTCCGGCCTTCTTTGGGGTCCCGCTGGCAGCCTTTTGCACATGGATGGACTAGTGCCTGCGCATGTACGCACCCATATCACCGGGAGAGTACTGCACCTGCACAGACAAATGTCTTCTAGGGGCTGGAAAAAGACCCAAAATAAGAAAAACACATTTTTTTCTGGCCTTGAGTCCTTTAAAATGTTATAAAAAAAAAAGTATTTTATGTAATGTTTGGATCTGCTTCATCCATGTCAGGTAATTTGTCTTTTCAGCAAATGTATTATTAATTTATTATCCCTTAGGTTCCCATCCTGGTTACTGTTAGTACTTAATTCTACTCAGTTTGTTTCTTACTCTGCTGTGCTGAACGCCAGTTGAAAGTTATGTCTTCTGTTCTTGGGGTCAAGACTGCTGTAATCAAATGCATCAGGAAAGTAGGTAGCTATAAGAGCACAGAACGCAAGGCCATTGCTCCAACTGCTGGAAAAATTCTGGACATCTACACCCTGACGAAAAAAAAAATAAACAGTATTGTGAGATGTTAAAAAGTTACAATGGAGTCATAAGTATAAAGTTCAGTTTGAAGTGCTGAAAATCGTACATTAACTTACATGCTATTCAAGAATCTCGTGTGCAGTTACGGATTAGATACTATTTATATATCAAGTGATTTGTGACAGATATTCAATGCCAAATGCCATAGTTTACTATAACAGCTTTGTGGACTTTGGCACCGATTGCATCCAAAGCATTCTTAACTTTGACAGGGATTTAAGCAAACTGCATGCAAATATAAGACCACTTTTAGGCCCGGTTCACATTAGCGGTGGCTATCCGGAATAGCCGTGCCGGAGCCGCACCGCATGCTGGCCGGACGAAACGGACGCACGGCATAGCAATGTAAGTCTATGCCAGGGTTCACATGTGTCCGTTTCGTCCGGACCGGAGCCGGACCGGATCCGGACTCCGGTGTCCGTTCCAACATGCGCTATTTTTTGGTCCGGCTCCTCCGGCAGCCGTATCCGGGGCGGAGCCGGACTGCACCATCCGGCCAATGGAAACCAATGAGAACCGGAGAGCGCACAACACACTGGCAAAAAATCCGGATGTTCTACCCCACTTCCTATGAGGATTGTTGCGGCGATATTGTATCGGGGACACATGGGCAACCATTTTGGAGTGGAGCAGCACGAGCTGGAGATGTTGGCAGCATGTTGGAGGTGGAGGTGAGTGCTAAACAGCGGAGGGCCTGATTCCACAGGTCCCCCTTCTGCTGACCTCCCAGACCCCAACATTTTTTTTTGTTTTTATACAGGTTGTTATCTCTTTAAGAATCCGGATCCGGACCGCAACCGTGTTCATACCGCACGGAAACCGTATGCAACCGGACCGGATCCGGACAGGAACCGTACGGTTCAGGTCCGATCCGGCTCCGGTGCGGTCCGGACATCCGGTGCGGTTTTTGCAAAACCGCAAGTGTGAACCGGGCCTTACAGTGCCATATACTACTGTATATTCTATACTGAATGCTAGGGTGAGAGACTAATGAACCTAACTGCACTGAAATAATATAAACAATGCTAAATGTGCCTCTTTTGTTTTGTTGTGTGAAAGGAGATTAATAAACGTGTATAATATGAATCCATTTTGTAAATAAACTAAACAAATAAAAGCCTTTAAAGTGGTCTAAAACAGTATTTCCTCTTTGTTCTAAAATATTATTTACAGCATAAAAACTACTACCACAAAAAAAGTAGCAAAAATGCATTCAAAGAGTTCAACACAGCACTTAGTTTTTCAATGGAAAGCTCCTCAAAGTACTCCCAAACCTACCTGTGTAAAAAAAAAAAAGTCCCGGATCATACCTCACCTACTCCATGTTCCACTCGCTGTCTTTTTTGTCCTATCAGCTCTAGCGTTCCGCCGCAGTGTCCTCTCATAAGCCCCGGCATTTTCACAGCAGTGCGCTAACCCGGAACTAGTGTTGGGCGAACATCTAGATGTTCGGGTTCGGGCCGAACAGGCCGAACATGGCCGCGATGTTCGGGTGTTCGACCCGAACTCCGAACATAATGGAAGTCAATGGGGACCCGAACTTTTGTGCTTTGTAAAGCCTCCTTACATGCTACATACCCCAAATTTACAGGGTATGTGCACCTTGGGAGTGGGTACAAGAGGAAAAAAAAATTAGCAAAAAGAGCTTATAGTTTTTGAGAAAATCGATTTTAAAGTTTCAAAGGGAAAACTGTCTTTTAAATGCGGGAAATGTCTGTTTTCTTTGCACAGGTAACATGCTTTTTGTCGGCATGCAGTCATAAATGTAATACATATAAGAGGTTCCAGGAAAAGGGACCGGTAACGCTAACCCAGCAGCAGCACACGTGATGGAACAGGAGGAGGGTGGCGCAGGAGGAGAAGGCCACGCTTTGAGACACAACAACCCAGGCCTTGCATGAGGACAAGAAGCGTGCGGATAGCAATTTGCATTTTGTCGCCATGCAGTCATAAATGTAATACAGATGAGAGGTTCAATAAACAGGGACCGGAAACGCTAACCCATCACAGATGTTCATTGTTCATGTTACTTGGTTGGGGTCCGGGAGTGTTGCATAGTCGTTTCCAATCCAGGATTGATTCATTTTAATTTGAGTCAGACGGTCTGCATTTTCTGTGGAGAGGCGGATACGCCGCCGATCTGTGACGATGCCTCCGGCAGCACTGAAACAGCGCAAGCCAGCACCTCTATTGCGTACATTGCCAGTTTGTGCCAGGTGTCTAGCTTCGATACCCAATAGTTGAAGGGTGCAGATGGATTGTTCAACACAGCTACGCCATCTGACATGTAGTCCTTGACCATCTTCTCCAGGCGATCGGTGTTGGAGGTGGATCTGCATGCTTGCTGTTCTGTGTGCTGCTGCGTGGTTGTCAGAAAATTTTCCCACTCCAAGGACACAGCCGATACCATTCCCTTTTGGGCACTAGCTGCGGCTTGTGTTGTTTGCTGCCCTCCTGGTCGTCCTGGGTTTGCGGAAGTCAGTCTGTCGGCGTACAACTGGCTAGAGGAGGGGGAGGATGTCAATCTCCTCTCTAAAGTCTCCACAAGGGCCTGCTGGTATTCTTCCATTTTGACCTGTCTGGCTCTTTCTTCAAGCAGTTTTGGAACATTGTGTTTGTACCGTGGATCCAGAAGGGTATAAACCCAGTAATTGGTGTTGTCCAGAATGTGCACAATGCGTGGGTCGCGTTCAATGCAGTCCTAGGCCGAAGAGGTCATAGCCTAGGGTCACAAAACCTGTTTATTTGGGCAATTTCAATGGTGGCGAGTCTGACGTACATAAATCGCAGCAATGGCCGTTAGCAACGTCTGAATCTCACGAAATGTCTCATGCAGGTAGAAGACATATTGTTAGACTTGGGCTCCAAAGATGGGCTCCCTACATCTCTGCAAACCAGAGTTACAGGGCTCCAAATTTGGTAAAATCCCCCATAGGCTTTCATTGGGCCTCCTATTTACAGTTCCAAAATCTCACATCTTTTCAAAGGGGAATTACTCAGCAGTGGCAAATTTTCTAGCATTGTAGGGACCCTTAGGGGGAACATGACTGGTGAGTTTCGGGCCCCTAGGCCAAAGAAGTCATAGCCTAGGGTCACAAAAACCTGTTTATTTGGGCTATTTCAATGGTAGTGATGGTGACGTACATAAATCGCAGCAATGGCCGTTAGCAAAGTCTGAATCTCACGAAATGTCTCATGCAGGTAGAAGACATATTGTTAGACTTGGATTCCAAAGATGGGGTCCCTACATCTCTGCAAACCAGAGTTACAGGGGTCCAAAATTGGTAAAATCCCCCATAGGATTTCATTGCCTCCCTATTTCACTTTCCAAAATCTCACATCTTTTCAAAGGGCAATGGCTCAGCAGTACCAAATTTTCTAGCATTGTAGGGACCCTTAGGGGGAACATGACTGGTGAGTTTCGGGCCCCTAGGCTGAAGAGGTCATAGCCTAGGGTCACAAAAACCTGTTTATTTGGGCAATTTCAATGGTAGTGATGGTGGCGTACATAAATCTCAGCCATGGCCGTTAGCAACGTCTGAATCTCACGAAATGTCTCATGCAGGTAGAAGACATATTGTTAGACTTGGATTCCAAAGATGGGTTCCCTACATCTCTGCAAACCAGAGTTACAGGGCTCCAAATTTGGTAAAATCCCCCATAGGCTTTCATTGGGCCTCCTATTTACAGTTCCAAAATCTCACATCTTTTCAAAGGGCAATTACTCAGCAGTTGTGTTTTTTTTTGGGGGGGCCCTGTGATCTGGGGACTGCCATGGTGTGATATAACAGGGCCTGACAGACCCCGGTTCGCAGTGGGAGCCCCTTTGCTTTATAAATGGGATTGCTATTTAATCAGTCTTGAAGTGGTGAGTGTGGGATTGCTGGCTACGGGTGGGATATACACACTTGTGAGCCTTAGGCGATTTAATAGTCAGGTTCACGGTGTGTGTGCTCCTTACCCTGGACTGGCATGAAAATCCCCTTAAAAATTAAATGTGATATTTTGGTTTAAGTAGCATGCATCCACTGGGTCCTTAACTCCAGTGATAGCAAATGAGCCTTGTATGTTGTGCAGGCTGTGTGATATGTGAGGTGATTCATCACTACCCTTTATGGTGTAGCTCCATTGAGAAATTGCCTTCAGACAAGCCAGAATGAAGAATGATAGGTTGGCTCAAGATAGGCATCAGTTGTTACCAGGTAGATTAGGTCTATTTTTCTAATTGGCTTAACACAGAGCACGTGACTATATATTGAATGGAGCAGTAACCAACCCTGACCAGCGTTTGAAAAAGCTTGGAGACGGCCAAGCGAAACTAGTCACGTGACACGGCCGTCACGATCAGCTGACCGGAACGCCGGCATTGGCGTATCTCGACACACCACCTCGAGTGACTGCAGTGGGGCGCCCCGGCTTTGAGGAGTGTGGGACGGCGGAAATTGGATGTGCAAATACATAAGGACAAACGAGGCAGACGGCGACTGTCCTGAAGCGGTGGTGAGAGCCCGCTGGGCAATATCCTGCGCTGTATGTCCGCTTTTGCATGGCATGAATAATGTGGCTATGGACTGTATAGTGGCTTGAAGTTGTGGTGGTTGATACCACCTGCATTAGCTGTGCTATTGCCTGGCTTCCAGGACTTTGATTTCATGGTGGATCTCAGTACATAAGATACATGCAGGCATCATTGAAGTTATGTGATTGGTTGAATCTGAAACCTCAATAAGTCTCCTAGCTGGATGCTGGTGAAAGACTGCTGCATTATCTGTATTTGTATATGCAGGAGACGAACATTAATCAAACCAACTCCCAACCTCATAAGCTGCTGCTACAAGTTCTCCAACTTTTCGTCCATTTTTTATCTTTTTTGCCTGTCTCTCCTACACAAGCGGGTGACTTTTTACCAACAGTGATAGAAGTGTGCTCCTTGTAGCCACTGATCAGCACCTAGTAGTATTTAAGAACTCTGATCTGAAGTCCTATGTGTTATGGGAAAAATAGCTCAGTTCTGTGATATCTGATGAGTGCTGTGTTTGTGAGTGTGTGAAGTCAGCTGACCAGTAGAAACACGGCCGTGTTTTTAAGGGGGGATAAGGGTACATTTATGGGGGTTGTTTAAGATTTTCAATAAATTTTGATACTGTTTTGAAGACACTCTCTGCAAGTCTTTTTTGCAATTACTCAGCAGTGGCAAATTTTCTAGCATTGTAGGGACCCTTAGGGGGAACATGACTGGTGAGTTTCGGGCCCCTAGGCCAAAGAGGTCATAGCCTAGGGTCACAAAAACCTGTTTATTTGGGCTATTTCAATGGTAGTGATGGTGACGTACATAAATCGCAGCAATGGCCGTTAGCAAAGTTTGAATCTCACAAAATGTCTCATGCAGGTAGAAGACATATTGTTAGACTTGGATTCCAAAGATGGGGTCCCTACATCTCTGCAAACCAGAGTTACAGGGGTCCAAAATTGGTAAAATCCCCCATAGGATTTCATTGCCTCCCTATTTCACTTTCCAAAATCTCACATCTTTTCAAAGGGCAATGGCTCAGCAGTACCAAATTTTCTAGCATTGTAGGGACCCTTAGGGGGAACATGACTGGTGAGTTTCGGGCCCCTAGGCCGAAGAGGTCATAGCCTAGGGTCACAAAAACCTGTTTATTTGGGCTATTTCAATGGTAGTGATGGTGGCGTACATAAATCTCAGCCATGGCCGTTAGCAACGTCTGAATCTCACGAAATGTCTCATGCTGGTAGAAGACATATTGTTAGACTTGGATTCCAAAGATGGGGTCCCTACATCTCTGCAAACCAGAGTTACAAGGGTCCAAAATTGGTAAAATCCCCCATAGGATTTCATTGCCTCCCTATTTCACTTTCCAAAATCTCACATCTTTTCAAAGGGCAATGGCTCAGCAGTACCAAATTTTTTAGCATTGTAGGGACCCTTAGGGGGAACATGACTGGTGAGTTTCTGGCCCCTAGGCCAAAGAGGTCATAGCCTAGGGTCACAAAAACCTGTTTATTTGGGCTATTTCAATGGTAGTGATGGTGGCGTACATAAATCTCAGCCATGGCCGTTAGCAACGTCTGAATCTCACGAAATGTCTCATGCAGGTAGAAGACATATTGTTAGACTTGGATTCCTAAGATGGGGTCCCTACATCTCTGCAAACCAGAGTTACAGGGGTCCAAAATTGGTAAAATCCCCCATAGGCTTTCATTGGGCCTCCTATTTACCGTTCCAAAATCTTACACCATTTCAAAGGGCAATGGCTCAGCAGTGGCAAAACTCACCAGTCATGATCCCCCTAAGGGTCCCTACAATGCTAGAAAATTTGGTACTGCTGAGCCATTGCCCTTTGAAAAGATGTGAGATTTTGGAAAGTGAAATAGGGAGGCAATGAAATCCTATGGGGGATTTTACCAATTTTGGACCCCTGTAACTCTGGTTTGCAGAGATGTAGGGACCCCATCTTTGGAATCCAAGTCTAACAATATGTCTTCTACCTGCATGAGACATTTCGTGAGATTCAGACTTTGCTAACGGCCATTGCTGCGATTTATGTACGTCACCATCACTACCATTGAAATAGCCCAAATAAACAGGTTTTTGTGACCCTAGGCTATGACCTCTTTGGCCTAGGGGCCCGAAACTCACCAGTCATGTTCCCCCTAAGGGTCCCTACAATGCTAGAAAATTTGCCACTGCTGAGTAATTCCCCTTTGAAAAGATGTGAGATTTTGGAACTGTAAATAGGAGGCCCAATGAAAGCCTATGGGGGATTTTACCAAATTTGGAGCCCTGTAACTCTGGTTTGCAGAGATGTAGGGAGCCCATCTTTGGAGCCCAAGTCTAACAATATGTCTTCTACCTGCATGAGACATTTCGTGAGATTCAGACGTTGCTAACGGCCATTGCTGCGATTTATGTACGTCAGACTCGCCACCATTGAAATTGCCCAAATAAACAGGTTTTGTGACCCTAGGCTATGACCTCTTCGGCCTAGGACTGCATTGAACGCGACCCACGCATTGTGCGCATTCTGGACAACACCAATTACTGGGTTTATACCCTTCTGGATCCACGGTACAAACACAATGTTCCAAAACTGCTTGAAGAAAGAGCCAGACAGGTCAAAATGGAAGAATACCAGCAGGCCCTTGTGGAGACTTTAGAGAGGAGATTGACATCCTCCCCCTCCTCTAGCCAGTTGTACGCCGACAGACTGACTTCCGCAAACCCAGGACGACCAGGAGGGCAGCAAACAACACAAGCCGCAGCTAGTGCCCAAAAGGGAATGGTATCGGCAGTGTCCTTGGAGTGGGAAAATTTTCTGACACCCATGCAGCAGCACACAGAACAGCAAGCGTGCAGATCCACCTCCAACACCGATCGCCTGGAGAAGATGGTCAAGGACTACATGTCAGATGGCGTAGCTGTGTTGAACAATCCATCTGCACCCTTCAACTATTGGGTATCGAAGCTAGACACCTGGCGCAAACTGGCAATGTACGCAATAGAGGTGCTGGCTTGCCCGGCAGCCAGCGTTATGTCGGAACGCTGTTTCAGTGCTGCCGGAGGCATCGTCACAGATCGGCGACGTATCCGCCTCTCCACAGAAAATGCAGACTGTCTGACTCAAATTAAAATGAATCAATCCTGGATTGGAAACGACTACGCAACACTCCCGGACCCCAACCAAGTAACATGAACAATGAACATTTGTGATGGGTTAGCGTTTCCTGTCCCTGTTTATTGAACCTCTCATCTGTATTACATTTATGACTGCATGGCGACAAAATGCAAATTGCTATCCGCACGCTTCTTGTCCTCATGCAAGGCCTGGGTTGTTGTGTCTCAAAGCGTGGCCTTCTCCTCCTGCGCCACCCTCCTCCTGTTCCATCACGTGTGCTGCTGCTGGGTTAGCGTTACCGGTCCCTTTTCCTGGAACCTCTTATATGTATTACATTTAGGACTGCATGCCGACAAAAAGCATGTTACCTGTGCAAAGAAAACAGACATTTCCCGCATTTAAAAGACAGTTTTCCCTTTGAAACTTTAAAATCGATTTTCTCAAAAACTATAAGCTCTTTTTGCAAAAATTTTTTTCCACTTTTACCCACTCCCAAGGTGCACATACCCTGTAAATTTGGGTTATGTAGCATATAAGGAGGCTTTACAAAGCACGAAAGTTCGGGTCCCCATTGACTTCCATTATGTTCGGAGTTCGGCCATGTTCGGCCCGAACCCGAACATCTAGATGTTCGCCCAACACTACACGTGACCCGTTCGGCCAATCACAGCGCTAGCCGAACGTTCGGGTAACGTTCGGCCATGCGCTCTTAGTTCGGCCATATGGCCGAACAGTTTGGCCGAACACCATCAGGTGTTCGGCCGAACCCGAACATCACCCGAACAGGGTGATGTTCTGCAGAACCCGAACAGTGGCGAACACTGTTCGCCCAACACTACCCGGAACTACTTCTGTGTCCATACTTCCAGGTCAGCACCATCGCTATGAAGATTTCAAGGCTTACAAGTGGACACTGCCATGGAAAGGAAGAGTTGACAGGAAGAAAAAGGATAACTGCCACTTCCTCCCTGCTCATATTCGACGTTCAGTACCAGTGGAAGACTTCGACTGAGTTCTGCAGAGACCCCTGGGGGCGCTGGAACATGAGAATGGTGGTGTGACATATGTTACAGCACTGCAAACAAAATGTTTACAAATCACCCCTTGCAGCTCAGGGGTACTTTAAGCTTTTGGCCACATCTGAAGAGGTGATAACATTATGTTTTGTTTACATTCGTTTGTTTTCTACAATTAGTATCCAACCAGCAGAGTGCTGACACTGACCTGCTCAGATTGTAGAACCAGACAGAGCTGAGAAGGGATCACTGGATACATTATAATATATAAATATAACAGCTATGCAGTAAAATGCAATGGCAGCTTTCAGAGCAGATAAACTGTACTTTGGGAATTTGTAATTTGTAGACCGACAATATTACTTGTGCACAAAAGCAAATATGATAACTTTATGGGTAATAAAAAGTATGAAAACACATTTTTTTTTTTGTAGAGTTTTAGCCCACTTCAAAGCTCAGCTCCAGGCTTACAAGTTAGTATTCAGAATTCCCATATTTTACCTCTATGCTGCTGTAGCTAAAAATACTGCTTAAAAAATGACCTGCAGCCAAATTGCTGAATGAATTGACAACAGGCTCTTTAGACAGAATTTCTGCTGCTTAGCCCTGCCTTATCACGCTGTGCAGATGCATACATTCAATAATGGGAAATGCAGCAGATGAAGGAGAACCACGCTGCAAAAAAGTAGTGTAGCAAGACCCCTACCCCAGTGTCTCAAGGGTATTCCAATTTCCACATCGGAATTTTGCCATTCCAATAAAACCACAAAAATTGGAAATTGCTTTGTTCAGAGTGACTGGTTTCCAGAGCAGTTTTTAGGCTAAATTGTTCCCGGGCGAGGGTGTAAAAATTGTGAGAATGTTAATTATGATGTGGTACTTAGCCCCCCGTTGTAGGTAGCCTGGTATAGGTCTTCCAGTATAGTTCAGCCAGGTATAGGTTCCCCAGTATAGGTTAGCCAGGTATAGGTGCCCCAGTATAGCTTAGCTAGGAATACGTGCCCCAGTATAGGTTAGCTAGGTATAGGTGCCTCAGTATAGTTAGCCAGGTATAGGTGCCCCACTATAGGTTAGCCAGGTATAGGCGCCCCAGTAATAGGTAGCCAGGTATAGGTGCGCCAGTATAGGTTAGCTAGGTATAGGTGTCCCAGTATAGGTTAGCCAAATATAAGTGCCCCAGCATGTGAAAAACTGTTCATTCTGCCACTATTGTGTGGCCTCCAGGGACCAGGGATTTCCCAGCGGCCATCTTGTTGATGTCACTATTTGCCAAAAATGCATATTTGAGAAGCCAGTTTTCGTATTCCATTCCCAGTCTCTGCAAAACAGATGGCCTGTCTATGGGTATCCAGCGCCGGGAGTTCTTTGGTATCGGCGGTGGTGCGGCTTCCTGGAGGATACTGGTGTTCAATCACTTCTGAGGCTACTGGTGTGGGATTATCAAAAGGTAAGTATTAATAGTTAATTTAGAACAATAAAGGACTTTATTTGTCTTTGGGTTTTTCGTTTCTTTTTTTTTAATTTTTTGTGGAAAGGAGTAAGGGATACATCATTACCCCTATACTCATTTCCCCTTGGAAAGGGGTATCACAAGGGGACCCCCATATTCCACCATAACGCATCGACGCCACCACCTCCTCCTGGGCACCGGAGCTGGGGAAGAGGCCCATGTGTATGGATTGGACAAGGGTTCTGGAGGAAAGGAGAAGGCATGGCAGCTGGCCCCGCTGGTTATGGCTGTCATCATGGACACCTATGGCAGCATCCAAGCATGTATTTTGAATGTGTGCCTAGGACCATAGTAAGGGCTGAGGAAGGGACCTGTGATCAAGCACTTTAATACATTAGGCATTAGCTAATCAAGACGCTGGTACACTTAATTTCTACACAGGACTAAAAAAAAGTTCATACCTAGAGTTAAAGTGTAACTGTCGGGCATAAAATCAAAAATCAATTCTTTATTTTTATCTGGTAAACAAGTAATAGGGATGCTAATCAGGCAATCCAAAAGTTAAAATCTGTATTACTTTTGTTTATAAATGATCATTCCTCAGTTTACCTGACTCTTATTTGGTACGTTGCCGCAAAAATGAAGTTGCAGGGCATGCTGGGTTGTCCATTTTTGCTTCTGTACATTAGTTAAGTCTGAGGGGAAATAAAGAAGCAACAAAAGACAACCCAGCATGCCCTTTAACTTCCTTTGTGCGGCAACGTTCCAAATAAGAGTGAGGTAAACTGGGGAATGATCATTTATAAACAAGAAAAACAATAGTGATTTTAACTTTTGGATTGCCTGGTTAGCATTTTTATTACTTGTTTACCAGATAAAAATAAAGAATTGATTTTTGATTTTATGCCCGACAGTTACACTTTAAGCTTTAACTACTCATCAACTTACTATAGTATATTCATATGCCTGAAGACCTCCCTATAGTCTTTGTGATGTGAATATTTGTCTAAGGCTTCTAATCCCCACATGGGCTTAGTGTCAAGCAGAAAAGTTTATTGCCAAAGGCACTACAGGCCTTCACCTGGAGCGCAATGGCTGCCACAGGCACCGCTGGAGCCTGTAGTTTACACTGTGACACTCATCCTTTGCCTGCCACTGCGCTCGAGCCGTGTACCCAATCTGTCCTCCTAACATGAATTTTAAGTTGCTGCCATCCTCTACCTATAACACCCCCCCCCCCCCCCCTCTGCTGCTCGCAGGGCCTATAGTAACAAAGTAAATTTGACTTGCCCCACCTCTAAGACTCAGTAGGGACAATAAAAATGAATGCCGGCCCTGCTTCTCCACCTTTAACTCTGCCCCTTCCCTCGCTGAGCTGAGGACCACTGGACAAGAGTAGCTTTGTAGCATCAAATATTAAATATGTGTGGATAATGGCATAGTCCCCTTTCAGCCTTATTTACAATTAAAAATCCAGGAGGGTGAGCTAGGGCTTTAAATTAGTGGGGTAGTGAGGGTCTAAACTACCAGATTATACCAGCAAGAATTTCTGCAGGTAAAATGCTTCTGAAGAAGCTGAGTCTCCTAGTCAGTTGGATTCTTACTTTGAAATAATGTAGCATATGTATTTATGTTAATGCAGTGGGTACATTTAAAAAAAAAAACAGATGATGAAGACAACACCTTTTGATGTTTCTCAATGAAATACAAAACAAGTTTCTTGCCAGTTATACCTCGCAGCCTCGTGTCTTTGCTCGACACCACTCTAGAAGCATATTCTTAGCAGAATTGGCACCATAGCTTGTTGATCTTTGAACACGGTTGGCGGATGTTGCAACCCTGCAAAAGAAATCGAAATGATTTATATGTATATAAGAGTGCAAGATTTTTGAGCACTCGTCTAGTTGAGTAGACCTATGGCTTCTTCCTGCTATTTTGAAAGAAATAGGGGACACAGAAGGAAACATTATCCACCCCACCAACCAAATTAGGTTTAGTAAAGTTTTGTGAGCCGAAACGGTAGCTGAAGTGAGCGGTGTACCCAAAGGGGCACGGCCCTAGTGTGCAATTTTAGCATTAGTGTTTCCCCCTTGGTTGCCTATTTCTTCTAAATTAGTGGAATCAACCAATTTGCTGCCAGCAGAATGCTGGCATTAGGAGGTTTCCCGTTCCCCTCAACTAGACTAGCAGTGACTTTATAGTGTTTTGCATTATACAGTATGTGTCAGTAGTGAATACTGAGTTCTAAAAGATCAGGGCTTTTCAACCTTTTCACTAATTGTACCACTTTTTTCGCTTGAAAACTTTCAAGTACCACCAGTGTGCCTGCACAGTAGATTGTATGCAATCGGGCTTGGCTGTTTCTGCTAGAGCCTGAATGGAGAACAGCTACTGCGCATGCTCACACACCGATGAGGAGAACTATGGGGCTCCCAGCACTGGATCCCATCTACTGAGGAGGAAAGAGGAAACCTCTTTAGGATACAAAGGCCTCCCCTTCCCTGAGGTAAGTACCCCCGGGGCACTGTTTCTTACAAGGTACACTTTAAGAAAAAAAGGCATTTGGGAGGGGAAAAGTAGGAGGCATTGGTGGGGAAAAAAACTACAGTTAGATTGCTAGCCTACAGATTGTCAGTATTGGCAATCTAGAGGTAGATTGCCAATATAGATAGCCATTATTATTATTATTATTTAGTATTTATATAGCGCCGACATATTACACAGCGCTGTACAGTGTATATATATATATATATATCTTGTCACTAACTGTCCCTCAAAGGAGCTCACAATCTAATCCCTACCATTGCCATATGTCTATATTATGTAGTGTAAGTACTGTAGTCTAGGGCCAATTTTTTAGGGGGAGCCAATTAACGTATCCGTATGTTTTTGGAATGTGGGAGGAAACCGAAGTGCCCGGAGGAAACCCACGCAGACACGGAGAGAACATACAAACTCTTTGCAGATAGTGCCTTGGCTGGGATTCGAACCAGGGAGCCAGCGTTGCAAGGCGAGAGCGCTAACCACTACGCCACCGTGCTACCCATACAAGTTCCCCTCCCCCACCCGCCACACGCTTAATTATAGGTAGCCTGGCCCCACCACCTTAGAGCTAAGAGCTGGCAGTGACTTACCACAAAGTTTGCCTCCCCCCTTGCTCACTCCTTGCTGTGCTGCCCTGCAGAATAGTTCACACCTCAGATCATTGGTAAGCCAGCCGCAGAGAAGAGACAGCCAGGCAAGCAGTGCATGGTGACGGCGTGCATACTTCAAATGAGCAGTGATGTCACTTTCTGTATCTGCGCCATCACTGTGCACCTTTGGCCTGGCTGTCTCCTCCACACTGATCTGAGGTCTGAAGTATGCTGCAGAGAAGCACAGTAAGGAGCGAGGGAGGGGGAGCCAAACTTTATGGAGGCAGGACAGGACCAGGACAAGTGACAGGGGGACAAAAAAGTGGCAGGCAAACCTGGTGTGTACCACCTGGCCAACAGCCAAATACCACCGGTGGCAAGCGTACCACAGATGCAAAGCCCTGGTCTAGTGAGATTAGCCTGTCTAATTAGGCCTTATCAACAAGTAAACAGCAAGTGTAAATTAGGGCTGTCAGGTGTGCCACTCTATGGCCTAGTGCACACCAAAAACCGCTAGCAGATCCGCAAAATGCTAGCAGATTTTGAAACGCTTTTTCTTATTTTTCTGCAGCGTTTCAGCTAGCGTTTTGCGGTTTTGTGTAGCGTTTTTGGTGTAGTAGATTTCATGTATTGTCACAGTAAAGCTGTTACTGAACAGCTACTGTAACAAAAACGCCTGGCAAACCGCTCTGAAGTGCCGTTTTTCAGAGCGGTTTGCGTTTTTCCTATACTTAACATTGAGGCCTCCCGCTCTGGTGTGCACCAGCCCATTGAAATACATTACCCTAGCAGATCCGCACCCGCAAGCGGATCGCAAACTGCAGCCGAACCGCTCTGGTGTGCACTAGGCCTATGTCATAGTTTGGGCTAATATGTAAACACAGGAGGTTAACCCTTTTGTGTTCCTAGGACACCAGAAAGTAAACACTGCAGGGTTTTTGTAAGATTTCTGTAAGTTGTAACAGAGAAATGTTTTTTTTTAAGTTATGATGCTGTTGCTTATCTCTGAGAGGAAGCTCTCAGTTTAGGTCAGCTTCAAAAGCTGACAGAACCAAAAGGTTTTGGACTAGTCCATCTCCTCCCGATGGAGTCTCAGGGTTTCCCTTTGTTTTCAAAAGCATTTGCTGAACGGCCATTATTAAGTCTGACTGCCAAAATAGTGTGCAAGCGAGTAGGGACGCTGGCTGGTGCTATTTTGGCAGTTAGACTTAGCAACTGCCATTTAGGAAATTATTTTAAAAAACAAAGAAAACCCTTTGAGGAACTCGACTAGTTAGTTCTGAAAGATTTTAACTGCTTACTTTTTCACTATAGTGGTCCATTAAAATGGTAATTTGATATCAACTGTGAGGCCCGGTTCACATTAGCGGCTGCTATCCGGAATCGCCGTGCCGGAGCCGTGCCGGAGCCGGACCGCATGCGGACCGGACGAAACGGACGCACGGCATAGCAATGAAAGTCTATGCGACCGTTCACATGCGTCCGTTTCGTCCGGACCGGAGCCGGACCGGATCCGGACTCCGGCGTCCGTTCCAACATGCGCTATTTTTTGGTCCGGCTGGTCCGGCTGACGTATCCGGACCGGAGCCGGAATGTTGCATCCGGCCAATGGAAACCAATGAGAACCGGAGAGCGCACAACACACTGGCTATAAAAACCGGATGTTGTACCACACTTCCTATGCTGACTCTATGGTATGGTGGCCATTTTGGATGGGGACCACATGGCACCAGCGTTCACAGAGTGGAGCAGCAGTGACTTCATGCTGGAGCTCTTTGGCAGCAATATGGAGCAGGATCTGTCTGATAGCGAGGGGGTGAGGCCCTACACATCAGAAGACCTCATCCTACAGGTGCAGCAGGTACCAGCCCTGTGGGACAAGGGGGATGCGGACCACAGCAACATCAAAAAATGCAGAGGCCTGTGGAAAAAAATTGCCAAGCTGTATGTGGAGGACTTTGAGAACTTGAGCAAGAGACAGCAAGGCACAGAGGGTATGTTGACTAGAAGTTTTTGGGGGGGGGGCTTGTGGTTTAAGCTTGTGATGTATTCCACTTTTGCTATGGATTTGTGTCACCCACGTGTTGCCCACCCACCCGTGGCCCACCCACCTGTTCCCCACCCACCTGTACCCCACCTGTGATGTATCCCACCCACCTGTACCCCACCTGTGATGTACCCCACCTGTGCTGTATCCCACCCACCTGTGATGTATCCCACCCACCTGTACCCCACCTGTGATGTATCCCACCCACCTGTACCCCACCTGTGATGTATCCCACCCACCTGTACCCCACCTGTGATGTATCCCACCTGTGATGTATCCCACCCACCTGTACCCCACCTGTGCTGTATCCCACCCACCTGTGATGTATCACACCCACCTGTACCCCACCTGTGATGTATCCCACCTGTGATGTATAACACCCACCAGTACCCCACCTGTGATGTATCCCACCCACCTGTACCCCACCTGTGATGTATCCCACCTGTGATGTATCCCACCCACCTGTGATGTATCCCACCCACCTGTACCCCACCTGTGATGTATCCCACCCACCTGTACCCCACCTGTGATGTATCCCACCCACCTGTACCCCACCTGTGATGTATCCCACCCACCTCTACCCCACCTGTGATGTATCCCACCCACCTCTACCCCACCTGTGATGTATCCCACCCACCTCTACCCCACCTGTGATGTATCCCACCCACCTCTACCCCACCTGTGATGTATCCCACCTGTGATGTATCCCACCCACCTGTACCCCACCTGTGCTGTATCCCACCCACCTGTGATGTATCACACCCACCTGTACCCCACCTGTGATGTATCCCACCTGTGATGTATCCCACCCACCAGTACCCCACCTGTGATGTATCCCACCCACCTCTACCCCACCTGTGATGTATCCCACCCACCTCTACCCCACCTGTGATGTATCCCACCTGTGATGTATCCCACCCACCTGTACCCCACCTGTGCTGTATCCCACCCACCTGTGATGTATCACACCCACCTGTACCCCACCTGTGATGTATCCCACCTGTGATGTATCCCACCCACCAGTACCCCACCTGTGATGTATCCCACCCACCTGTACCCCACCTGTGATGTATCCCACCTGTGATGTATCCCACCCACCTGTGATGTATCCCACCCACCTGTACCCCACCTGTGATGTATCCCACCCACCTGTACCCCACCTGTGATGTATCCCACCCACCTGTACCCCACCTGTGATGTATCCCACCCACCTCTACCCCACCTGTGATGTATCCCACCTGTGATGTATCCCACCCACCTGTACCCCACCTGTGATGTATCCCACCCACCTGTACCCCACCTGTGATGTATCCCACCTGTGATGTATCCCACCCACCAGTACCCCACCTGTGATGTATCCCACCCACCTGTACCCCACCTGTGATGTATCCCACCTGTGATGTATCCCACCCACCTGTGATGTATCCCACCCACCTGCGATGTACCCCACCTGTGCACATAAAACATACACAATGACCAATTATTATACATCAATTTATTGTAAAAAATTAATACATTTAAAATCACTCAAAAACTTGAAACTCCAAAATAAACACATTTCAACAAAACATATTAAAAACCAAACATTCACCCTCGTCCTGGTGGTGTGGTAAAATAAAGTCTCAGTTGGTCCCTGTTCCGCAGTGACACTACCCTTGGCCTGGTTGCATACCTCCGCAGGGGCATTAGTGGAAGCACATTCGGGGGTTCCGGAGTCTCTCTTTCCTCCTGCCGCACAAAGTTGTGGAGGATGCATGCTGCCTTCACCACGACAACTGCGTTGCCCGGTTTCAGCAGCATGGGCGTGTGGAACACCCTCCACTTTGACACCAGGATCCCAAATGTGCACTCCACCATTCTCCTTGCACGGCTCAACCGAGCATTGAAGTGTAGCTGGCTGGCATCAAGTCCCCTGTCTGGGTACGGACGCATTACATGGTCGGACAGGGCGAAGGCCTCGTCCCCCACAAACACATAGGGGTAGGCCGGTGCCCTTGTCCCAGGCCAGGGTCTGTCACGGGGGAGACGCAGTCTGCCTTCCTCCATCAGCCGGCAAAGGGTCGTACGCTGGAAAATTCCAGAGTCATTGGAACTACCGTACGACCCCACATCCACGTACACAAACTTGTAGTCCGCATCTGCCACTGCCATTAGAACAATGCTGAAGTATTTTTTATAGTTGAAATAATGGCTGCCACTCCCCACGGGTTTCTGAATCCGGATGTGTTTCCCATCCAGTGCGCCAACACAATTAGGAAACTTGCACTCGGTCCAGAAGCCCTGGGCGATCTCCTCCCATTTCGTGGTGTCCGGCACAAGCATGTATCTGGCCCTCAGTCGCGTCCAAAGGATCCTCGAAGTCCTCACGACGATGCCTGCCACCGTGCTCTTCCCAATACGAAATGTGACATGTAGCGATGTATATGTTTGTCCAGTTGCGATGTACCTACAAGAGAAATAATCGAAATCAATTTTTCATGTCGTTACAGGAGAAAGGTTCAAGACAAGGTGGCGCAATATACGGGATGCATATGTGAAATGGCTACGGAAGAAAAAACTTGCTGAACGAAGTGGCAGTGGCGGGGGAAGGCGACAAAAAGACTACCAATTTGCCAAGCAATTGTCTTTCATCAATGCAAGCCTGGAACCTAGACTGTAAGTACCACTACTGTGGGCAGGAACTGAGAGCTCATTTACCATGACTTCGGCCATGTATTGCTATGGCCTCAATTCCCATGGCTAGCGAACTTTTCTCACAAGCTTTATCAAATGTTGGGTAGATATGGTTGATAAAGTGATTGCTAGTGTTTGCTAGCTCTGTGAATTGACGCCACATGCTGTTTGGCACACCAATAAATATTGTTTTTATCTACAGGACTGAAGACAATTTGGAGCAAGAGGAACCGACCCAGGAGGCACGGTTCAGCAGTGAGGAGAGCTTGGTGGATGATGACGTCGCCGATGTAACCTATTGCCCCGAGGAGTAGGAGGAGGGAGTCCTTAATCCCAACTCTCTCCTTTGATGATGACTTGGCAGAAGAGAGCTTGGATGTTGAGGTTGCAGGACCGAGTGTGGAAGAAGCTGAACCTCCACAATCGACCGCTATGGAAGCTCCAGGGGAACAAGAACAAAGTGAGGAGCACCGAGAGACTGCAGCACAACCAGCGTGCAGGGCAACCCCGACACAGGCCAGAGGACGGGAAGATGCTGCCACACCACCAGTGAGGACCACCACACCAGTGAGGCGTCGAGGTACCCTCCCCCCAACAAGGAGAGAGACAGAGTCCGAGATGTCCGGGGCTGTCTCCGGACTTCTCGGGATTCTTCAGAGCCACCAAACTCTCATAACCCGGCAGTTGCAAGATGAGGACAGGGGCCATATCATGGAGCAGTACAAGTCCCACATCACTTCACTGCAATGTGAGCTCGACGCTGTACATGGGCACTACAGGGACGAGCTTAAAATGATGCATGAGATGCACAGAGGAGAAATCGACCAACTGCGTGCGCAGCATCATCAGTCGGTGGGCCAGCTGCAGAACATGATGCAGCAAATGCATCAACAAAGCAAGGAACTACTGAAATTGCAGGCACACCCGTGTTTTCACACTGTGATGTCTCTAATACCATATCTGGAAAAGGTGCCTTCCCAAAACCTGATGGCGTGCCATTCCAATTTGCTGGAGGTGATTAAACAGCACATGGACACGCCATTATTGCAACCACCAATTTTTAGACCCCCACAACCAACAGCGGTGCCCACCTGGCAATCATCACAGATGTACACCGGCTACAGAGGCAGTCAATATGGGCCACCGCTGTCAGGGTCCAGCTCATCCACGACCAGCACCCAAGAGAGTCCAGATTTCCAGGCAGCAACTCCCACCTTTTCTAGTAGTGGTGCCGATACAATTTGAAAAAAAAAGTCAAATTGTTCCTGGACATGCTCCTCTGAATACCTCCGATCCTCGGAGGAAGGATACCATCACAGGGCTTTTTAACTTTTGGTTTTGCTGGACTTGAACTTTAGGGCCTGGTGTCCCCGAAAGACACTACCTGGGTCACAACCTTGTGCCTGTTGCACTGCACCTGTAGTCCTGCACCTGTGCCTTTGATTCCTCTTGTTCCTTACTTTGTTGATCCTAA
Source organism: Hyperolius riggenbachi (assembly GCF_040937935.1). Lineage (NCBI taxonomy): Eukaryota > Metazoa > Chordata > Amphibia > Anura > Hyperoliidae > Hyperolius > Hyperolius riggenbachi. The sequence continues at coordinate 195,074,738 of NC_090655.1, read as the reverse complement.
TCACTTGCACAAGACCCTTGGAGCCATGGGTGAAGGACACCTTCACTGGTCGGTGAGAGGCCTAGCCTTTTCACTGACCTGTGTCCTTCATCCATGGCTCAGAGGGTCCTGTGCCAGTCGTTAGGTTTTAGAAGCACTAATAATTTAGGGCCTGGTGTCCCCGAAAGACACTACCTGGGTCACAACCTTGTGCCTGTTGCACTGCACCTGTAGTCCTGCACCTGTGCCTTTGATTCCTCTTGTTCCTTACTTTGTTGTTCCTAATCACTTGCACAAGACCCTTGGAGCCATGGGTGAAGGACACCTTCACTGGTCGGTGAGAGGCCTAGCCTTTTCACTGACCTGTGTCCTTCATCCATGGCTCAGAGGGTCATGTGCCAGTGGTTAGGTTTTTGAAGCACTTCAATTTTAGGGCCTGGTGTCCCCGAAAGACACTACCTGGGTCACAACCTTGTGCCTGTTGCACTGCACCTGTAGTCATGCACCTCTGCCATCGGTTCCTCTTGCTCCTCACTTTGTTCTTGTTCCTAACCACTTGCACAAGACCCTTGAAACCATGGATGAAGGACACCTACACTGGTCGGTGAGAGGCCTAGCCTTTTCACTGACCTGTGTCCTTCATCCATGGCTCAGAGGGTCATGTGCCAGTGGTTAGGTTTTTGAAGCACTTCAATTTTAGGGCCTGGTGTCCCCGAAAGACACTACCTGGGTCACAACCTTGTGCCTGTTGCACTGCACCTGTAGTCCTGCTCCTCTGCCATCGGTTCCTCTTGCTCCTCACTTTGTTCTTGTTCCTAACCACTTGCACAAGACCCTTGAAACCATGGATGAAGGACACCTACACTGGTCGGTGAGAGGCCTAGCCTTTTCACTGACCTGTGTCCTTCATCCATGGCTCAGAGGGTCCTGTGCCAGTGGTTAGGTTTTAGAAGCACTAATAATTTAGGGCCTGGTGTCCCCGAAAGACACTACCTGGGTCACAACCTTGTGCCTGTTGCACTGCACCTGTAGTCCTGCACCTGTGCCTTTGATTCCTCTTGTTCCTTACTTTGTTGTTCCTAATCACTTGCACAAGACCCTTGGAGCCATGGGTGAAGGACACCTTCACTGGTCGGTGAGAGGCCTAGCCTTTTCACTGACCTGTGTCCTTCATCCATGGCTCAGAGGGTCATGTGCCAGTGGTTAGGTTTTTGAAGCACTTCAATTTTAGGGCCTGGTGTCCCCGAAAGACACTACCTGGGTCACAACCTTGTGCCTGTTGCACTGCACCTGTAGTCATGCACCTCTGCCATCGGTTCCTCTTGCTCCTCACTTTGTTCTTGTTCCTAACCACTTGCACAAGACCCTTGAAACCATGGATGAAGGACACCTACACTGGTCGGTGAGAGGCCTAGCCTTTTCACTGACCTGTGTCCTTCATCCATGGCTCAGAGGGTCATGTGCCAGTGGTTAGGTTTTTGAAGCACTTCAATTTTAGGGCCTGGTGTCCCCGAAAGACACTACCTGGGTCACAACCTTGTGCCTGTTGCACTGCACCTGTAGTCCTGCTCCTCTGCCATCGGTTCCTCTTGCTCCTCACTTTGTTCTTGTTCCTAACCACTTGCACAAGACCCTTGAAACCATGGATGAAGGACACCTACACTGGTCGGTGAGAGGCCTAGCCTTTTCACTGACCTGTGTCCTTCATCCATGGCTCAGAGGGTCCTGTGCCAGTGGTTAGGTTTTAGAAGCACTAATAATTTAGGGCCTGGTGTCCCCGAAAGACACTACCTGGGTCACAACCTTGTGCCTGTTGCACTGCACCTGTAGTCCTGCTCCTCTGCCATCGGTTCCTCTTGCTCCTCACTTTGTTCTTGTTCCTAACCACTTGCACAAGACCCTTTGAACCATGGATGAAGGACACCTTGACTGGTCGGTGAGAGGCCTAGCCTTTTCACTGACCTGTGTCCTTCATCCATGGCTCAGAGGGTCCTGTGCCAGTGGTTAGGTTTTTAAAGCACTTCAATTTTAGGGCCTGGTGTCCCCGAAAGACACTACCTGGGTCACAACCTTGTGCCTGTTGCACTGCACCTGTAGTCCTGCTCCTCTGCCATCGGTTCCTCTTGCTCCTCACTTTGTTCTTGTTCCTAACCACTTGCACAAGACCCTTGGAGCCATGGATGAAGGACACCTTGACTGGTCGGTGAGAGGCCTAGCCTTTTCACTGACCTGTGTCCTTCATCCATGGCTCAGAGGGTCATGTGCCAGTGGTTAGGTTTTTGAAGCACTTCAATTTTAGGGCCTGGTGTCCCCGAAAGACACTACCTGGGTCACAACCTTGTGCCTGTTGCACTGCACCTGTAGTCATGCACCTCTGCCATCGGTTCCTCTTGCTCCTCACTTTGTTCTTGTTCCTAACCACTTGCACAAGACCCTTGGAGCCATGGATGAAGGACACCTTGACTGGTCGGTGAGAGGCCTAGCCTTTTCACTGACCTGTGTCCTTCATCCATGGCTCAGAGGGTCCTGTGCCAGTGGTTAGGTTTTTAAAGCACTTCAATTTTAGGGCCTGGTGTCCCCGAAAGACACTACCTGGGTCACAACCTTGTGCCTGTTGCACTGCACCTGTAGTCCTGCTCCTCTGCCATCGGTTCCTCTTGCTCCTCACTTTGTTCTTGTTCCTAACCACTTGCACAAGACCCTTGGAGCCATGGATGAAGGACACCTTGACTGGTCGGTGAGAGGCCTAGCCTTTTCACTGACCTGTGTCCTTCATCCATGGCTCAGAGGGTCCTGTGCCAGTGGTTAGGTTTTTGAAGCACTTCAATTTATTAGGGCCTGGTGTCCCCGAAAGACACTTGGGCAGCTATGCCCTACAACTCTTCCAGCACAAAGTTGGTGGTTGGTGTTCCTTAAAACTGACCGGGCTATACCATAGATATGTTATTTTTTTGTCTTCCATGTTGGAAGAATGTTTCCATGTTGGAAAGTGGTTGTTTTTGCAATAAAAAAATTTGTTTTTACATACCTCAGTGTGATGAGTAGTTGTTCTTGTGGTGTGACTGCTCTCCTGAACGTGGTATCCTTCTTCCTAAGGTCATCCTTCACCATCTCCAAAAGGGTATCAAACCTGTCAGGAGATGGAAAGGAAGAAGCTGTAAAGTATGTTGTGGGACAAGGTGTTGGGTGGAGGATGGGGGAGGTGTGTTTACAGAGGTTTGGGAGTGTTGTGGAGGGTGGGGGTGTACTGTATAGCTAGGTATACAGGGGTGTGGGGGTCAGGGTGGTGTGTTTAGCTAGGTATACAGGGATGAGGTGTTGTGGGGGTGAGGGTGGGGTGTTTAGGAATGGTGGGGGTTGGTGTATTTAGGCCTATATACTTACAGGGGAATAGACATCCGAGTGTAGCTGTAGAACTTCTGTGGGTGTCGTCTGAGGTCCCGGTAGAGGGCCTGGAACTCTCCCTTCCTCTGCCTCCTGGCTAGTAGAGGGTGCACCCACCATCTC